>NC_056726.1:1094788803-1094842466 GCF_019279795.1 Protopterus annectens
CTACATCATTATAAGTAGCATGGCAAAAAGTAACTGAAATACTGGAGAATAATGACTGCAGCAGATTATAATCAAGAAATAATTGTATAGAAAGTCAATTATATGTCATCAATAGACACCCTAGTAAATACTTTATTTTGGTTTTAATGTTTGATATCTGTTTAGAGGTTTTAGCCTACCTTTTTAAATAATTTGTAAATACTTCATTGTCATAAATAACATGCATTCATGTTTTCTTGTTTTTGGAAATG
Organism: Protopterus annectens; assembly: GCF_019279795.1. Taxonomy (NCBI): domain Eukaryota; kingdom Metazoa; phylum Chordata; order Ceratodontiformes; family Protopteridae; genus Protopterus; species Protopterus annectens. The sequence goes on from NC_056726.1 coordinate 1,094,789,055, forward strand.
AATAAAATATTTAAAAAAAAACAGCCTTGGTAAATCCTCCTGCCTTAGGGTTGCCAGATTATTCCAAACCTTTTGTTTTCTTTTGCTGTGAGCGAAACAAGACTGCCTTGGGTCTCCTAGCCCAGCAACGCACTGGAGGCTACCGACCTATTGCTTACTATAGCACTCAGCTAAATCCGGTTGCCTCTGGTTACCCAGCTTGCTTACGGGCTGTGGCAGCTGCTGCTGTTTTGGTCGATATGGCAGCCCCACTAACCTTGGGACATGATACTATATTATCAGTCCCACATGCTGTTCAAGCGCTTCTTCTAAAAACAAAAACACAGTATCTTTCAAATGCACCCCTTACTAAGTATGAACTAAGTTTAATAAATAATCCTGCCCTGCAAGTCATACGCTGCCCACCACTGAACTCTGTCTTTTTAATACCAACTTCGGATGAGGGCGAACCACATGATTGTGTGCTTGTAGTTAACTCTGTTCTTTCTCCTAGGTTACATTTATATGACACTCCTTTGCAAAATCCTGATTTATTTCTTTTTGTTGATGGATCACAAACTCTGGTGAATTCCAAGCTGCTTGGTCAGTCTGTACTCCGACTGAAGTTTTTAGGTCAGCACGATTACTCCCAGGCACTTCTGCACAGGCTGCGGAACTAGTGGCATTATCAAATGCATGTAAAATAGCTAAGGACAAGTCTGTTACTATATATACTGACTCCCGTTATGCCCATGGTGTTGTTCGTGATTTTGATATATTGTGGAAGGAACGAGGGTTTTTATCATCTTCCGGGGCACCCGTTAAAAAACATTTTTATATCAATAACTTGCTTCAAGACTTATTGTTACCTGCTGAACTTGCTGTTGTTAAATGTGCAGCCCATCAATCTAATGACTCTTTTGAAACTAAGGGCAATAATTTAACTGATTGGACTGCTAAACAGGCTGCTCTCTCACAAACTGTTCAGGGACATTTTTTACAGCCTCTGCAACCAATGGTTACTTTTGATACCACAGTGTTAAAAGATTTACAGGATGAAGTCCCAGAATTAGAAAGGAGAACATGGCTGGCTCAAGGTTGTTTTAAATGCTCTGATCTCATTTGGCAACATCCAGATGGCAGATTGGTCTGCCCAATGTCCATGTTAAATTCTCTTATTAAAGCGTATCATTTCCCAGCCCATGTCGGGGTACAAGCATTAATAAAAGAAATCCAAAAGGATTGGTTTGCCTCAGGACTTTCTGCTTCTGTACAGAATTTTTTGAGCAAGTGCTCCATTTGTTTACAGTATAACATTTCAAAAGGCACTATGACTCCCGCACAACCACTGCCAAAACCATTGGGACCATTTTGTGCTTTGCAATGGGATTTTATTGAACTTCCACCTTGTGCTCATTTCAAATATGCTTTAACTGTTGTTGATGTTTTTCTGGGTGGTTAGAAGCCTACCCATGTGAAACAAATGATGCTATTTCAGTTGCTAAGAAACTTTGTTATGAATTGATACCTCATTTTGGTGTTCCCTGTCAAATATATTCGGACCATGGAACACAATTTACTGATCAGTTGATTGATTCACAGTGTAAAATGTTAGACATCACTTTAAAATTTCATTGTCCATATAGACCACAGGCATCAGGTATTATTGAACGCATGAATCAGACACTGAAAACTAGACTGGCTAAAATTGCTACTGAAACAGACCTCACTTAAGTACAGGCCCTACCTCTAGCCCTACTCTCTATGAGAGCGCAAGTACATCCTACTAAAGGTCTTTCTCCTCAGTAAATCCTCATGGGCCACCCTATGGGTATGCCCATGACTCCACCATCACCCCTTTCTGAGTACGATGCATTTGATAATGATATCCTTGTATATTGCACTTCTCTTGTCTCTTTTTTACAGTTTTGTCACCGCCAGGTAGCAGCAAGGCCCCTTTTCCTTTTGGGGAAACCCAAAAAAAGGGAAAAAAATAATTTAACTGAAATTTTGGGGTTTTTCCCCTTAAAAACAAAGGGCGGGGGCCCTTCTCTAAAAACCAAAACTGTTTTCCCAAGGGGACATTTTTTAAAAGCCCCCGGGGGGCCCAACCCCCCCCCCCCCCCCCCCCCCCCCCCCCCCCCCCCCCCCCCCCCCCCCCTCCCTCCCCCCCCCCCCCCCCCCCCCCCCCCCCCCCCCCCCCCCCCCCCCCCTCCTCCCCCCTCCCCCCCCCCCCCCCCCCCCCCCCCCCCCCCCCCCCCTCCACCCCCCCCCCCCCCCCCCCCCCCCAAAATTGGTTAAAATTTTAACCAATTTTAAAAATTTTTAAAACAGGATGAACCCCCAAATTTAAAAAAGGGAAACCCAAGGGCTGGCTGGGGGGTTTGGTTTTAAATTTGATTTTTTTTAAATTCCAGTTTTGGAAATTTGGGTTCCCCTTTTCCCTTTTTAAAAATTTCTTTTTAAACCCTATCTTTTAATGTCTTCAAAATTTAAAAAAATAAAAAAATTTTTTGCCTCGGGTTTTTGTTCTGACAAATTTTTAAAAATTTTTCCCCAAATTTTTTTAAAAACCCAAAAAAGGGGCATTGGTTAATGAAAATTTGGGGGAAAAATTTTGGTTTAAATGGGATTTTAAAACAAAAAATTGGCCCTTTTTCAAATATGAACGGGATTTTTTTTGGGGGTTAAAAGAAATGTGAAAAAAAGTCTATTTATTTAAGAAACTTTGTTTGAATTTAAATAACCTTTTTGGGCCCGGGAAAAATACTGACAAAACAAGAGTCTGCTTGAAAACAGGAAATGTGCCTTTTCTTGGAAGTGTATCCGATTTTCTTTCTCTGCCTAGAGATATGATGATGTGAATTGCCTTATGTTTACGGGTAAACCTTTGATTGGTTAATTGTCCTGTATAATGATCTAATTGGTTCATTTTATATTTTTTGTACTGTCAGCAATATCATCAGTATATAAGCTTGTGTATTCTTTTGTTCTGGGAGTCTCCCTGGTGCATTCCATGAGGCTCCCACATGTGTGTACTTACTTAATAAATACAACTGAAAGAGAGAAAGTACTGCATTTGTTTTCATTTTCAAGGTAATGTGTAACATAACCTAAGGTATAAGGATCAAGTTTATAGAGTGATCACACTCTATACATAAACCTTACAAAATATATATACATATTTATTTATTTTTATTTGGTTTTAACATTCAGATTCATTCACCTTTAAGGTCCATGTGTTTCAATGCATTTTACATGTTTAATTGAATTTCTTTATCCATTGGTTCATTTGAATTAGATTAGTTTATTTATGCATCAAAGGAAGAGAGGTTAGGTATCTGATGAAGTTATTTTGACAAAAACGTATGTGGATTTACTTTTACAGCATTACTGTGCTGCTGTGATTTCGTTTGCTGTGGATTTATTTGTGTGTGTGTCCATTAAAGAAGTTGTCCATTTGCTGAGATCCGTGTGTGTCTTATTTCAGGTTTACTATGCTTAGAAATACCTTTGTGGTAGTTAGTCTAGCAAACACCTGTGAACCTAAGAACATATATGGAGACTGGAATGGTGGGCTAACTATGATGTGAATGTTATTCTGTTAGAGGAAAACTACTAGATGCATTGTTGGCAAGGATGAAAAGGGTAACTGTTGTGGATGTGAACTGGAAAAGGGCTCCCTATCGAAAATGTTGGCACTTGAAATGCCAAGTGCTGACATGCCAATGAAAATACAGGAGAATGAATCTCAAAGATCACTCTTCCTTAAAACTTATTTTTGCTCCCCATGCACCCTACTATGTGGGAGGCAAACCTCCCACAACCACCAAAGTTATACATACCAACTTATTGATCACCATACCTTGGCAAAAAGGGAATATTCTAAGAAATTGCATCTCAGACTTAGTATATGCAAGTCTGTTCTTTCTTCTTTTGGCCATTCAGTACCTGTATTTCAGGACTCGCTCTAGTGGGTCACGACATTTCAAATGGTTACCATGGAGAGAACATGTGTATAGATTTATAGCATTACTTGCATATATTACTCTCTTTCTTTGCTAATCTATTTCAAATATTACACTATATAGTGTTTAATGTGAAAATTATAATTGTGGGTGGCTTTAACTTTGATTTAAGGGGAAAATGTAAAATGAAAAGGAAAGATGTAAAAAAACAGAGGTGGTAAATTAGCTTTATGGAACAAAAGGCACTGGTTTGAAGGGGGCACATCGATCTGAAATTGATTATTTTGTTTTATTGGAAGGCCTTGGGTAGTAGATGGTGCTGCAGTTGTGTTGGGCTTTTCAGACCATTTAGCAATATGGACCAGTGTGATGGAAGAAAGGAAGTATATTATAACAGGAAAGGGAATGAAAAGAATAAATGAGAGATTATGGGACAAAACCGGAGAGTGGAAGTTTTGCAGTTATGTAAGGATCATATAATCATGAAGGACTTCTGTAAAAATGGTGGAACAAATGTTGTTGTTTTCAGTAGCAGGATGATTTAAGAAAGGAAGTGAAACTGAAGTATGGAAAATATATAGAAATGTATTAGAGAATTTAGAAACTACACCAGCATTATGATATGGGAAAAGAAATACATAAAAACAAGAAACATGTAAACCATGACTGTTTAGGCAGAGCTATTATTTACAACGGAGAAGGTAGGAGGAACCTGCATATATGGGTAAAACAGTCAATGAGGATATTAATGCAATGAGGGAAATGAACAATGTCAAAGAAGAACACAAATGTTGAGTATTTTAGCACAACATGTGGAAAGATACGTACAAAAGTAAAAAGTAGGAAAATGAGAGGGGAATGCATAGCAAAAAAATCCAGAGTGAGTTAATGAGAATTTTGAAAAATAAAAAAATTACTATTAATGATTTGGATGAAGTACTTAGGAAATAAAATGTTGATTCAGCATCAGGCCCAGGCAGTATAAGATATGGAATGTACAAGCAGTTAATTGATTGGCAAAGAAAATATTTTGTAAATGTTCTGACTGAATAGTGGAAGGAAGGGCTTCTTTATGAAGAGATATAAAGTAAGATATTAAAATTTATATGGAAGACAAATAAGAATGAAATGGTTCGGAGACCCACCACAGTAAATAACACAGATTACAATCTTTTAAGAATAATACAGATGAGAATGAAAGGAAAGATGGGGGATATTATGGAAGCATATGTAGTATAAAAGGGAAGGGATGTCAAGAACTGTTCATTTTATACGTAAAAGGCAGGGTTTGAAACTCATGGCAGGTGATATTAACAAGGCGTTTGATAAAGCAGACCATGACACTTTGTGGGATGTTATGAAGTATGGAAAAGGTAACAGACTTAGGAGAGTGTGTATGTCAGCATATCAAAATGATAGAGAAGAGTGTTAGTGAATGGGTGGTGAGTAAAGAAATATGCATGAAGTGTGGTGGGAGACAAGGATCTCCCATGAGTAGAATTTTGTTTTCATTGGTAATGAATGTGAAAGTGCATGACAGTGAGTGAAGCAGCTTACAAAAACGAAGGATGCTAGATATGTGAACCAAAATGAGGTGGCAATTCCAGTAGTTTTGACATATTATGCAGATGATATTGTTGTGGTTGTTAAGAATAAGATATAGATGAGTGAAGTGTTTGTTTGTCTGAATGGATGTTTAAACAAAATAGGAAAGACCTTGAATAGAGATAAAAGTATGGGTTAGGGTGAGATGTTGAAAACTGGGGTATAACTAAATCCCTAAATGTGAACAAGTACTTGTTCATACCTCACATCTCCTTACACTTCCTTCTTCACTCCCTTCCATACTTCAATCAACTCCTCTTCCTGACTATTTCAAAATATGCCATGTGTTTTTTCTGTCACTTCATATTGCAGTTCTTGTTTGTATTATACTATCCTACCTTTAGTTTCTCTTTAAACTCTCTAAAATGTATCTAAATATTAATCCATTGTTGTGTAAGTTGTACCTATTCTTTACCAATGTTTGCACATTATGTCTAATTCAGTATAATTGCCTAAATATTAATCCATTGCCATGTAAGTTGTACCTATTCTTTACCAATGTTTTCACATTATGTCTAATTTGGTATAACTATCTAAGTATTAATCCGTTGTCGTGTAAGTTGTACCTATTCTTAACCAATGTTTTCACATTATGTCTAATTCGGTGTAATTATCTAAATATTAACCCATTGTCGTGTAAGTTGTACCTTTTCTTAACCAATGTTTTCACATTATGTCTAACTCAGTATAGTTTTCTAAATATGAAACCATTGTCGTGTAAGTTGTACCTATTCTTAACCAGTGTTTTCACATTATGTCTAACTCAGTATAATTATCTAAATATTAAACCATTGTCATGTAAGTTGTATCTATTCTTAGCTAATGTTTTGACATTATGTCTAATTTGGTATAATTATCTAAATATTAATCCATTGTCGTGTAAGTTGTACCTATACTTAACCAATGTTTTCACATTATGTCTAATTCGATATAATTATCTAAATATTAAACCATTGTCATGTAAGTTGTACCTATTCTTAACCAATGTTTTCACATTATGTCTAATTCGGTATAATTATCTAAATATTAAACCATTGTCATGTAAGTTGTACCTATTCTTAACTAATGTTTTCACATTATGTCTAATTCGGTATAATTATCTAAATATTAATCCATTGTTGTGTAAGTTGTACCTATGCTTAACCAATGTTTTCACATTATGTCTAATTCGGCATAATTATCTAAATATTAAACCATTTTCATGTAAGTTTTATCTATTCTTAACCAATGTTTTCACATTATGTCTAATTCGGTATAATTATTTAAATATTAATCCATTGTCGTGTAAGTTGTAACTATTCTTAACCAATGTTTTCACATTATGTCTAATTTGGTGTAATTATCTAAATATTAATCCATTGTCATGTAAGTTGTACCTATTCTTAACCAATGTTTTCACATTATGTCTAATTCGGTATAATTATCTAAATATTAATCCATTGTCGTGTAAGTTGTACCTATTCTTAACCAATGTTTTCACATTATGTCTAATTCGATATAATTATCTAAATATTAATCCATTGTCATGTAAGTTGTACCTATTCTTAACCAATGTTTTCACATTATGTCTGATTCGGTATAATTATCTAAATATTAATCCATTGTCATGTAAGTTGTACCTATTCTTAACCAATGTTTTCACATTATGTCTAATTCGGTATAATTATCTAAATATTAAACCATTGTCATGTAAGTTGCACCTATTCTTAACTAATGTTTTCACATTATGTCTAATCCAGTATAATTACCTAAATATTAAACCATTGTCATGTAAGTTGTACCTATTCTTAACTAATGTTTTCACATTATGTCTAATTCGGTATAATTATCTAAATATTAATCCATTGTTGTGTAAGTTGTACCTATGCTTAACCAATGTTTTCACATTATGTCTAATTCGGCATAATTATCTAAATATTAAACCATTTTCATGTAAGTTTTATCTATTCTTAACCAATGTTTTCACATTATGTCTAATTCGGTATAATTATTTAAATATTAATCCATTGTCGTGTAAGTTGTAACTATTCTTAACCAATGTTTTCACATTATGTCTAATTTGGTGTAATTATCTAAATATTAATCCATTGTCATGTAAGTTGTACCCATTCTTAACCAATGTTTTTCACATTATGTCTAATTCGGTATAATTATCTAAATATTAATCCATTGTCGTGTAAGTTGTACCTATTCTTAACCAATGTTTTCACATTATGTCTAATTCAGTATAATTATCTAAGTATTAATCCATTGTCGTGTACGTTGTATCTATTCTTAGCCAATGTTTTCACGTTATGTCTAATTCCGTATAATTATTTAAATATTAATCCATTGTCGTGTAAGTTGTAACTATTCTTAACCAATGTTTTCACATTATGTCTAATTTGGTGTAATTATCTAAATATTAATCCATTGTCATGTAAGTTGTACCCATTGTTAACCAATGTTTTCACATTATGTCTAATTCGGTATAATTATCTAAATATTAATCCATTGTCGTGTAAGTTGTACCTATTCTTAACCAATGTTTTCACATTATGTCTAATTCAGTATAATTATCTAAGTATTAATCCATTGTCGTGTACGTTGTATCTATTCTTAGCCAATGTTTTCACGTTATGTCTAATTCCGTATAATTATTTAAATATTAATCCATTGTCGTGTAAGTTGTACCTATTCTTAACCAATGTTTTCACATTATATCTGATATGGTATAATTATCTAAATATTAATCCATTGTCATGTAAGTTGTACCTCTTCTTTACCAATGTTTTCACATTATGTATAATTCGGTGTAATTATCTAAATATTAATCCATTGTCGTGTAAGTTGTACCTATTCTTAACCAATGCTTTCACATTATGTCTAATTCGATATAATTATCTAAATATTAATCCATTGTCGTGTAAGTTGCACCTATTCTTAACCAATGTTTTCACATTAATGGAAATCCCAGTCCAGGTTAGGCAGAGTCCTCATTTGACTCTCTCAAGAGGAATCTTGATCAGTGTATCACTTCTGTGTCACTGTTAGACAGAGGCAAAGTATATAAAACCTATGTCTAATTCGGTATAACTATCTAAATATTAATCCATTGTCGTGTAAGTTGCACCTATTCTTAACTAATGTTTTCACATTATGTCTAATTCGGTATAATTATCTAAATATTAAACCATTGCCATGTAAGTTGCACCTATTCTTAACTAATGTTTTCACATTATGTCTAATTCGGTATAATTACCTAAATATTTAACCATTGTCATGTAATTTGTATCTATTCTTAACTAATGTTTTCACATTATGTCTAATTCGGTATAATTATCTAAATATTAAACCATTGTCATGTAAGTTGTACCTATTCTTAACCAATGTTTTCACATTATGTCTGATTCAGTATAATTATCTAAATATTAATCGATTGTCATGTAAGTTGTACCCATTCTTAACCAATGTTTTCACATTATGTCTAATTCGGTATAATTATCTAAATATTAAACCATTGTCATGTAAGTTGCACCTATTCTTAACTAATGTTTTCACATTATGTCTAATTCGGTATAATTATCTAAATATTAAACCATTGTCATGTAAGTTGCACCTATTCTTAACTAATGTTTTCACATTATGTCTAATTTGGTATAATTACCTAAATATTTAACCATTGTCATGTAATTTGTATCTATTCTTAACTAATGTTTTCACATTATGTCTAATTCGGTATAATTATCTAAATATTAATCCATTGTCATGTAAGTTGTACCTATTCTTAACCAATGTTTTCACATTATGTCTAATTCGGTATAATTATCTAAATATTAAACCATTGTCATGTAAGTTTTACCTATTCTTAACCAATGTTTTCACATTATGTCTAATTCGGTATAATTATCTAAATATTAATCCATTGTCGTGTAAGTTGTGCCTATTCTTAACTAATCTTTTCACATTATGTCTAATTTGGTATAATTATCTTATTATTATTCCATTGTCGTGTAAGTTGTTCCTATTCTTAACCAATGTTTTCACATTATATGTAATTCGGTATAACTATCTAAACTGTTGATTGTTTCATACTTCAGATGAGATGCTAAACTGAAGCTCCATCTTCTTGAGTTGGTGGTAGCTCAGGTGGGTGTAAAAGATCCCATGGCACCTATGAAAAAAAGAGTAGAACTTTCCAGATACCCTGGCCAAATTTCCCCTTGTAGTATAAATACCAGTTCAGGTCTCCCCGGAAAAGAGATTACCATCCTAGTGGGACTAATATTTTCAAAGGATTGATACATTTTTAAATTCTGTATTATTTTTCAAGACTGTACAATTATTGTTCATCAATTTTTTTTTGTAATACTTTGGAGCATTTTTGTAATATGTTGGAAGTTTTCTACCTATGCATCCAGTGAAAATAGTCACCTACTGGCATGTGGTCTGTGGCTTAATTATGAGGGTAAGTGTTGCATATGTAGCTGAGAGTACATAGTTTCTCACTTTCCACTCATAAAAGGTAACATCAAGCCAAGTTCATGTACTTAACACGGCGGTTTGCTCATGTAACCAAAACCATGTTTTTCACTTATTTACTGTGGAGGGAAAGTGCACTTGTAGCCAAGAGCATATATTCCATAAACCATTAATTAGGAAAGAGGCTGGTTTGTACCAGAGAGCCTAAAGTCTTTCACCTGTCCACTGAGGAGAGTACTCTGCATGTCTAGCTATGAGAGGACACTGCACATCTAGCCATGATCACATTAGCAATCACCTGTCCACTGAGGAGAGGATACTGCATGTCTAGCTATGAGAGGACACTGTACATCTAGCCATGATCACATTAGCAATCACCTACCCACTGAGGAGAGGGCACTGCATGTCTAGCTATGAGAGGACACTGCATGTCTAGCCATGATCACATTAGCAATCACCTGCCCACTGAGGAGAGGACACTGCACGTTTAGCCATGATCATGTTAATGATCACATGCTCACTGAGGAGAGGAAACTGCATGTCAAGCCATGCAAAGACACTACACATATAGCCATGCTGAGGTCATCCTTCACTTGCCCACTGTGGAGAAGACACTGCACATCTAGTCATGACAGGACACTGCATGTCTAGCCATGATCATATTAGCAATCACCTGCCCACTGAGAAGAGGACACTGCATGTCTAGCCATGATCATATTAGCGATCACCTGCCCACTGAGGACAGGACACTGCATATCTAGCCATGATCACGTTAATGATCACCTGCCTACTGAGGAGAGGACACTGCATGTCTAGCCATGATCATATTAGCGATCACCTGCCCACTGAGGAGAGGACACTGCATGTCTAGCCATAATCCCATTAGCCATCACTTGCTCAGTGAGGACAGGTCATTGCACATCTAGCCATACTGAGGTTATCCTTCACCTGCCCACTGAGAAGACACTGCACGTCTAGTCAAGGTCATGTTATCACATACCTGCTCACCTAGGAGAGGTCACTGCATGTCTAGCATTGTCATCCTTCACCTGCCCACTAGTGAGCTAAATATCTACTTCACAGCTTGCAGTCTCCACCTGCTTACTGAGGAGGGGGCTACACATCTAGCCAAGAGCAAACCCTCACCTGCCCAGTGAGTTCAAGCTAAATGTAGTTCATCAGGTTGCCTGTGAGAAGTTGCTGCCCATGGAAGCATGAGCATTTAGACATTCATGTGCTTTCTTAAGAGCCGTACCTGCCACCATTGTCCTAATGCTGTTTTCATTCTTTCCAGGCCTGTTGACATCTGGGTTGCTAGTTAATCTCAGGTGCATAGCATTGCAACTATATAGTGTGACTCTACACTTTACAATTTGTTCTTAAACATATTTAAATGTTCGTATTAAACTCATATCTATAGCACACTGTATTTGCCTTGTATGTGTTTAACCTGCTGAATGATCACTAGACTAACAAAAGCAGTGATAGCTCTGCTGGAAACAGCTGCCATATGTTAATAAAATGGCAAATTTCCTAAAATGTCTTTTTTTAGCTGCACTAGAACTAGGACTGCTTTTCTTGGTCTAGTGATCACCTGAAAAAGAGAGCAGGGTTACTGTGCCCTCACCTCTCACCCAGCCCCTTCTCTTAAAAAATAATTATTTGTGTTATGTTTTCCAAAGAGCAGTTTGAGAAATATGGCATTACAGAGGATCATTTTACCAAGAAAAAATTGGTTCTTAGAAAGGGTTGTTTCATCAAAACCAGGGATGAAGCATTGTTTTACATCCGGAACCACTGCAAACTGGAATTGTGTTCTTCTCTCTAAACAGATGCAACATCCTTAATAGTGATTAGCATGGGTTCCAATGAAGGAAGGAACTTGTTGACTGCAGGAGTTAAACTTGAATTAATCATGACTGAAAATAAGCTTTCCCTTTATGAAAAAAGATTAAAGTGTGTCTGAAATGTGCAATTGACAATGTGTGGTGTCATCCTGAATTTATAGGATTATAATTATACATAATTTCCTCTTTTAGCCATTCAGACCTTTTTTTAATAAATGAATGAATTGATGTGGGTCTCGTGAGCATTGTTATGCTGCCTAGGATCATTGCATTTAATATTCTGATTAATATCATCTGGACAGACATGCAAGCCCCAGTTTGAATGTACCATCATCGCATACCTTCCGGCTCAGGACTTGTACAATATAATCTGTGTGGCTGTAGAGGGGCTGCTTCCATTACACCATTCCAGGTCATGTGGCAGACTGACAACTACAGTTTTGTTTTGTAATGCACAAAACTTGAAATGAAATCCTACATGCCCACACCCAGTTCATGCTGTTCTGTGAATGACTGCTCCTTGACTATCTTTCAAACCGTTTGACATGCCAGAGAAAGCAAAAATAAACAATAATAAAAAGACTAATCCTAAAGTTTACATAATTTAAAAAAGAAAAGTATGTACTTTCTATCTGCCAAGCTAACTTTTTGGATTATACAGAAGTGACATGATGACATAAACTAAAACCCAATCACTTCAAAGCAAATAAAGCTACTATAATTAAAAATACACACAACTGTATTACATGCAATGTTAGTTTGTGCATTCCAGGTATTACATTATAGCCTTCTTCTAGTGATTTTAAAGTACACTATATTATTTTAGAATTGAAATGATTGACTGCATTTATTGTATGAAAGAACAAACAATAACGCTGACGGCTTTTACTATTAAAGAAGTAAAGAGCAAACCTTTTAATCCTTCAGTGAAACTTTTGATACATTGGGTTCAACAGATACATCATCAATGATCTAACACAAAAGTGTGAACCCAATTAAGGAAGTCCTAACACCCTAAAGAATACACATTTCAGTCATATTTTGGGGGGGGGGGTTCAGTGACCTGCTTCTCCTTATATGGGAAAAGTTATGTCCCCCACACCTCTGCTACCAAAGGTGCCCGTAGGCAGGTGCAAGGGGGTGCAGTTGCACCCCTCTGGATTTTCTTAAGTTATCTGTGATAATTTGTTGAAATTGAGAAATATACTGGCAAAACCGTACATTTTTCAATTTCAACTTACTTTTTTTTTCTTCTGTAAAGCCAGTGTCGTTCGGAGATGTCATTGGAGGTTGTAGTCACATAATACATACTACGAGCCTCAATTCCTCCTCAAACTGCATCTCCACCTTTGACCGTTAACAGTTGCGTTACTGCGTAGAGTTTGGATGAGGATGACAATGGGCGGCAGATAGAGTGGAATGTTGATTTTTGTGACCAGGAAGAGCTCAGCTCAGTAGTTCAGATTATTGGATTTGTCGTGTGGTGGTGTGCAGCACTTAGTTGCGAAATTAAGGTACATTGATCACAAATGGGGAGTCAGAGACAAGAAATAAGCCAAATGTGAAAGTGGCGCACTTGAGACTTCAGTGTCAGTAGTTTCCCCTAGCGTCTAGTGCACTCCCCATTCCCATTTCCAATTCCATCCCATCCCATCCCAATGCCTGTGATGCAGACAGTTCCTGAAGCTAAAAGCTTCTCCTCTGCAGCCACGATGCAGTGCCTGACTGCCTGCCTGTACTTAAGTTTAATTTACTTGTATGTGGCCTTTTGGCCTTCCAAGTTGCAAGAGGTGGTTCTGGTGGTCGGTGGAGGCTGGAGTGGAGGAGAGAGCCATACTTTTCACCAAATTCATAAATGACTTGTTTGGCCAGAGACACTGTCATCAGGATTGCTTCCCCTGATTCTGTGGTGTGATGACAGTTGTGTAAGAAAGCAAACTGTAAGTTTAACCTTTGTACCTCACTTATTTTAAGTCACATGATATTCTATAGCACAATTCAATATCTCATAGAGAATAATTATTATTCTAAGAAAAATTAAAAATGATCCATTTCAAACACAAACAGTATTGGTGAGCACTAGAACTTAGTATACGATATTACTCTTTAGTCTTGTTACTTGTTCTGATTTATGGTTTCGAGTGGAGTCTTATCTTGCATGTTTGTGATCTGCATTTAATGTTATTTCTAGGTTTGATAAAGAGGCATGTGTTAGCTATAAGATATTATGCATGTTGACTCCAAGGAGATTGTGGAGATATCCTAAATAGTAGACTACTGAGTTATATATCTACATGCCAGATACTTTGTAAAGTGGAATAGAGAGACAACTTAAATTGGAATAGAGAGAGGACTTACTTTAGCTTGTATGCTTTGCTAGATGTATCAAGTCTATCTAATTCAACATTTTAGCTTTAAAATGTCTTAACAGTTTTCTAGTTTTCATCCTTTAAGACAACACTTACTCTTGGAAATATACTTCCGTCTTCCCTGATCTTGGTAAACTATTACGTCATGCGTTAGAAAGGTGAGAGATTATGAAGGGGAACCTTTAATATTCCTTCATTCCCAATTACATAAGCCTTTCACCAGCTTTACCATCAGTTTGCCAGGGTTATTTTTAGGAGTGACCCGTCCATAAAATTAGTGATATTCCGTTAGCAAAAGAAATCGGTTATCCCTGTGGAATCTGCCCTTCAGTCTCTCTTTTTCTTACCTGTATACTTCCTGCATAAATTAAGATACACAGACAACTTTATTTATTTATTTATTTTACATTTGTTGACCAGGATAGTCCAAATGGATGTATGTCCATTTTCAGCGGAGGCCCTGTGAGAAAAGCTCCATATTAAGACAATTTATAAGACAGAAATCTTGACCATATACAATACAGATAATGTCAGACAGGTAAAACATTTCAAATACAGGAACATTTATATAGTACTGTTACAGTAACATACCAACATACCCAACTAAATAAGTTAAAAATTTTGAGTAAAAGGATTAATAAAACATTTTTTTTTTTTTTTTTTTTAGGGTAACATTGTTTATAAAGTTTACCAAACCTTAGGAGGTGAGCTACTACAATAGGAATTAATAGAGAATATCAGAGCACCTGAAATAGCACGTTAACGATAGATAGTAAAGAATGGTCCTGCTAGGGGAGAAAGTGTCAGTCAGGATTTGTGCATGGGCAAAGCCATTAGGCTTTAAGGAAGATTCTTAATTGCTTCTTGAAAAGTGGGGTAGAAGAAAGGGCTGTTACTTCACTTGGAAGAGTATTCCAAGGGTTACCAATCGAGTTTGAGAACAAGCTATCTCCAGATTTGTTGTTGGACTTTAGGGTAGCTACTAGTACCTTATTAGCTGATCGAAGGGTTGTTAGATTTTTATATGGGCAGATAAGGGTAGAGAGTATGGTGTATCTGTGGGATGGTGTAAGATCTTGTGTATAGTAGTAAGTTGCTGGAAAAGAATTTGGCTTTGCAATTCCAGCCATCCTAGCAATTTAAGATTTTGGCAGTGGTGGGTTCGAAAAGAGGCACCAGTGGCAAATCTAGCTATGTTATTATAGGGTGTTTCCAACTTATGGAGATTATTTTTGGATAAGTTGGTATAGATTGGGGATGCATAGAGAAGGGTCGAGATTAAGTGAGTTCAGGCAATAGCAGTCCTAGCTAGAGGTGTACCATAGGGTTTAAGTCTGTAGAGGAAACCAAGTTTTTTATTAACTGATTTAATGGTTAGGTTGATATGTGTGTCGAAGTTTAGATTATGATCAATTATTACACCTAAATGTTTGATGGTTGTGTCTGGAGGTATTACAGTACCATTATTAGATGTAATTGTGAAGTTGATAGCAGGAGACTTCTGAGTGGGAGAGAATAGTACCAATTTAGTTTTTTGGGGGTTAAGGAGGAGACAGCTTTGATGGAACCAGTTTTCAACTAAGGTAAATACTGCTTGGGTACTCGAATGAAGTCCAGCAGGTGAGGAGGCTGAACATATTAATGTTGAGTCGTCAGCATATTGTATGCAGGTGGTTTGTG
The DNA here is from genome assembly GCF_019279795.1 of Protopterus annectens. Classification (NCBI taxonomy): domain Eukaryota; kingdom Metazoa; phylum Chordata; order Ceratodontiformes; family Protopteridae; genus Protopterus; species Protopterus annectens. The sequence goes on from NC_056726.1 coordinate 1,094,804,964, forward strand.
GAAGGGAGATTTTCAGATCATTTATGAAAATAGTGAAGTGGAGGGGTCCCAGAATAGAGCCTTGTGGGACTCCAAGAGTTATAGGGAGAAGAGTAGATAGTTTATTTCCCCAGAGGACTGCTTGTTGTCTATTTCCTAGATAGGACTTGAACCAATTAACTGTCTGGGTTTCTAGTGAAAGTGATTTGAGTGTGTTTAACAGTAATTGATGATTAACCATATCAAATGCTTTTGAGAGGCCAATAAAGAGGGCTGAGGACAGTAAGCTGTTGTTTCAATTTTTATTAATGCAATCAGAAAAGGATAGTAGAGCAGTTGTAGTACTATGGAAAGGCCTAAAACCATGCTGGCAGTCAACTAGCAGGTGGTTTTGGAGGAGGTGATCAAGTAGCTGATGGTGAATACATCTCTCCATAATTTTTGCTAGGGGGAAAGCAGGGCTATGGGGCAGAAGTTTGAGAGTTCATTTGAGTTCCCATCCTTATGCAGTGGTATAATATATGAGACTTTCCAGAGGGATGGGATGGAACTTTCTGTAATGGTTCTGTTAATTAAGATAGAAACAAGGTAGGCAAGCACTCCAGCTGCCATTTGAAGGTATTCAGCTGGGAGGAGGTCAGCTGATGGAGTGCATGGTTTAAGCTTAAGAAGTAGGGAGTGTATGGGAGATGTTGGGACAGGCTGCAGTTGTAATATTTGGGGTAGGGTGGTTGGCAAGGATGAGTCAGTGGTGGCAACAGGTGGTAAGGTATTTGCTAAAGATTGAACAGTTTCTGAAAAACAATTGTTAAAAATATCAGCAATTTGGTTGGGAGAATTATGAGTCAAGTTAGAGGGGGTAGGTGTTTTGGCTTGTCCAGGATGGAGTAATTTATTTAATCCTGACCAGAATTTTTGTGGGTTTAGATAGTGGGTTTGTTGGAATTTAAGGTAATAGTTTTTTTATCGAGGAATATTGATTTTTTAGTGGCATTCCTGAGCTGTCTAATGTTTAAATGATCAATGGGGTCTTTGGTACTTCTCCATATATTCCAGATTTTATTTCTCAGTCTCATTTTTTGCCTTGTCTCATTTGAGAGCCAGGGAGCAGGTTTGTTCCTAATTTTAATAGTACGAGAGGGGGCACAGTTCTCAAGGATTTTTAGGAATGTATTGTTAAAAAAAAGAGACTGCTTCATTGAGAGGTAGATATTTTAGGGGTGACCAATTGCAAGCTTTTAGCTCTGCTTGAAAGTTACCTTGGTTCAGGTTCATTTTGTTCCGGGTGGTTCTAAAGTTTAGTTGAGTGGGAATGGAGATCTTTTGTCTAGTTATAAAATTGAGAGTGGTCACTAATATCATCAGGAAGTATGCCTATTTTGTAAGATTGGGGGTTATTGTTGACTAGTATCCAGTCTAAGGTAGTTTGTTTGTTGCTGGGTTTATGGGTTCTGGTAGGGTCGGTAATAGTTTGATAGAAACCATAGAGATTAATGTGAGATGCAGGTTTGTCAGAAATACAACAGTTCCAGTCAATATTAAAGTCTCCAAGGAGAATGTTTTTTTTGTGGGAATGATGTGGAAAGCCTGTTAAGGATATTTTCAAGAGTACGTATGTTGTTGCCTGGGGGGATGTAAGAGCAAATGATGTATATAGATTTAAAACTCAAACACAAGAATTACTACTAAAACAAAACACACACTGGAGCCAGAATAAATTTAGCGCTTTCGTCCCGTTTATTACAGAACTTCTTCAGAATTACAAAATCCACCATTTACATAATTTCCTTTTATACCACAATTAATTCTACATCATTTCCTACTAGTATCAATCCTTAAAAGGACATGTCACTGTAAAATTCACTCAACCAAATGATACTATCAATCCTTACCACAATATCTACAGATAAAAAACTATATATATATACATATATATATAGCGTGTTTCAAATGTGTCAAGAACCTGTTGTAGTGTTGTTTAGATACCAAACCAGTGACTATGTTGAAGCTAGTTATCTAGAAAGTTAGCTCTGAACGGCAATGTGTTTTCCTAGGCTAAAACAAACTGATGTTACGTCTCTTGGCAATCTCTGCTAGAGCTGGCGACATTTACTACCTATTTTTCATATGTTCAGAACGTGCTTATTTTATAGAGTCTCTCTCAACTCTAATGATAAAAACAATAGGTATAGTTAAATATTTGCCAACAGAATTCTGGTTTTGTTTGTAATATTACCTGTCTATTCCTAATTGAAATGGTACTAATCTAACATATTATATCCTCTATTCAGGTACTGCCCAGTACTCTTCTTGACTGGCAGTAATCTAACTGTCCAAGATAGGACCGCCAGACCAGGTGCGGCACGGACAAAGCCTCAGCCCCAACGCTACCTCAAACTCAGCCCAAGGTTAATAGATACTGTTAACATATTATTTAAATTGTAATTACTATTTACGGACCAATTATTGGGTTCAAACACAGCAGCCACCATCCAAAACTATAATAATTCCTTTAACCTGGCTCTATTTTTGCTCCAAAATTGAAGTCAGCAGTGCCCAAAATAGTCCTGGCTTGTAAAATCTCCTACATAAAAAATCAGGACTCTTCACCAGTAGTCTGCAAACTCCAAGATTCCACCCTGCCCCCTTATCCCACCCGCCCCCACTACCTCTAGATTTATAGCCACCTGGCCACGCCTACTTCCTCTCCCACCCACTAGACTTCCTCCCTACCAACTGTCGCCCCTGCACACCATCACCATGCCCAAGCCAATAGGGATAATTATCCTACTTATCCCACCACTCATTTTATTACCCTATCTCTTAACAAGTTATGAACACCTGTCCTTATCAGGATTCCACTACCCAAATTATCACACAAGTTCCCCCTCCCCACCATCTATAGACGAATTCTTCCCCCATAATACAACCCCCAAAACAACAAAACTGAGTGATCTGTACCTAAAAAAGCAACACCATATAACTACCAAAACAAAGCTAGGTCTAAAATTACTATCCAAAGTTCTAAAATTAATAGAATACCTAAGGAAAAACATCACCAAAGATGGAGATATCCACCCCAACCCAGGCCCTACCAGATCAACAGAGCCCACTCAACATCCAATCTCCCTTAGACCAGCTAACTCTCTACTCATTTGTCACTTAAACATAAGAAGTCTGAACAACAAGGTTCACAACTTACATGCCATGCTTGCAACCTACTTACCTGACATCATGTGTCTAACTGAAACTTGGCTTAAACCATCAACCAAAGACAATCAGATAATGTCACCTGGGTTCAACATACTCAGAGCTGACCGATTAAAGAAAAGAGGAGGTGGGATAGCTGTCCTATATAAAAATACGCTAAACATCCTAACTCACCCCAAACAACCACGGTTGCAAATGCTGAAATTTTAGCTCTAAAAATACAATTAAATAAGCAAAAAAGCATAAACCTAATAGTTATCTATATACCCCCAGGGAACAATACTGAAACTTTAGAAGCCATCTTAAACTGGATAGATAACAACTATCCACAAGAAACAGTAGTCCTGGGAGATGTTAACATTGATTGGAACAAATGCTCTGCACAGTCCAGTCCTACTTCTTTAAATCTCCATGGTTTCTCTCAGGTTATAACCACTACCACCAGACTAGGTAATAATAAACAAAAGGAAAGCATACTTGATTGGGTGCTCATCAAGGAACACCCCCAAAAATATACCCCGGGGACCCTACCCAATGATCTTAGTGATCATTTGCTTACTTACATTAGGAAAGATAACCCAACCAATGCTAGCTTACCAGTCTATAGAACAGTCAGAAACAAAAAAAAATTTGATCCTCTAAAATTTAACATGGCACTCAATCACTGTAACTGGTCAACATTGAAATCCCTTCCCCTAGACGAGGCAGTCTCACATTTTAATCAAACATTCCTTACCCTACTTGACTCTCATGCCCCAAAAGGGTATCCAGAATCAAAACTCACATAGCACCTTGGCTAACCTCAGAATCCAAAACCAAAATAACTAATAGGGACAAAGCATGGAACAAATGGCGTACTACCAAGTTACCACTAGATCGGATCATCTTCCAGCAAATGAGGAATGAAACCAAAAAGGCCACCACCCAAGATAAGAAAAACTACTTTCACCACCTACAAAACAAAAACCAAAAGAACCCTCAAAAATTCTGGGCAGGATTGAACAAACTTCTCCAACCAGGAAAATCCACCACTCCTACCCCAGAAACTCTATCTGATAAGAACCAAGAAGAAATAGCTAACAACTTTAATACCTTCTTCACCGAAACAATTCAGGTACTAGCTAACCAACTACCTACCCCCTCTACCACACCTAACAATATGACACCTAACTCTGCACTATCCTTTAACCTCCAACCCATATCCACTGCCTTCATCCGATCCTGTTTGAAAAAACTAAAACCAACTACCCTCTCAGCAGACCTTCTACCTGCAGAATACCTGCAAATTGCTGCAGATGTCATAGCATACCCTATTTCAATATTAATTAATAGAACCATTACCGAGTCCACTATCCCAGCAATCTGGAAAATATCTTACGTCATTCCTCTTCATAAAGGAGGAACATCCACCGAACTCTCTAACTATAGACCAATTGCTATACTATCACCACTTGCCAAAATCATGGAAAAGTGTGTGCATAACCAACTCATGTCCTATCTCACCCAAAACAAGCTACTAACTGATTGTCAGCATGGATTTAGACCCAACCATAGCACGACTACTGCCCTCCTCTCTTTCACAGAGAAAATTAACCATAACCGGAATAACAAAATATCTCCTCAGCTCTCTTTCTAGATATGTGCTTTCGACATGGTAAACCACCAGCTACTTCTCAAAACCTTATCAACCTTACATCTAGACACCCAAGTCCTAAACTGGTTTCAGGCCTACCTCGTAGGTAGACAACAGGCAGTTATGTGGCAGAACAAACTCTCCTGCCTATTGCCGAATAGTATAGGCGCACCCAAGGGTCCATCCTAGGTCCTCTTCTGTTCTCAATTTTTATAAATGACCTCCATACAGTTATCCCCGAAGCCACCTGTATTCAATATGCAGATGACTCAACTATCATCTGTTCTAATCCTATCCTTGATAACCTTCTAATAACCACCCAACACTGCTTTACCAAAGTTGAAAATTGGCTAACTAACCATCAACTCATCTTAAACCCAAAAAAAAACCCAACTTCTCCTTTTCCACCCATCCAACCCAACACCTTTCACACACTTTACCATACAATCTAACAATGGTACCATTATTTCTCCTACTACCAACGCTAAACTATTAGGAGTAATTATCGACAATAAACTACGGTTTGACACCCACATCAACCAAACTATTAAAATGGTTAACAAAAAACTTGGTTCTTTATATAGGTTAAAACCTTCCTAACTCCAGCCGCTAGGTTAGCTACTGGCACCTCCTATCCACCCTACTATACGCCTCCCCAATCCTTACAAACCTCAACAAGTCTGACCTCAATCGTCTTTCCACTTCTTATAATCACATTGCTAGATTCATCACTGCCCTACCTTACAGAACACATCATTGCATCAGCCTGAAAAAACTTGACTGGCCAGAACTCCCTAATCTTCTACTGAAATACCAACTCATTGAAGCCTTTAAAATCCTGAAACATCCAGATAACACCCCTGCACTAAATAACATCCTAACCCCTTACTCCAACCTAAGCTCTCTTCGCTCATCTAACAAACTCTTAATACAAACTTGCAAGTCCCATAACCTAGGTGGCGATTCACTCTACTCTAATATTATTGGCAAGGTATGGAATTCTCTTCCCCAGAAGCTTACGTCCTTACAATCACTAGCTATTCAAAAAAGAACTAAAAATCCACTATAAATCACACTGGCTTTGTCCATGTACAAACCCTGACTAACTTTTCACATGAGTAATTCCTACAAGTAGGCAATTTCCGTCTTATTCAACTAAGTGTGAATTAACCTGAATGTAATGTAATGTTATCATTTGTACCTTCTATTGTGATTATCTGCTCACTTTGAATACAATGTGATATGTCTTTATGTACCTTGATTAACCTTGTTGGAGCTTTTCTCCCCGGGACTCCGCTGAAAATGGACATGTATCCAGTCGGACTATCCCGGTCAACAAATGTAAAATAAAAATAAATAAAATATATATATATATATATATATATATATATATATATATATATATATATATATATATATATAATATAAACTTATAATAATATTCTTAATATAACTACATTTATAGTCCTTACAAATACTGCATTTTATGACAAAAAAATTAATTCAAATTAACATAATTAAATGAGTTTTTACAGAAACTTTGTCATTGATTCCAGGCATCATATCAGCTCTTAAAAAATTTGCCATTTCAATTCAATTTTTTCCAAATAATGATTAAATGAACCTACAAACTTGTCAGTTTTCACATTTTCTATTACAAAAAAGGTGAACTTCTTAAAATGTTCACACATCACTGAATGCATTACTTAAATCCTTCTTCTTAATGGCCAATAAATGTTCCCTAACCCTGTATCTTAACTTTCTTATGTTTTTCCAATATAGAAATGTTCACAATTAGAACATACTGCTAAATAAACGAATCCTTCACTTTGGCAATCATATCTATCCTTAGCCATTATAGTGTATTTTATATGTTTAAAATAATGACTTTGTACACCCATCATAAATCTACATTGTCTACAATTTGTACAGAGAAATGTTCCAAAATGTGTAACAACTCTGTTGTGGCTCTCATCTTTATGTCTACTTTCCAAAATTTCTTTTAAATTTCTAGTTTTTTTGTGAATAAAATTTGGTTGCATCCCAGTAATCTTACTTAATTCTTCATTACCCAAGTAAATTTCCAATGCTCTTGTATAACTTTTCTAATTGCAGGCCCATCAATACTCATAGGTATTGGAAATGCATGCCTCAAGTCATCATTCTTATTCACATCCTCACTGAGTTTGTTTTGTTGAAACCCTGTTTTCAGTATAAGCGAATATTTATCATTCCTATGTTGTATGATATATTGTAATGCCTCTTCTAGAATGTCACTAGAATATCCTCTATTAATAAATAATTGTTTGAGGACATCTAACTCTTCCCTGAATTGATGGTCATCACTGACCATTATACTCAGTCTAGTAGCTTACCCTTTAAAAACATTAACTTTCATGTGCTTAGAATGAAAACTGTCATAGTGTAAATAACTATTGGTAAAGGTTTTCTTTCTGGAAATATTACTTCTAAATGTTCTATCAAAACATCCATTTCAATTTCCACACCCAAAAATTGAACCTTTGTACCTCTGCCACCTATAGTGAATTGCAGCCAAGCCACTGCCTGATTAATATTTTGAAAAAACTCACCAAGCTATTCATTATTACCAGCCCATACAAAAACAAATCATCTATATAACATCTATAATATTTGACATATTTAAATAAATCCATCTTCTCCAAAAACGTAACTTCCCACCAACACATGACCAAGTTGGCAAAGACGGGAGCAACATGTGCTCCCATCGCTACCCCACTCAACTGTTGGTAAATTTCCTTTCCAAATATGAAAAAATTATTGTGTAATACAAACTCCATAAACTGACAAAGTACAAAAATGTCTTTGCTACATTCCACTTTACTTAGATAGAGCCTCATGAACATTATTCCTTCATTTTGATCTATAGCTGTATATAAGGAACAGACATAAAATGTACATAACAAGGCTTCATTTCCCTGAAACTCAAAATGTTGAAGTTATTCCAAAAACATCCATGAATCTCTAAGATACCACTTACTACTTTGCACTATAGGATTTAATATTCTATCCAAATATATAGACATTTTTGAAGTTTTACTGAAAGAGGAAGACACTATGGGCCTAAATGGAGGATTCTCTACATCTTTATGTAATTTAGGGATGCCAAAAAGCATCCCTAATTGGGGTTGTTCAACATTCAAATATTCAAACAAACCAATGGAAATGCATTGTTGATATAACAAATCCAATAAAATAATGTCTAATTCTTGAAATTTCTTCCTAACAATATCTTTCGACACTTTAGAATATTTGCTGTCTGCTAGTAACCTCCTTTTACTATTATTGTAGTCCTCACTACCCATGAAAACAAGCCCTTGTCCTTTGTCTGCCTTCATATATCTGATGTCACTATTTGATGCTAACTGTTTTAAAGCCAAACCTTCCTCCCTAGTGAGATTTTCCAAACATTTGACTGATTTTCCACTACTGTGTAGCTTATATATCTCATTTTCACATAAATTTGAAAAAATATTTAAAGTTTTAAGTAATGGAGGGTTAACAGTTCTATTCTTTGCAAAAATCCACCTTCATGATTTTGCAAACCATGATACAGATATTTCAGATTTAATTTTGTTACAAACAGTTTAAAATCTAAAATGGTATCTGTTGTATTTGCTGTTTTTGCTGTCAAGAAAGAAAACCCTTTCTTAAGCACTCTAGTTTCAACATCTGTGAATTTTCTGTGACTCAGATTGAACATTTCTTGTGTGTAGGCTAGCGTCCCTTGTTCTTGCCTTTTTTCTTCCCCCAGTGACCAAAGCTTCGTGATTTGGAGGTGGACTGCTCGTGCCACTGGTCTGAGTAGGAAAGGGATACTTTCCTCACTTTCCAGCCTTGAAACACTAGACACCTGTCCTCTATTGTTGTCACTGACTTGTGAACTTTTTTATTATTTGAATCAGAACATGAATCAGGTCTGTATAATTAACTGTTTTAATAAACCCCTTCTCTCCATTGTTATCATTCAAATTATTATTATTGTATCTTTTTTATTAACCATATATGCCTTTTCTTGTTGATATACTTGCAAATCTCTCAAATTATTTTCTATTTCTTAATGACAACACTATCTATCAGCTAGTTAACCTTCTTACCTAAATTGTCAAACATGTACAGATGAAAATGCATCATAGGATGAAACCCTTAACCCATTATGCATTTTAATAATGTTATCTTTTAAAATGTCCACCTGTTCTTTGTTCCATCTTTTTAACATTTTCAGTACTTCTAAACCCATGTTGTTATACAATTCTTTCACTTTTTTTGAACAAGTTATTGTCAAATTTAACAGCATTAGGAAAGGCGTACACTCTAAGCCCTAAGGGCACAATAGACAAATGAACACATTTACTCAAATAGGGAAGAGTTAGATGTCCTCAAACAATTATTTATTAATAGAGGATATTCTAGTGACATTCTAGAAGAGGCATTACAATATATTATACAACATAGGAATGATAAATATTCGCTTATACTGAAAACAGGGTTTCAGCAAAACAAACTCAGTGAGGATGTGAATAAGAATGATGACTTGAGGCATGCATTTCCAATACCTATGGGTATTGATGGGCCTGCAATTAGAAAAGGTATACAAGAGCATTGGAAAATTATCTTGGGTAATGAAGAATTAAGTAAGATTACTGGGATGCAACCAAATTTTATTCACAAAAAAACTAGAAATTTAAAAGAAATTTTGGAAAATGGACATTAAGATGAGAGCCACAACAGAGTTGTTACACGTTTTGGAACATTTCCCTGTACAAATTGTAGACAATGTAGATTTATGATGGGTGTACAAAGTCATTATTTTAAACATATAAAATACACTATAATGGCCAAGGATAGATATGATTGCCAAAGTGAAGGATTAGTTTATTTAGCAATATGTTCTAATTGTGAAAATTTCTATATTGGAAAAACCATAAGAAAGTTAAGATACAGGGTTAGGGAACATTTATTGGCCATTAAGAAGAAGGATTTAAGTAATGCGTTAGCCAAACACTCAGTGGCGTATGAAAATGTTAAGAAGTGCACCTTTTTTATAATAGAAAATGTGAAAACAGACAAATTTGTAGGTTCATTTAATCATTATTTGGAAAAAATTTAATTGAAATGGCAAATCTTTTTAAGAGCTGATATGATGTCTGGAATCAATGACAAAGTTTCTGTAAAAAGTCATTTAAATTGTTAATTTTTAATTACATTTTTTGTCATAAAATTCAGTATTTGTAAGTACTATAAATGCAGTTATATTAAGAATATTATTATAAATTTATACTATATATATAGTTTTTTTCAGTAGATATTGTGGTAAGGGATTGATAGTATAATTTGGTTGAGTGAATTTTACAGTGACATGTCCTTTTAAGGATTGATACTAGTAGGAAATGATGTAAAATTAATTGTGGTATAAAAGGAAATTATGTAAATGGTGGATTTTGTAATTCTGAAGAAGTTCTGTAATAAACAGGACGAAAGCTCTAAATGTATTCTGGCTCCAGTGTATGTTTTGTTTTAGATGTATATAGATTTATTAGCATTAATTTGGAGCTTAGATATTAAGATTTCTGCATTGCTAGGTGAGGGAGGTTGAGTGTTTAGTGAGGTTACCTGTAGTTCAGATTTAAACAATATTGCTACCCCCCCACACCCTTTTTGATAGGACGGTCAGTTCTAAGGATGTTATAACCTGGAAGGATGATATCATTGTCTTTAGTAACTGGTTTGAGCCAGGTTTCTGTGAAACAAAGGATGTCAAATGAATGTTAGTCTAGTAGGGCATGAAGTTGGGTAATTTTGTTATTTAAACTATGAATATTGAGGTGGGCAATGAGAAAAGAGTTTGAGGAAGAACAGGGGGTACGGGAAATAGAGGTGAAGGAAGAATGGATGTCAGGGAAGGTATTACCAGGCCCTGGGTTTGGGTGAATGTAGCTTTTTCTTTTTAGTAAAAAAAGCTAAAGAAGCTTTCATTTTTTCTTCTGCATTGCTAAGGTATACCTGCATCTGTTTGTTCTATCACACTCACATCCTTTTTCTCTACCTGAAAATCCACCAAACGTTTGTGTTGCATGTCACTATTTCTCTGCAGAAAAGCTTTCTCTTAATACGTCTTTGCCTTCCCACTTCCATTCTTGGGGTAAGACCCTCACTCATTTCTGAACTTCTACTTTCTGACATGTGTTACCTTCAAGGGTATAGTTAGACAAACAGTGTACTCAGATAAGTAAATTTTTTTCAACATCTCTTGCAAATGTTATTAACTAAAAGAGCATATAATTACAGTTGTCTAAACCAATCTGTTCTATGTGGAGCTATATAAAGCATGCTTATGTGATATGAATGTGTCTCTAAAATGGGTTTAATTTCCCCATGTCTTTTGGGTTTCTGATATAATGATGGGAATGGCTCCTATTCCTAAGTCAAAATATGATACAAAGTTAATCAAATTAGTATTGTTTCAATCTTTGATGTTAGCCAAAAGTGCTCTTTGCAGCACCCACAATGTGCCCACAACTGCCTCCTTCTGCAAGTCATAAGGAGTTACATGTATCGGTAACTTATCTAAATACGACTGTAAATTCCTTTTTATGAAACCCATTGCCCCTACTACTATTGGAACTGTCTGGTTATCTTCTTCCACATTGCCATCATTTCTGCCTACAATTCCTGGTATTTTATGGCTTTGTGTATGGGACAAAACTGTGTGGGTTGAATGCATGTGAGATGTAACCATGGATACCCACATGTCATAATAGAAATAACAAGTGAAACGAGAGTAAACTATAAGCTACGAAACTGACATAATGCAATGTAGGTAGTACATGGGACTAGAGTGAGCTGTAACCAAGGATACCCATATGTCATAACAGAAATAACAAGTGACACGAACATAAACTATAAACGATGAAACTGACATAATACAATGCAGGTAGTACATGAGAACAGAGTGAGAGGTAGCCATGGTTATCACATGTCATAAAGCAAAGAATTAGTGAAACCAGAGTAAAGTATATATATATATATATATATATATATATATATATATATATATATATAGAGAGAGAGAGAGAGAGAGAGAGAGATGTAACCATGGATACCCACATGTCAAAAACCAAATAACAAGTGAAACTAGAGTAAAGTATAAGTGATGAAACTGACGTGATACAATGTAGGTAGTACATGAGAATAGAGTGAGATCTAACCATGGATACCCAGATATCATAATACAAATAACAAGTGAACCCAGAAAAAACTATAAGCTATTAAAGTGACATAATACAATGCACAGTAAATGGGAATAGAGTGAGCTGTAACCGAGGGTACCCACATGTCATAATACAAATAACAAGTGAACCCAGAGAAAACTATAAGCTAGGAAACTGACATAATACAATGCACGTAGTACATGGGAAGAGAGTGAGCTGTAACCGAGGCTACTCACATGTTATATACATATATATATATATATATATATATATATATATATATATATATATATATATATATATATACATATATATATATATATATATATATATATATATATATATATATATATATATATATATATATATATATATATATATATATATATATATATATATATACATACACATGTTATATGTTATTTACATGTTATACATGTTCTGGAGCATTTCTTCCCGGGTCTCCTCTGAAAACAGTATCTCTGGAACCTAGTCGGACTTTCCCGGTCAACAAATGTTAAATAAAATAAAAATAAATAAATAAATAAAAAATTATAATACAAATAACAAGTGATCCCAGAGAAAACTGTAAGCTAGGAAACTGACATAATACAATAAACATAGTACATGGGAATAGAGTGAGCTGTAACCGTGGGTACCCACATGTTATAATACAAATAACAAGTGAACCCAGAGAAAACTATAAGCAAGGAAACTGACATAATACAATGCACGCAGTACATGGGAATAGACTGAGCTGCAACCAAGAGTACCCACATGTTAGAATACAAATAACAAGTGAACCCAGAGAAACCTATAAGCTAGGAAACTGACATAATACAATGCACGTAGTACATGGGAATAGAGTGAGCTGTAACCGAGGGTACCCACATGTTATAATACAAATAAGAAGTGAACCCTGAGAAAACTATAAGCTAGGAAACTGACATAATACAATGCAGGTAGTACATGGGAATAGAGTGAGCTGTAACCAAGGGTACCCACATGTCATAATACAAATAACAAGTGAACCCAGAGAAAACTATAAGCTAGGAAACTGACATAATACAATGCACGTAGTACATGGGAATAGAGTGAGCTGTAACCGAGGCTACTCACATGTTATATACATATATATATATATATATATATATATATATATATATATATATATATATATATATATATATATATATATATATATATATATATATATATATATATATATATATATATATATATACATATATATACATACACATGTTATATGTTATTTACATGTTATACATGTTCTGGAGCATTTCTTCCCGGGTCTCCTCTGAAAACAGTATCTCTGGAACCTAGTCGGACTTTCCCGGTCAACAAATGTTAAATAAAATAAAAATAAATAAATAAATAAAAAATTATAATACAAATAACAAGTGATCCCAGAGAAAACTGTAAGCTAGGAAACTGACATAATACAATAAACATAGTACATGGGAATAGAGTGAGCTGTAACCAAGGGTACCCACATGTTATAATACAAATAACAAGTGAACCCAGAGAAAACTATAAGCAAGGAAACTGACATAATACAATGCACGCAGTACATGGGAATAGACTGAGCTGCAACCAAGAGTACCCACATGTTAGAATACAAATAACAAGTGAACCCAGAGAAACCTATAAGCTAGGAAACTGACATAATACAATGCATGTAGTACATGGGAATAGAGTGAGCTGTAACCGAGGGTACCCACATGTTATAATACAAATAACAAGTGAACCCAGAGAAAACTATAAGCTAGGAAACTGACATAATACAATGCACGTAGTACATGGGAATAGAGTGAGCTGTAACCGAGGGTACCCACATGTTATATTACAAATAACAAATGAACCCAGAGAAAACTATAAGCTAGGAAACTGACATAATACAATGCACGTAGTACATGGGAATAGAGTGAGCTGTAACCAAGGGTACCCACATGTTATGATACAAATAACAAGTGGTCCCAGAGAAAACTATAAGCAAGGAAACTGACATAATACAATGCACGTAGTACATGGGAATAGAGTGAGCTGTAACCGAGGGTACCCACATGTTATAATACAAATAACAAGTGAACCCAGAGAAAACTATAAGCTAGGAAACTGACATAATACAATGCACGTAGTACATGGGAATAGAGTGAGCTGTAACCAAGGTTACCAACATGTTATAATACAAATAACAAGTGAACCCAGAGAAAACTATAAACTAGGAAACTGACATAATACAATGCAGGTAGTACAAGGGAATAGAGTGAGCTGTAACCGAGGGTACCCACATGTCATAATACAAATAACAAGTGGTCCCAGAGAAAACTATAAGCAAGGAAACTGACATAATACAATGCACGTAGTACATGGGAATAGAGTGAGCTGTAACCGAGGGTACCCACATGGTATAATACAAAATAACAAGTGAACCCAGAGGAAACTATAAGCTAGGAAACTGACATAATACAATGCATGTAGTACAAGGGAATAGAGTGAGCTGTAACCGAGGGTACCCACATGTCATAATACAAATAACAAGTGAACCCAGAGAAAACTATAAGCTAGGAAACTGACATAATACAATGCACGTAGTACATGGGAATAGAGTGAGCTGTAACCGAGGGTACCCACATGTTATAATACAAATAACAAGTGAACCCAGAGAAAACTATAAGCTAGGAAACTGACATAATACAATGCACGTAGTACATGGGAATAGAGTGAGCTGTAACCGAGGGTACCCACATGTTATAATACAAATTACAAGTGAACCCAGAGAAAACTATAAGCTAGGAAACTGACATAATACAATGCACGTAGTACATGGGAATAGAGTGAGCTGTAACCGAGGGTACCCACATGTTATAATACAAATAACAAGTGAACCCAGAGAAAACTATAAGCTAGGAAACTGACATAATACAATGCACGTAGTACATGGGAATAGAGTGAGCTGTAACCAAGGATACCCACATGTTATAATACAAATAACAAGTGAACCCAGAGAAAACTATAAGCTAGGAAACTGACATAATACAATGCACGTAGTACATGGGAATAGAGTGAGCTGTAACCGAGGATATCCACATGTTATAATACAAATAACAAGTGAACCCAGAGACAACTATAAGCTAGGAAACTGACATAATACAATGCACATAGTACATGGGAATAGAGTGAGTTGTAACCGTGGGTACCCACATGTTATAATACAAATAACAAGTGAACCCAGAGAAAACTATAAGCTAGGAAATTGACATAACAGAATGCAGGTAGTACATGGTTGTAGACTGAGAGGTACCCACATGTTAAAATACAAATAACAAGTGAACTCAGAGAAAACTATAAGCTGGGAAACTGACATAATACAATGCAGGTAGTACAAGAGAATAGAGTGAGATGTAACCTTGGGTACCCACATGTCATAATACAAATAACAAGTCATTTCACATATAGGGCACCCTTAGTCAAATCAAAGACCTGGGAGACAGTCATTGAAATCTCCAAACCTCTTATTGTGACATACAAAATCATGGATCTGAATTAAACCAAATACGGCCTATTATGAGAGGAGATTCTGACAGTTATCAAACAGAAACAAATACAGCATTGATATAAACTATAATCTAAAGATGGCTAAGGCATGTAGCAAGCTATAAGAGCTAGTGGAGTAACAGTCTTACACTTAAACGGCCGAAATCGGCCAAAAAAAATTTTTTTTTTTAATTTTTCCAACTGTTTTCCATGCCAATGGCCATCTATTTGGCAATTGGCATGCTTTACACATTATATACAAGCTTTATTTGGAGCTGTCATAGCTCCATTTTGTAGTTTGCAGAAATCCACTCGGTTACTAACCGAGTACATTTCTACAGATTACACTAGTCCTGCACAGTTGGCTGCAGCTTCCTGGATCACAAATTCACCTCATTTGCATAGCTTTCACCTGCAGATGAGGTAATTTTCATACAGGAGCTGTGTCCATGCAGGAATAGTGCAGGAGCGCTCATGCATATTCCAGGAGCTTGTTCCTGGATCTCTCAGTGGCCATATTGCCTCCAGCAGCTCCTGCACTATTCCTGCATGCCATGCAGAGTTTGTTGAATACCATGGAGTATATTTTACATCGGCTCCTGGTATGGGTTCTACTTTCCTTTTGATCAGCAAGCGGCCTAGTGTAAGTGAAAATGATGACAGCAGGATCAGAACATAAAAGGATGAGAAGAGGTTGTGAAATGCATTTCCAGCTTCTGAACCAGGTCTTCCTAGTTTGATATCTGTTGTGTGAAGAAATGATCAGCTATTGAAAGAGAAGGTAAATGAAGTCTTCACAAAACAGAATCATGGAAAGCAGAAGGCCAGTTTAAGACTGCACACACATTTGATCATGCTCATGACCATTTGCGCACACACATACACTCAGCCATGCACACACATACATGTACACACAAACATAGAGACGCATTCACATAAAATTCATGTACACACACGTACACACGAATATATACAAACACAAAATGTGGTGCGCACACACACTCACACACACACACACACACACACACACACACACACACACACACGCAGACACACAAACACACACACACACACACACACACACACACACACACACACACACACACACACACACACACACACACACACACACACACAAACTCCAAAGAAAATAGTATATGTAACTCTTTTATACTAGTCAAGCATGTTTTACCAGTTAAACTGAAACTCTTCCTTCTTTTCTGCACCACCAGTGTTTTTGTTCCAACATGGAACACTAGAGTGTCGAACTCTCTTGTGGATCAGATGCATGCACAATGAAACAACTACAATGTATGATTCCAGAGAAGGCCGGCAGTAAATGTGGTTTTGATCTTAGGAATATCATTATGATGTTCTAGAAATGAATCGATATTTTGAAATTACTTGGTTTATATGAGGACAAGTACTGCTTAATTTAGGAAAATGTAAATTCTTAGAATATTGCTTTCTGGACAAATTTCCAAGTTAGGTTAAGGATAGCATATGAACAGCTCTCTTAACGAGTACACTATTTTATTAGTACACCAGAGCACTCAATATACACAACAGAAAAGTAGCAGTAGTAACACAAACGCAGAACTGAAACTGCTGTGTGACCACAACTTTCACTGGCTCAGACTATGACTGTTCCAAGAGAGAAACACCAGTATACCATCACAAGGTGTCATCTTTTTGAAATGACTTAGGAATGTCAGTAATGAAGTGAATGGTACATAAACTACAAAGCCAAAACTAGGCACCGCATATCACCAAGCAATGATTCCATTAACAAAAATGCCAGTAAACATTTTCTTCTTTATTAATCCATTAATAGGTGAAAAGGGGAGATCCAATTTAAGCTCCATATCAAACATCTCAGACCCTCCCCAAATGGAAATGCTGCACATCTGGAAGTCAAATGGGACAAGAGTTACTCACTCTAGGGACCTCAATCTAGCTTGTGACATTCACAGAACATGCCAGAGACACAGATATATCTCCCAGCGACTACTGCTCATATGGAATAGACGTCCTATTCATGTGAAACACAACTCCTAGACCCTATTCAAACACAACCTGGATAATTGGATAGGAGACCCCAAATTTGTCTGTGGGGTAGCACCCATGTCCCTCATGGACAGAGGTAGCCGTTGCTGATCACAGACCCTCTCTGTTCTTAAATTCATTCTGCAAACTACCCAAAAAGAACAAATGGGGATATTTGGGATTAACTTGGCTAGGATTGTAAGGGTTCTTGGGCCACTAGCCTAGTAGCCTCCTATGAACCTATACAAATAAGCCAGTTTCACTGCCGAACACATCTTCTTTAATGTTAAATGTGCTATTAGTCTGATTGTTTAAATGCAATATCAGAAATGACATAATCTTAGATCAACCAAAATGTGTGAACACTTTAAATTCAATAACAACATCATCTTAATAGGCCCAGAAATGTGTGTGAACCCACAATGATGTCATAAGCCAAACATCATTATTAGTATAAACACAATACTTGGAATTACTCAGAGTTCTTGCCTGGGTTTGTAAATGATGCATATGTTGTTATATGATGAATGAATGAATGTATGAGTAAATAATATGTACTTTACAACGTTTAAATAAGGCTGGAAGACTGTGTAACTGCATTATGTGGTCCTATAATGTATGAGTAAATAATATGTACTTTACAACGTTTAAATAAGGCTGGAAGTCTGTGTAACTGCATTATGTGGTCCTATTTTAATTTAATTTTATGCACAAAGACCCAGAACCAGACGATTCCACTATTACAAATGCTTCACTGGCTATTTCAGCCAAAACCAAGAATGCTGTCAGTGTTCACATCCACAATGAGTCTGTGGAATATGCCACATTTGCAAATAAACCACATTAATGGTTGAGTTTAAATAATTATGTCACATGATTTACACTGCATATTCTGAAAGGAATGCCATTTTGTGTTTAAATGGGTCTACTTCAAAACATCTAAAACCCATAACATATAATTTCATAACACTGAGACAAGAACATCTAAAACCCAAAACATCTAAAACCCATAGCATCGAATTTCATAACACTGAGACAAGAACATCTAAAACCCAAAACATCTAAAACCCAAAACATCTAAAACCCATAACATCGAATTTCATAACACTGAGACGAGAACATCTAAAACCCAAAACATCTAAAACCCATAACATTGAATTTCATAACATCAAATCACAAGAAAATAGCAACACCTCCACATATAATGACATCAAACTACCAAACATAATTTTTACTATGTTTCTGCAGGGAGGCAAGCACCCCCCATGCGGGGGTTACACCCCCCATAAATTAAATATACCAACTCCAAGATTGCACTACAGTGGTAACAAGTTAATTTCCTAACCCCACTGTATCAAGCCCCCCTGCAGAAATGTAGTACAAAAATGTGTTTGGTAGTTTGATGTTATATGTGGAGGGGATGTTATTCATGCTGTAAGTGGATTGGACACACTAAAATTGGCCCTAGGTGTGAATGCATGGATGTGTGTGCCTTCTGTGGAAGGTTGGATGCTGGGCTGGCAACTTGACACCGTAAAACCTCCACTGCCAATCATGAGTGGACAAGGTGATCCGCTGTGGCGACCCCTAACCGGGAAAAAGCCAAAAAAGAGAGAGAGATGTTATGAAATTCAGTGTTATGGGTATTAAATGTTTTGGGTTTTAGATGTTTTGGGTTTTAGATGTTCTGGTCTCGATGTTATGAAATTAGATATTATGGGTTTTAGATGTTTTGAAGGGGACCCATTTGAATCCGGTTAAGTTTATATACTGTCTTTCCTCCTATGCAATACTGAATGTAGTTTGAAGAACATTGTAAAAATACTTTATTATATGTCCTGAATCAGAATAGAAACAGAACAGTAACACTGCTGTTAGAGTGACATAAGTTATACAAATTTAGTGAATATTGTTGTTAAGATATATAGTTGTACAGCACAGCAAACTACTGAATTTATTTCATATTTTTTGAGAAGCAGCTTATTTAGAATATTGGAGGCAGGACTGTTTATGAAACTCTGGTGACTTATTCTCATTTATGTGACCTCTAGTGTATGGTCAGACAGCCTTTCCTCACAGATACAAATTCCTAGTGTACCACTAATTCCCCTTCCTTATGACAGTAGGAACTTGGATTGGTACAGTGGGGGCATGGGGGTGATAGCTATCATGGGATACAGGTGGACTTCTCTTAATTTTTATGTCCAAAGATTGTGTGCTGTGACAAGCTTTGTCTTATTTGTGATTGCACTTTTGTGAGCCACTCTTAGGTGAGTTGAATACTTGTCAAATGCCTGGTGTTATTTAGCTTCTCAAGGAAATTAACTCAAACAACATATAACTCCATCATTGCACAATTGCACGATTTCACATCATTTCATTCATTTTGGAAAAAAAGAAAACAAACATTTACAGGTTGAATGTATTAGTTTATTGATCAGAAACTTCAGTTATTACACTAAACACAGACACTTAGAGCTTTTTAACTCTACTACTTAACTTTAGGAACAATAAAGAAAAAGATAAATTCAGAGTTCTTCAGATTATGTCTCTTTTTTTCTGTCTTTGGCTACAATATTTTCTTGGTTCTGTTCCCCTCCTTCATTGTGACTAAATATCTCATCCAAAAGACGTCACACTCTGGAGCAGCCCTTATAACTAAATACCTCATCCAAATGATGTCAAATTCAGGAGGGAAGCTCTCCCTTTATGCTGCACTACACACTGTTAGCAATTAATCTTCCTAATGTCAGAATAGAACCCACAATCATGTGCAATAAAGGCAAGTGTGCTAACTGTTGTGTCACTGACACATCATTCAAGCATCAAACAGTGAAAATCAGCCAACTAAATGTTACAAAAAAAAAAACATGTTGGGGGGGAAGCCCCCACCACACACACACACACACACACACACACACACACACACACACACACACACACACACACACACACACAATCTCATCATCTTCATCTTCATCAACCTCCTTCCCATTTTCTACATGGGGTTGGGGTGTCGCATGAACTGTCACCACGTCTCTTGATTCAATCCGACTCTCCTACCTTCTTCACTAGTCACTTCTGACTATTTCAGCTCTTGTCTCATGCATCCATCTCTTTACTAGACACCTTGTTTCTCCATGCCTACTGCCTATCTTTCCCAAGTTGTCTTCCCCAAATTGTCTTCGGCCATCCTGCACGTGTCCAAACCACCATTATCTGTTCTCACTGGCATTCTCTGTAATTGGAGATATTCGTGCTTCTGCTGTTATTTCCTCATTTCTTCTTCTCTCCCACAGTGTGTATCCTAACACCTATTTCGGGTAGCTCAATTCCAGCATCTCCAGAGTCCTTAACTGCTCTACATTCAATGCCCAGGTTTCTGTACCCCATGTTTTGTGCACTTCACTTTCCAGCTCCCTTGGCATTCGTCTGTCATGCACTACACCTGACACTCTGTGTTGGTTGGTTGCAGCCCTTCTGATTTTAGCTGTGACCTCCTCATTCAGTTCTTCTCCTCAACAACTTCTTGCAGATACTTGCAGCTGCTAACCTGTTCCACTGTTTTAACTTCTATCTTAGATTAAAGCTTCTTCTGATTTCCCCATTTGCTGTCATTACATGTCTTATCCATACTCAGTTCACCTTGTTTTCCTTCAGGTTTGTGTTCAATTCCCCTATCACCTGCTGAAATTCTTGTTCAGAGTCTGCATGCAATGCCACATTGTCTGTCATTCCATTCATCTATCATCTGCTGAAATTCCAAGAGTGCTACTACAGGGATATGCATCTAATGCACATACCACAGGCATAGTAGGGTGATGCATTGTCATGCCTCTCCTATGGTCAGCAATATCACTATCCCTAATACTGTGTGGCAATGCATACTGTAATAGGAGTATGTGGCCTCAGAATGCTGTACCCTACATATATACACACATATGCACACATACACACACTTGCTCAGAGTGCTGTACCCTACATATATACACACACATGCACACATACACACACTTGCTCAGAATGCTGTACCCTACATATATACACACACATGCACACATACACGCACTTGCTCAGAATGCTGTACCCTACATATATACACACACATGCACAAATACACACACTTGCTCAGAATGCTGTACCCTACATATATACACACACATGCACACATACACACACTTGCTCAGAAGGCTGTACCCTACATATATACACACACATGCACACATACACACACTTGCTCAGAAGGCTGTACCCTACATATATACACACACATGCACACATACACACACTTGCTCAGAAGGCTGTACCCTACATATATACACACACATGCAAACATACACACACTTGCTCAGAAGGCTGTACCCTACATATATACACACACATGCACACATACACACACTTGCTCAGAATGCTGTACCCTACATATATACGCACACATGCACACATACACACACTTGCTCAGAATGCTGTACCCTACATATATACGCACACATGCACACATACACACACTTGCTCAGAATGCTGCACCCTACATATATACACACACATGCACACATACACACACTTGCTCAGAATGCTGCACCCTACATATATACACACACATGCACACATACACACACTTGCTCAGAATGCTGCACCCTACATATATACACACACATGCACACATACACACACTTGCTCAGAATGCTGTACCCTACATATATACACACACATGCACACATACACACACTTGCTCAGAATGCTTTACCCTACATATATACACACACATGCACACATACCCACACTTGCTCAGAATGCTGCACCCTACATATACACACACATGCACACATACACACACTTGCTCAGAATGCTGTACCCTACATATACACACACATGCACACATACACACACTTGCTCAGAATGTTGTACCCTACATATATACACACACATGCACACATGCACACATACACACACTTGCTCTGAATGCTGCACCCTACATATATACACACACATGCACACATACACACACTTGTTCAGAATGCTGTACCCTACATATACACACACATGCACACATACACACACTTGCTCAGAATGCTGCACCCTACATATATACACACACATGCACACATACACACACTTGCTCAGAATGCTGCACCCTACATATACACACACATGCACACATACACACACTTGCTCAGAATGCTGTACCCTACATATACACACACATGCACACATACACACACTTGCTCAGAATGCTGCACCCTACATATACACACACATGCACACATACACACACTTGCTCAGAATGCTGTACCCTACATATATACACACACATGCACACATACACACACTTGCTCAGAATGCTGCACCCTACATATACACACACATGCACACATACACACACATGCTCAGAATGCTGTACCCTACATATACACACACATGCACACATACACACACTTGCTCAGAATGCTGTACCCTACATATACACACACATGCACACATACACACACTTGCTCAGAATGCTGTACCCTACATATATACACACACATGCACACATACACACACTTGCTCAGAATGCTGCACCCTACATATATACACACACATGCACACATACACACACTTGCTCAGAATGCTGCACCCTACATATATACACACACATGCACACATACACACACAGACTGCTGTACCCTACATATATACACACACATGCACACATACACACACTTGCTCAGAATGCTGTACCCTACATATATACACACACATGCACACATACACACACTTGCTCAGAATGCTGCACCCTACATATATACACACACATGCACACATACACACACTTGCTCAGAATGCTGTACCCTACATATACACACACACATGCACACATACACACACTTGCTCAGAATGCTACTCCCTACATATATACACACACATGCACACATACACACACTTGCTCAGAATGCTGCACCCTACATATACACACACATGCACACATACACACACTTGCTCAGAATGCTGTACCCTACATATATACACACACATGCACACATACACACACTTGCTCAGAATGCTGTACCCTACATATACACACACATGCACACATACACACACTTGCTCAGAATGCTGCACCCTACATATATACACACACATGCACACATGCACACACTTGCTCAGAATGCTGCACCCTACATATACACACACATGCACACATACACACACTTGCTCAGAATGCTGTACCCTACATATACACACACATGCACACATACACACACTTGCTCAGAATGCTGTACCCTACATATATACACACACATGCACACATACACACACTTGCTCAGAAGGCTGCACCCTACATATATACACACACATGCACACATACACACACTTGCTCAGAAGGCTGCACCCTACATATACACACACATGCACACATACACACACTTGCCAGTACTCAGTGGGTATCCCATGCCTATCAACCCATTTGTACAACAGTGTTGTGCTGGTACTGCAAGGCCCAGGTAGCCCTTAGGGAGAAGAGCATAACAAGGTGCATGCAATGTCTGGTACAGCAGCAGCCACATCTAACTATAGCAATTGGGATGCGGTGGGTATGAAGGGGTTCAGGGTATTCCCAACTACAGGTTTACTAACACACAGAAACTGAAATTCTCAGTAATGCACACATACATATTTGTCAGTACTGGGGTGCATCGGTGCAGGTGTTCATAGGTGTGTACCAGGCTATGGTCCATGGAGAGATGGGATGTGTAGGGGATGTGTGTACAGTGGTATCATGCCACCTGCCATGTGCCAGCAGGCAATCTATCAACAGACACCACTGGGGTGATCCTCAATGTGAGAGTGACATGCATCAGCCAATCATCTGGGTGCCTCTTGCAGAGGGCCGGTGAGATGCTCTAGTTGACATATATAGATATGTCGGTATGTATGGAGATATTTTGGGGGAATAACCTCCCCCAAAATATTTCATCAGCACCATCTATCTCACTTTCCAAAAAATCACTCAAGTCACACCTCTTGCAGTCATGGCTCTGTCCTTGCATCACATAAAGGCTTTCCTGCCCTCCACCAAAGCTTGCTACTCTCCACTGATCACTACTTATCATCTCTAATATACAGTGCTCAAATACTCCCACACAGGGCCTACCATCTTGCAAATTATTTTATATCTTGTGCAAATATTTTTTTTTATCTTGTCAGATGCCTCCTTCATGCCATCAGTTATTGATTGCATCAGTCCATGTGTGTTTAGCTCTACCAATACTGACATCCAGGATCTTCTATGTATAAGTTAAACTTCCTTAGAACTATTTATTGTATGTTATATCCATACCTCTCAACCTGAAAACATCAAAAATCTGGACAAGGCCCATGAAAAATAGGTACAAATCTGTACGCTGATTAACATAAAATATGCATACATAATTAACCCCACCCACTCCAATGGAATTGTAAGATGCCAACTTTCAAATGCAAACTGAAGAACAGACAACCAAAATATGGCACCAGAGTCCCCCTGCAGCCATTCCAATATCCCATTACCTGGCTATTTCACCCAATTTACCATAAACACTGTGCATACTGCTTTACTTCTACAATGAAACCCATTGTGAAACTCATAAAAAATGTACACGCAAAGAGCATGCATAATTCATTAAGTAATAAAAGTTACACTATTCAAGAGAATTAGTACAAAAATTATGTCAAAACATTATCCCTCTTTGCTGGCTTTACCTCCTTAAAGTTTATCACTTTGAATTATTATGACACCATATGTTAAAGAAGCCTTATGAAGCAGAGCTGTTTTTATCACTGACACAATTCAGTGTTTGTAATTACCCAAGCAGACAGCTGAGAAATCTTTAAAATAGATATGAATTTAAGGTCATACTCCTTCTTGTATAATCACACATTTATGAACGTTTGCAGTTTTATAGTTCATATTTCATGGTAACTAGCTTCAAATATTTATTAGTAATAGGTTGGTGTTAAATTCATTAACCAGCTGTAGAACAGATTAGATCATTACTCAGCTTTCACCAAACTACTGAAACAAATGTCATTTCCATAGACTTGTACTTTAAGGTTGAATATGTTAGGGCAGGAAGTGTTAATATGTGAATATTGGTGGACACTTAAAAAAATTAACAAACATATGGAAATCTGAAATATATGTCGAGCTGAAAGAAATGTATATAGCAAATAACAATAGTTACAACTTTTAACCCTCTGTCTATTAAAACTGGTGTAGCCAAGGATACTCAGATTATGTCACTGTTCGTGTTGTTTAATTTATTCTTTATCTTTTGGGATCTTTGGTAGAGGAACCAGGAGGAATTTTGAGCAAACTTTTGAGATTGTGTCCTTAATTTCTATAACCATGAAACTCTGTTGGATTTTACCTCCTCATTTCAAGTATAAAGAAAACATTCAGTTAAAATACATAGAGGCAGATAGCTGACAATTTGTCAGTTAGGCCTCATATATTATTGACAAATTCAGCTTTGGAAGACAAGGCATGAAACAAGTGATATAAGTCTCTATCTACAGTCATGTTGCATTTAATCCATTTCCTGACAGTTTAATGATTGTGAGTAGTGAAAAAATTTAAGACTTTCATATTCAAAAAACAAAAATCAGGCAAGAGAAAAAATGCAACAGCATTTCATTTTAAATTTGGAAAGAGGATGCTACAGGCCACCCTCTCAAACTCAGGAACCCCACACAGCCTTCCTGAAGACACTGGAGGGTATAAATGTATCTCCAAACACCATCATATTGGGTGACTTCAACTACCCGAATATAGACTGGGAACATTACTCAAGCCCTAACTTTCTAGCCCAACGGTTCCTGGAATTCATAAATTCAAATGCCATGGAACAGCTAGTCACTGTTCCCACGAGAGGAGAAAATATACTAGATCTCATTATCACAAACATGGGGACAAAATGCTCCACACCGGAAGTATATCCCTCATTGGTGAGATCTGATCATAAACTAATCTCACTGGAAATCCACATCCCGCCCCCACCCCAAACAAAAAAGACCACAGTGAAGAACTTCTCTAAAGCAAACTTCGCACTACTCAAGACTGGTGTGGTATCCTTCAAGGCCCCTGAGCCAGTGGAAACCACAACCCAAGCTGTGGAAGCCCTTACAAATGCCTTCTATGAACACCTCCAGGACTGCATGGATCAGGCAATCCTAAATAAAACCAAGACTCTTTCCACAAAGGGCAAATGTCCAGTCGGGTGGACCCCAGCCATTAACAAACTTTACAATAAGAGGAGAAAGCTATTACATGATAGAACAAAATCCATAAAAGGGAAGTCACCCCTGATCATTATTAGTAAAAAAAATACGAGCACTCATAAATTCAACTAAGGCCAATTTTGAGAGAAAAATTACCATGGATTCAAAGGACAATCATAAGGCCTTTTTCAGCTATGTTAGGAACCTGGGTGGAAACTCCCAGATATGCTCAGAATTAGTCCAAAATGATACAAAAATCACTGAACCCACAGACATTGCCAGCATACTGGCAGACAGGTTCAGTGCAAACTTCACCCCCCTCTCCCCCCTAAAGGAGAGATAACTATCCCAGCGGAGTGTAGCCTCCCAGACATCTCAAATGCGCAGGTGAAAGCTGCTCTCTCTAAAGCTAAAAACACAGCATCAATGGGACCGGATGGTGTCCCCGGCTGTGTGCTACACGAGCTAGATGAGGAATTAAACCCGCACATAAGGCAGCTGTTTAATCTCAGCCTTACCACAGGATACGTGCCCAAGGAGTGGCGTACGGCAACTGTGGTCCCACTCCACAAAGGCGGTGCCTCTACGGACCCTGGTAATTACTGCCCCATAAGCTTAACAAGTCTAGTCTGCAAAGCTATAGAGAGGATCATAATGGAGCTCATAAACAAAGATATAGAGGACTTGCAGACATTGGACCCGACCCAGTTTGGCTTCGTCAAGGGCAGATCATGCCTTTTGAACTTGGTCGACTTCTTCGAAACAGTCACCAAGGCCATTGATGAGGGAAAGGCAGTCCATACAGCCTACCTTGACCTTGCAAAGGCTTTTGACACAATACTCCACTCGGGTATTGTAGAAAAACTTACCAGCTTAAATGTAAACCCATATGTCACAAGATGGGTTGCAAACTGGCTTAAGGACAGAACCCACAGGGTTAGAGTTGCTGGCGCTTTGTCAGACTCCAAGCCGGTCACAAGTGGTGTCCCATAGGGCTTGGTCCTTGGCCCCCTATTGTTCGGCATCTACTTCTCAGAAGTACAGGCCAACATGGGAGGACTTTGGCTGACAAAGTTTGCAGACGACTGCAAACTGGTCGCCAAAGTGGAAAGTGCATCGATCACAGATATCCTTCAGAAGGGACTCATGGAAACAGATAGCTGGTGCCAGAGCCATGGCCTGAAGTTAAACGCCAAAAAATGTATAGTCATACCCTTCAGGAAAAACAAGGTAACCCCAAGCTACCATATAGGCGGCAATCCACTAAGCACAGAAGAGGTTATCAGGGACCTGGGGACCCAGGTTGACAGTGGCCTTTCTTTTGACACTCACATTGCTAAGGTGGTTAGAAAGACCTTCTACATTGCCCACCTGATCATGAAGGGATTCACATCCAGATCTAGTGAGGTCATTGTTCCCCTGTACTCTTCACTTATAAGACCAATGATCGAGTACAATGCCCCATTCTGGATGTATCTCGTCCGACATCTGCAGCAATTGGAGAGAC
Source organism: Protopterus annectens (assembly GCF_019279795.1). Taxonomy (NCBI): domain Eukaryota; kingdom Metazoa; phylum Chordata; order Ceratodontiformes; family Protopteridae; genus Protopterus; species Protopterus annectens. The sequence continues at coordinate 1,094,833,387 of NC_056726.1, forward strand.
CCCAAAAGTTCCTCACCAAAAGGATAAAGGGACTCCAAAATCTGTCATATGCTGCCAGATTGAAGAAACTCCAGCTCTATTCAGTCACATACCGTCTGCTCAGAGGTGACATGTGCCTGACATACAAGGCCATGTCCAACCCGAAATTAATGGACATGCTCCACCTCAAAAAATCCAAATCCACCAAAACCACTAGAGCAAGCGACTTAAACCTTAGCACGGATATAAATAGGACATGCTGGAGGGATAGATTTATCACTCAGAGACTCCCTATGCTGTGGAATAAAATCCCGGTCCATGTGAGGAAGAGCACCTCGCTGGCTCTGTTCAAGAGAAATCTTGACCTGTGGATGGGAGATCGTAGGTTTACCCCGGGAATCATCTCTGTGTCACTGCTGGACAGAGGCACAACAAACTAATGGGCACAGTATTTTTTCATATAAGGGGTGGCGTAAGCCACAAAACTTTGGGCTAGGCTTATAAATGCCTTAGGGCAGATAGCCTAGTATAAACCTATGAACCTATGAACCTATGAACCTAAGAGGTTAGTGCTTCAGATGCTGCTTAAAACTTTCCGTCCTTTCTCCCTGGGGCATCCTGTCCAAACTCCCATTCATGTTATGCATCATTCATCATATATGTCATGTATGTCACCTCTGCATTTGATCATTGCCTGGTACCTGGCATACAGTTTAGCCATTCTCGGAGGTGTTCTGCTTATTTGTATGTGTGATATGTGAAGAGCATTATCAGGGCAATGTAAGTGCTTTAACAAGGGAAATTATCATGGGGAACAGAAAGAATTTCATTTGGCTACCTACTGATATGCTGAGTGCCAAGCTACTGAAAAAAATACCAGAAATGCAACAAGAGTGAGACTCTTCTCCTTTGTCCCACTGCATCCCCTGAACCCGCTGCATTCTTTGAACTCAGGCTGTCAGGGGAAAGTCTTTCTGAACCTCGTATAAAATGTACGGGCAGAGAGTGTACACACACACACACACACACACACACACACACACACACACACACACACACACACACACACACACTCTCCTACCCTGAGTAGTAGTGCTCGGCGTCTTCTGTTGCCGCCATAAATCCCGGTTCGCTATATCCCCGGCCCCTTTGCTGCTGCCATTAAATCCGTGGGCTCGCATTCCCGCCATTAAAACCGCCAGCCTGAAATGATGATGCGAGCTCCTTGAGCTCAATTCTGACTGGCTGGTAGCCTGACATTGCTGACATCATCGCGCACATGATGACGTCAGCTCTGACAGCGCGAAATTCTAAAAAAAGAAAAGAAAAATCGGAAATGAAGGGGTGCCACTCAGGAATCGTGGCACCCCTTCATTTGGACCCCAGAACTCGGTAAAAAACGAGTAAGTCGGAACGGTTGGGAGGTCTGGTTATATCTCTTTCATTGTATACATTGCATAGACTATTATATGAGAACTTTCTTTGATTGTATAGATATAGATGTACAGAATTTTTCTGTTGTAAATTGTGTTCTTGTAGAGCTTTTCTCCCCGGGCCTCTGCTGTAAATGGACCTCGTTCCAGTCAGACTTTCCCAGTAAACAAATGTAAAATAAAAAATAAATAAATAAATAAAATAAAATGTATGCAACATGTATTACATAACATGGTTAGTGTCTGTCTTGGAGACCTGTACCCAAGCATGTTCTGTTGACTGAGGTAGTGTAGTTGAGGTATCAATGGCATGTGGTGCGTACAGGGTGTGGAGTCCTATCTGTGCAAGACATGTGGATCAAGCCTGACAATGTGGATGTTAACAGCCATGTAAATGGGTATATCACGTAAATACCAGACTACATATGCCTCACAGTTTATGCATTCACACACTCCTGTCTGTCCTGACACATAATAACTGGTGGTGCAGAGGTCACATGGCCACATACTACCCACTAGTTAGTGACATACATCTGTACAGCATCCCACTGCTTTGACAGAAATACATGCCAGTCTTGGTGGCCCGGCAGCAGTACATCTGACAAATATCTGGACATAACATCACACTGGGTAAGTACACTTAGCTGCTAGGCATGTAACAAAGCACTGTGTAAACTACAGGCAGAATGCCACAACACTGGCCTACATTTCCTATATGGGAATGCACTTCTACCTGCAAATATAGCAGGCTCTACAGGCATGTCACAGCACAGAGTAAGAGACACCTATGTAAAAATGCATAACCACAACCAATGTGAACACAGCCACAGCCATATATAGTAAGCAAGCTTAATCTTACAGTATATGGACTGTCTGATCAACACCATCCTCATATGTGCCAATCACACACTAACCCTATATATACTGGGCCACTATATAGTGTGGTCCGATGACTGTCTGTGTTATGGGGCATGTGTGTGTTTGGCCATACAAACATGTACGCCAGTAGGGTACCGTACACTGGAGCAGCATGTAACATCAGATAGAACAGAACCAAGAACAATGACATCTACCACAGTCTGTATACAGGCCAAGGTACATATTCACAATACACACACTGTCGACAATCACCATAAGTACACAGACCTCAGTACTGTACACACTACCACAGAATGGCCAGGTTATGTCCTCAAATATAACCCCTACTCTACCTAACGTGTAGCAGTCTGATATCTCACTGGCTTGTTATCAGATATGATGTCAATAAATAATGGTGTACAGAACATATGCAACTCTTACTGGATGACATATGTACAAAGGATGACAGACTTGTGGCTGGATGCACAAACACAAGGCCAATATTGGTATGTTTCTGTGATACCCTCATACATTTACTGTTGTAACAGGGTTTGTTGTGACATATGTCCTATGAGGGATATGAAGTCAGTAACTCTCATGGCTGTCACCATTTACTGACTGCAATCATCAGACTATGCTTCTGCAGTTCTAAGATAGGTGATCTGTGAGTAACACAAGAAACATAAGACTCCAAGTACTGGCCAGTCTGCAAATAGCCCTACAGATTGGAGTTTCCTCAAACACATAACACTGTCATGACAGGTATTAAATCATGTAGACCAGCTATATCCACACAAACCCTGTTAAACCAACATTACTCCAAATGCAGAAGAACAAAACTTACATTCTGTAGTCATATCTGGAACATCCCCCTCCTGTTTGTTGGCCTGTCTCCACAGTGTATGCTGTTAGAGGTATCCCATTACCATCTGTGATGGTGTTAACCAAACACCGACATGAAGTCATGTTCACAGTGAATGAAAAGGGCCAACACCCACATGATGTCCCTAGTTATAGAAGTGTGTTTCCATGCAATTGGTTATAGGAATGTTACCACAGCTGTTCCACATGCAATCAGCTAGTGGGTGACTGCAATTCATGCACAGGCCATCAGCTAATCATGAGCATCACTTACAAAATGCAAGCTGCTGCCTAAGCAAAGCAGGTGCACTTCTCCACATCGACCAGGGAGGGTGTGAGAGAGATAGACTGAGACAAAGTAAGACAGGGAAGGGGTGAGCGACTAAAACCTAAGCATGTTTTTGTCACACACTTACCAGTATAGGGTTTCAAACCCATGATTGACTAGGTATTGCTATTACATGTTGATGCAGTTATTGCATGCACCACAGAGCTTACATGGTGGGAAGCTGTCCAAAGGTATATTTGACAGTGAGTCACATCAGCAGCAGTGATAAAGGAGGGATAAGGTAGGTGTAGTGCATGTGCCTGTCTACAAGAACAGGTGTCAAGAATGATACAGCCACCCTCTCTCAGGGATTCACACACATTATCACAGTTGGCAGGGTCAGGATTAGACTTCCTACCTAGCTAGTTTGCCACAATACAGTAATATTCAAGTAAAACAACCAAAATAATCACCAAGAACGTAGTTTTAATGAAGCTTTCGGGCACACATCCCTTCATCAGCATATACAATCACATCTGAATGCTCTTTATATAGAGGGACTTTAAAAATCACATGATCAAAACCAGCCTATAATAATATACCTAAAACAATTACATCAATTACATATATAAAATATAAAATTGACCTATATTTCTATACATAAAAACTCTAAAAGTACATTCCTTACTATACATTTAACAAACTAGTAGCTTACACATATATTTAACAGTTATATTATTTTATTTCCAATTGTTTTTTAACTAAAACAGGTTTTATACTTATTGCACTATTAAGACCTGGATTCATGTCTGCCTGAAGTCTGATTATCCAACCTAATTCTTTTAACTCTATAGCATTATTTATGTCCCCACCTCTTTTGCATTGTTTAACTACATCCACTACTCTAAATCTAAAACTATGATTCTCAAATTCCATAATATGCTTATATAGGGCATTTGTTTGTACCTTCCTATTGATTTCTGATCTATGTTCTATAATTCGGTCCTTTAGCCGCCTAGTGGTTTTTCCAATATAAAATGCATAACAATGCGTGCATGTAGCAAGATACACCAGTCTATTCGTATTACAAGTTGCTGCTACGTAAAATTTATATTCCTTGTTTGTGGTTGGCTGTTTAAATATACAGTCTGATTCTAAAATATCTTTACAGCAGGTACAATTCTGACATTTAAAAGTACCCAACCTATCATGTTCTAGCTTATGAGTTTCCCCAAAATCTTTATAGCATAATATATTCTTTATAGATTGGTGATTTCTGTATGCAAATCTAGGTTTAGGGCCTACCAATAATTCTATTTCAGGCATTGCCATCAATATTGGCCAATTTTTTTCAATAATATTGATAATTTGATGTGTATAGCCACTATACGTCATAATATATCTACTTTTATGTTCTTGCCCTATTATTTTTACTGTATTTAAATCATCAGATCCAGTTAAAATAGTGCTAAATGTTGGTTTAAACATATTTTGTCTTCCTACATTCACTTCTTCCATAATATTATTAACAGTAGTTGCGTTATAACCATCAACTATAAATTCATCTTTCATTTTTAATATTTCAGCTTCATATTCTTTATTATTTGTTGTTAATTTGCTTACCCTAATCATCTGTGACTTAACAATTCCATTAAAAATGTGTGGGGGGTGCATACTTGCTTTTTTCAAATATCTCACTGTGTGAACTTCTTTCTTATGTATCCTTGTTTCCAACCTTTCATTATTTTTATATAATTTTACATCTAAAAACACTATACTTTGTTTAGAATAATCCATCTTGAACTTTAAAAAATTAGTTGTGTTATTAAGACAGGATAAATATAGCAGCAAATTGTCTTCAGTTCCTTCCCATACAAAAAAGCAGTCATCCACAAACCTAACATAATTTTTAACATATGTATTATCTACATTATTATTACTTAATATGTATTTTTTCTCCCAGTAATATAGCACAAGATTTGCAAACGTATTCGCCACCGAGGTTCCCATTGCTACTCCTGTTTGTTGTTTATAAGGGATACCATCGAATAAAAATAAATTAGTTGTCAACACTAGATCTAAAAGTGAACACAATTTTTCAACTTCACATGGTTGCTTGGTGGAATCCATTAATAATAATCTCCTTATGGCTTCAACACCATAATCTATTGGAATGACTGTAAACAGTGATTCAACATCTAATGTCACCATTATATAATCATTCTTTACCACACCATACCATTCATTAAGTTTACATAAAAAATCAGTTGTATCTCTTATAATACTATTACATCTAGGTAGTAGTTTAGCTAGTTCTTTCTGTAAATATTTGGAGATGGGCTCGGTCACCCATCCTCTAGTATAAAACCTGTTTTAGTTAAAAAACAATTGGAAATAAAATAATATAACTGTTAAATATATGTGTAAGCTACTAGTTTGTTAAATGTATAGTAAGGAATGTACTTTTAGAGTTTTTATGTATAGAAATATAGGTCAATTTTATATTTTATATATGTAATTGATGTAATTGTTTTAGGTATATTATTATAGGCTGGTTTTGATCATGTGATTTTTAAAGTCCCTCTATATAAAGAGCATTCAGATGTGATTGTATATGCTGATGAAGGGATGTGTGCCCGAAAGCTTCATTAAAACTACGTTCTTGGTGATTATTTTGGTTGTTTTACTTGAATATTGGCAGTGAACTGTTTCCTGGATTTCTGACAATACAGTAATACACAGGTATCACATGCACCTCAGGGGTTATCAGGATCATATATGGGCAAAGGGTACGTCAAGGTGTCTGACATCAGAAGGCATGCTTCAGTAGGCCAATGGGAGGTGTAGTGAGTTTGAATGGCATCAAAATCATTATACTCCACACACACACACACACACACACACACACACACACACACACACACACACACACACACACACACACACACACACACACGTTGCCAGTAATGACATGCATGGGTGCATTGCTTCACAGGTGTGTAGTGGTTGACTGTGCCAGGAGGCTGTACAAGGCTAGGTAAAGGGTATACCTTGTCATCAGGCCACATGACAATGGTCTGCAGTGTGGCTCAGTGATGTAGTATCTGGATTGGCCCACACAGGTGGGTATTGTATTCATCTGGGTTACTATTGTGGGTAGCCAGTGCTGTTCAATGCTTGCCATGTATGTGTCCTATATTCCATAACATGGACAATGGTGTCTGGGATATGCACATGTCCCACATGCATGTTCTGTGACATTTAGAAGTGTACCTGGGGTGTGTGGGGCATGTTGTTTAGACAGATTATTATCATCAGATATGACATTCCTGACCTCATGTGTTGAGAACTAGCAATGGAAACCAGGTTGACCCTGCACCTACATTGACAGCATGATACAGGTATTCACTGGTGTCAGTGGCATTTGACCATACAGGTCATGTGTATAAGGCATGATATGTCCTTTGTGGGTTACATTTGCTGACTCTACAGTTGTTGCAGGTGTCTAGTGGGGCACATAGCGAAGGAGCACTGTATGCAATGATTTGCCTATTGTAGGGATGGGGCAGGGTGCCATGTCCTCTGTAGTCCACTGCAATCACACCATGATTACTATATATCGGCAATATGCAGGGAACTACCAACATAGTGGCTGTTGCCTAGCCATGTGTGTTTGTGTATGAGACATGGGTGGAGAGTGTTTTCTGGGTAATACAAGGGTTGCCTATATGGTTCCCCAAGCCATGATGTCACATGTAGGGGTATGGATTGTCTACCTCACCCTCTCTGCTGCTTAACATCTATTACCCTTTTAAGGTAAGGTGGACATATAATATGCCCACCATATAAGAAATGTGCAAAACCCGCTCCACAATGGGTCCTGTTATTACACACTCACAGCTACCTCCACACAGAATACTAATGACAAACACACACACACACACACACACACACACACACACACACACACACACACACACACACACACACACACACACACACGCCAAATCTCACAGTTGCCATGTCTGGGATTAGAACTCCTACATAATTAGTACAACATACTACAGCATTACACAGTTATAGCATGCGCGATGGAGCTTACTGGGCTACTCCTTCCCCAAAGGTGTATTTCAAAGTGAATAACATCAGCAGCCCCGCCAAAGTAGCGCAATGGAAATTGTAGTCAGTGTGAATGGCTTCAAAAGCATTGATCCCTACACAGACAAACACACATACACACACAGTTCTACAGTTACCATGTCTGGGAGTAGAACTCCTACCTAACTAGTACATCACACTACAGCATTACATAGTTATAGGACATGCCACAGAGCTTACTGGGATACTCCTTCCCCAAAGGTGTATTTCAAGGTGAATGACATCAGCAGGCTTGCCAAAATAGGACAATGGTGCAGTGTGTGTGCATGGGCCATAACCCATTCATCTGAAAGCAGACACAACCCTCAGGCACACAAAGGTTTATATTTCGCAGGTACATGTATACAACTGCTAGATGTATACTGACTTGTACAGTCATGTTACACAGTTAGCACAAGCACCACAGACACTATAGTGCTGAGGGATACCAGAGGCAAATGTCTACAGTGATTGACATTTACACATCATGTGGTTTTAGCCAATTGGATGTGTGCTGGGTGGGCCAGGCCTCATGATAGGAGGCTCTCTGTCACTGTCTGTCACTCTCTTTCACACATCTATGTTTGTGTAAGTTTGGCCTAGTAAAGTGTATTGTACTTGGATATATGTGTGTTTTCCTATCCAATGTGTGTGCAAAGCATGAATGGTGTGCATTGTGGAGTCTGTAAACAAACATCTGTGACTGTCAGATATGTATAATCCACTGTTGTTGCCAGACATGGGTTTTATTTCTGTAAGTGTGGGGCATGCCCACTATGACCTTTCAGTATTTTGTTGTTAGACATGAGCTTCATTTCTCTAAGTGTGTGAGCATGCCCAGTATGTCCTTCTGTATTGAATGTGTGAATCCTTTCCAGGTAGGTTGTACTCCAGTGCAGGCTTTTGTGTTCCTCACCTACAGCTAGAAACTTGTTTCTGTGGGATATCTGTAGATTGGTTGACAATATGGGGTCAATATGGACAAAGGATAGTGATTTACTGTAGGTAATTGTGTCTGTGCTACTTCTGCTACATGGTTTTGGTGTTAGCAGAGATATTCAGACATATGTACTGTTTTACACTGTGATGTTTTATGTCATCAACTACTGTAAGGTACACATATTTGCTTGCAGTAATTTCCTGGGGAACACAGGGCGAATGCAGCTGTGTCCAGTATTGTGGTCTGCAGCCTTCATATTCTTGCACAATCATGCCATTCTGGAGGGGAAACTGCAGACACTTGCTGATGGATCTGTGTAAATGGATCAACACCTTGGTACATTGGTGGCTGAGGATCCCATGCTTGTACATCCATCGACGTAACAGTATGGCCATATACTGTTGTTGCCATACCTCACAGCTGTACAGATTCACACAGGTTACCCAGAGGCAGGGGTCATATTTCTGGACCTTACCCATTCACATTGTGGTTTACAAGCAGGTTTGTAGCGGGCAGGGATAGTATGTGCACACGACTAAGTTTCAGACTTCACACACTCCATGCAGTCCATGCTCCTAACCCTCCTGTTGCTCTCTCCTCTACC
>NC_056726.1:1095209291-1095291791 GCF_019279795.1 Protopterus annectens
AATATATATATATATATATATATATATATATATATATATATATATATATTAGAAACATGTATGCTGTTTATGTTTAATGAAAACTGTTTACTGATATGGGCACAATTACCATTTGACTATGCTGAAGTGATTATTATTTACATGAAGACAAGAGGATAGAAAGTCAGATTTGGATAAACGAGGTAGCATGCTGTGAAGGTACAAACAATAGCACAGGTATTATAGCAATTAACACCTGGAAAAGGTGTCTGATGGTCCTGAGCACCTTCAGATATTTCTTTCTCAAATTTGACCTACAGGTCAACAGAACCATACAGACCATCAATAGGAAGCTTGGATCACTGTATTAAAACAAGACATTTTTAAACCACTGAGTAGGATTGCTAATTGCCCAGTCACAACTACTCTCTACTCTTGTATATGCTTGGCCTGTACTGTCCAACCTCAACAAATGCACACTTGGTAAGCTGTGCCATACTTACAACCATACTGGCCAACTCACCACTGGCTCCACCTATGGAACCAACAAGAAACAACTAGTGTGGCTAGAAATGCCCATATTAATTCAATCTAATCAGCTCTTAATAGCCCACAAAGTTGTGTGCCACACTGAGGATACCCCATCACTTAAAAATATTAGTAAGACATATTGAAACCTGAGATCTCTACTGTCAGCCAAAAAACCACTGGTCCAAACCCACAAAGCTAATAACTCTGCTGGTGAATCCCTGTTTCCCTACTTAGTTGACAAAACCTGGAATTTGTAAACAAACTATGCAACCCTACAATCAGCCCACGGTCTCCTAAAAAGAAAAAGTCAAACAGTATCTCTAAGTGAACTGGTTTATCCCATGTACCAACCCTGATTCAGTTATCAACTGAAAGCATAGTCTGTAAATATCATATAATTCAACTGTGTCACCAAGCTCTATATCCAAAGTGATGTCTTTTGCTTTTATTTGTGTCTGTCCATGAGAACTTAGTCCCTCCTGGAGAACATTACTAGACCATTGTACATAATCGCTTTGTTTTATATTTTTTAATGTTATCTAACTTCTTGTGTAAGCTAGTCTATTTGCATGTTTTCTCCCAGGGCTCTGCAGAAAATGGACATGTATCCAGTTGGAGTATTCTGTTAAATATATATATATATATATATATATATATATATATATATATATATATATATATATATATATATATATATATATACATATACATATACATACACACACATAGACAGGAGCGCACATGCACAAATATATACATATGTATGTTTGTATGTGTATATATATATATATATATATATATATATATATATATATATATATATATATATATGAAATCAGACACTCAGGTGAAAACAGCCTTCACCAAAGACAACAACACAGCATCAATGGGACCGGACGGTGTCCCAGGCTGCGTCCTTATCGAGCTCAAAGATGAAGTAACCCTCACCTAAACACACTGTTCAAACTCAGCCTCTCCACAGGCTATGTGCCCATAGAGTGTCCTACAGAAAAAGTTATTCCACTCCACAAAGGTGGAGCCACAACAGACCCCGGGAATTATCGCCTAATAAGCCTGACTAGCTTGGTCTGCAAGGCTATGGAAGGCATCATGATGGATCTCATTAGCAGAGACATTGTTAACCTCAAAACTCTGGACCCTACCCAGTTCTGCTTTGTTAAGGGCAGATCATGCCTCCTAAACCTGGTGGACTTCTTTGAGACAGTTACCAAGGCTATAGATGACGGAAAATGTGGTCCACACAGCCTTCCTAGACTTTGCAAAGGCCTTCAACACAATTCCACATTCAGGTATTATAGACAAGCTCACCAGCCTGAACATAAACCACTACATCACGAGAGGGTTGACAACTTGTACCTGGTCTGAAAACCATGGCCTCAAACTAAATGACAAAAAGTGCATAGTTATGCCCTTTGGAAAAACAAAGTACCCACAAACTACCACACAGAAAGTAGGCCCCTAAGTAGAGAAAACATAATAAGGGATCTGATGACCCATAAGTACCTCACCAAGAGGATCACTGGCCTCAAAAAAGATGCCCTATGCAGCTCGACTGAAGAAACTCCAGCATACCACCTACTGAGGTGATCTCTACCTGACATACAAGGCCACATCCAACCAAGAATTGATGGACATGCTCCACCTGAAGAAAACCATATACACTCGAGCCACATGTTCTAGGGATCTAAACCTCACCACAGCAATAAGTATAACATGCTGGAGGGATAGATACCTGTCCCAGAGACTTCCCATGATGTGGAACAAGATTCCAATCTACATTAGGCAGAGCTCCTCGCTAACACTCTTCAAGAGCCACCTTGAGGAGTGGATGGGGAACAGATAGTTTACCCCAGGGATCAATTCAATGGCTCTGCTGGACAGAGGCTCAGGGAACTAATCAACATGGGCGGCAAAAGTCAACACATTCCGGCTTGTACCTACCTATGAACCTATGAAGTGAATGAAAGAAACAAACCACATTATTTATAGTATCTAGGCAGCATACCTCTCATGGTGTACATTATTATGAGGAACGTACCTCATTTGGGGGTCTTAAAAAACTTCATTTCCACATTGAAAGAGTCTGTCACACATTCAGTGTTAGTAATTTTTTTAAAGTGAAATCATTGGTAAATAGAAATTACTCATATTAATTCATTAAAAGATCTTTTTTATAAGTAAAACCAGCATATTTTAGGCATCCTATGACCTTCCGAATTGAAGCTGTTAGTAAGCCATTAGTATGTGTTCCACATTTTGCCCATTTGTTACAGAGCTCATTTTGGAGAGGGAAGGTTGAGAGCTATGCTAGGTAGTCATGTTTTAGAGACAGAAACTACATTGTCAAAACAGTAGAAAAAAAAATCAAGGCATGACAATAGTTCTTAGCAGGGCATTTTGAGATATAAGAAATTACAATATAATATTACACACATACTGAAACATGAATACCACAGGGAAATTAATGATATGATGAAACAAACTATTAAATATATAGATATGAAAAAATTCTAATTCAAGTAATAACAGTAGGGAACTCTGGAAAAAGCTTTCTGTTATCTGGTCAAGATTTAACAAAACTAAGGAAAACAGTGACCTTCTAAAGAAATTAGGTAATATATAAAGCAATCACTTACAGACAAAGAATTGCAGCGGATTTAGATACTAATAAAGAAGTGCCATTGCAACATAAAAATAAGCATTGTTAGGTAAGAATTTAATTTGTGGATAAATTGAAGTGACTGACAACGGCAGAACTTCAGTAAAATAGCATAAACAAATAAGTGAAGTATGGAGTTACTTCAGGTGAAAGTCAAAACAATAAAAGCAACAATGAACACAATGTACATTTCTACAGATACTATATTTACAATAAACAATTACAATAAAGTATATGAAAATATAATATACACTAAAAAGTAGAAACTGTCCATTTATGTTAAAATAGCTGCCATAATACAACATTCACATAAAATACTAATTCGGTGTAATAACTGGAGGTCTCTATGTATAGAAAAATGTAGGTAGGAAAAGTAGTAGGAGATACATATGGAGAAAGAAAGGAAACTATGTAAATAAGAAGGCTGGTATGGAAAAAAGAAGCAACGTTTCTTAGGACAGATACTATAACCGGAATATAAGAAATGTGGTTAAAAATAGTTTGTCGGTTATTTATTTGAAGCTGTAAATTGTGAAACAGCAACATTGCCCTAATGTAACTTAGCCTAAAATAAACCTGCTATATATTGCCTCACTAATGGACAGGTTTGATGTGATGTATGTTGTTTGCTGATATAGTTTAACTACAGGCAATGTGTCTGCAGACAGCCTGAATAAATGGCGGCATTTAAAAACTGTTCCAAAGACACAGTCATTGTAGATGGAGATTTTTTTTAATATGCTACAATATATTGGTGCATAGCTAGAATTATTTTAACAGTATCCGCAGTCGGCGCACGCTCCATTTTTCTATACCTACCACTTTTCGGAAGCGAAAAAATAGCTTCCCTACTAATGTCAGAAGAAAGGAAGAGTGGCTAAGATACACATTTTCTGGTTTCCTGTGACAAAGTGTTAGTCTTATAATGCTTTTTGCTTACTGCTTTAATCAGCACAAAATGTTTTTACGACATACTGAAAGAGCATGAAGATTTTGCAATCGCTTCAGTAACTGCAACCATATTGCGGAGTTTTAGATGTTGCCTTATAGTAATATTGCCTGTGAATACAGTATACAGCACATCTAAAAAATCACCAAAAGTCAGAAAAGAACAACGCAGGAACTGTTAAATGGAGGAGGATAGAACCCTGCTGATATTAAAGGACAAAAATCTCGACTATAATATATAGAATCCACGACAAACTTGTGTAAAATCAAAAGTTGATTTATTTAATCCACGTTAAGCGCTTTCAGCTGGGGACAGCTGAAAGCGCTTAACGTGGATTAAATAAATCAACTTTTGATTTTACACAAGTTTGTCGTGGATTCTATATATTATAGTCGAGATTTTTGTCCTTTAATATCAGCAGGGTTCTATCCTCCTCCATTTAACATCTAAAAAATCGCTACAGATGACATCTATAGACTGCAAGAGCTATGGGTATTCTGGAGGATGATCTATATACCATCAAGGAAAATGCAGGCAGTGTTGAACTTATCAAACAGCAGATGTTCTGCGAATGTGCAGAAAAAATTATAACACAATTTACTTAAAACAGACACAACAACTATCCTGAAAGGACTGAAATAAATGAATGCATACAAAATAACCCATACCGAAACTTGACAGTAACATAGAAAGAGCAAAAGGTTATGAAACTTGCTAGGATGCTGCAACAGCTGCAGTATACCGTGCGGGGATGTGCAGTACACAGGGGAGCATCAGGGTGCTTATATTACGGGATCGGCACTCCAGACAGCCCAGTCGGGACATTGTATACCTGCCTGCACAGAGATACAAAGGAGCTGCTATACTGTCGGGCAGACAGTGGTGATAGTAAAAAAAAAAATAACGATGCTTCAATCGGCTGCTATAGCACACAGTGGTGATTTACAATACAGCAAGAAATCCCGATCTAGGGCAAAAAGAAAGTGGGATGAAGGTGCATACTGGCGAAAACTTTATAAATGTTACTCTTACAAAATGTGCAAGTTGATGTAATGTTTTGCAGGATTTGTCTGCATGGAGACATTGAGTGTGAGCTCTCCCAATAGCTAAGAAGCAGCAAACAGCTGCTGTAGTGTAGATCGCATAATGGACATACTGTGCGGGGATGTGCAGTACACCGGGGAGCATCAGGGTGCTTACATTACGGGATCGGCACTCCAGACAGCCCAGTCGGGACAGTGTATACCTGCCTGCATGGAGAGGTCTGTTTCACTTTTGATACAAGCAGCTGCTATACTGTCGGGTGGACGCTGGTGAATAGGTTAGAGACATAAAAATGAAAAATGGAAGCCCATTAGTGGCTTAGTTGTTTTAGTTGTCATTCTAGTAAAAAAAAATTACATACTACAATTTTAAAACAAGGTTCACATGATGAAAGGGAAGGGAACTGTATAAAAAATATATTATTCTATTAGGAATCTATAGTCTGAAATGTAGTACATTAATGATAGCTGGGTCTGAATGTTAAAAATAGCGGAAACTTAAGAGAATACGAAGTTATGCATTAGCACGATTTTTACGATTTTTACATAAAAATTAATAATGGTTTGAACATTTGGCAATAATCAGGACAGTTGAAAAGTATCAGCGGCACATAAAAATTTGTACTTACCGAGGAGGTTATTCTGCCTGTGTAAATAATTCTCTTAAATAAAGGATCGGAACCACAGCAAGGTTGTGTTCTTTTTCCCAAGGGAAGGAAAATAGTGGTGGGAAAGGTGATATTTAAAGAGCTGAAGGTAAGGAAGGGGGTGTGTATGCTAACGTCACACTGAGGGTGGTACTATGGTAACCAGACTGAGAGCGGGACGCTCCTGGAGTAAAAACAGTCAAATTTGTAAAAAACTAAGGGGGAAGGTGCAGAAAGAGTGACACAGATGCGTTTTATACTAGTTAAAGTATGCATTGGTGGAAAAAAAAAATGAAGTGTTCTGGGACTTGCATCTTTGACACTCTCCCTTTAATTCCCAATATTCCTTCCATTTTGCAACATATGACTGATCTATTAGTAATGTTATAACTTTTATAATAGAAGAGATAGTGTATAAATCAAAGTCTGGAAATGCTATACCCCCTTGGGATCAACTATTAGTATGTTTCTTTAATGCAATCCTAGGTCTATTAGGTGCCCATAAGAAATTTAACATTTGTGAATTTAATTTCTTAATAATTATTATTGTAGGTGGGAGTATTATTGATTGTATTATGTATAATATCTTCGGGAATATTATCATTTTAATAATTGTGAGTCTTTCTTCCATGGTAAAAAACATATTGTTCCAGCTATTGAAATGAGTTTGTATATTATGAAGACAATTACTATAATTATGATGTATAATAGATTTAATATCTTTAGTTAATATTATGCCTAAATAAGTTATTTGACCTGAATTGGGTATGTATTTAAGAAAATCACTAGTGAGAACATTTTTCCCTGTGTATATTGATAATATTTTAGTTTTTTCTTTATTAAATATCAAACCTGAAATATTCTTGAAATCTGTCATCTTATCAAATAATGACTGCATCGAAGAATTTGTCCCTGTTGATGTAATTAAAACATAATCTGCAAAAAGTTGGATTTTAGATATTGTATTTTCATCTATACCAAATCCATCTATATCATTGTTGTTCCTAATCAAATTAGCCCAAGGCTCCATTATTAAAGTAAATAACAATGGTGAAAGTGGACACCCTTGTTTTCTGCCTTTTAATATGGGTATCTTTTGTGAGATATATGTTCCAATTTTAATGTATGCCAACACTCCTTTATATAAATGTTCAATTAAATTCACAAATGTATTAGAGAAATGTGTACACTTCAATAAGATAAACAGATAGTCCCAACTTACTGAGTCAAATGCTGAACTTATATCAAGGATGATGAGTGTCAAATCTTTCTTTTTTCTGTTTGCATAATCAATCAGAGTTAAAGTTCTCCTTATATTATCAAAAGTATTTCTATTTGTAATAAAGCCTGTCTGATCTATATCTATTATACTTGGAATGATTGTCTTTAATCTGTCAGCAAATATATTCATGAACATTTTGTAGTCAACATTAAGTAGTGAAATGGGTCTGTATGATGTGCATCTAGTTGGATCTTTATTGGGTTTCAAGATTGGAGAAAGAAATGTGTATTGCCAAGATGGGGGAATTATCAATTCATTTTGAGCTGAAATAAAAACCTTATGTATTAATGAATAGGTACTCTTAGGAAGGATTTTATAAATCTCAGGAATAATACCATCATTACCTGGTGCTTTGTTTAATTTAAGTTTATTTATTTGTGTGATAACCTCTGTATATGAAATATTTTTATCTATTAATCCAGCCTGTTGTTTATTAAGTTTTTTGTTCATGTTTGTAATTATAAAGTTCTTTATTCTGTCTTTAGATTCCATATTAATGTTATTATGGTTAATGTTATGAAAGTGATTTCTAAATTCATCTAATATTTCTGGTAAACTAGAAACATTCTTCTTTTCCTTGAAGAAAAAATTTCTTTGATGTGATTTTGTTTATTAAGCCTTTTCGTTTTATTTTTAAGTCTATGTAAGTATTTGGGACTTATTGAGTAAGACAAACATTTATATTTCTCTAATGTTATTTTGACTTTGTGATTTAAAATTTCTTTGTATTTCTCATTTAATTTATTTATTTCCTCAATGACTTTTTTGTCCACAATATTTTCCTTATTATTATGTTTATATGAGTCTAATTTGTTTTGTATGTCTATTAATTCCCTGTCCCAAGTTTTCCTTTTGTTATTATACCATCTGATACTTTGTCCATATAAATAAGATTTTAGAGCATCCCAAATGTAAATAATGGAGACGTCAGGTGTAGTGTTTAAGTCCAAAAAATGTTGTACCTCTGTAAGTATATAATCTTTATAATCTTTTAGTTGAGTTAGGTATGCAGGTATTCTTTTGATCTGAACATTATGAGTAATATTTACCATAAATTCAAAGACAATTGAATTATGATCCGATATAGGGCATGAAATGATCTTAGAATTAGTTAGGTCAATTACCAGTTGGTTAGAAATAAAGACTCTATCTATTCTTGAATAAGTTCTATGTCTGTTAGAAAAAAGGTATATGGTAATGATTTAGAATCTGTCTGATTACTAATATCATTCAAATGATATAAATTAATGAAATCCTTTAAATGTTTTGCATTAGATGTGATTTTCCTTTTTCCTATAGTAGTAGTATCTTTTTCATGTAGGATACAGTTAAAATCTTCTGCTAAAAATAATATCTCCTTTAGAAAATGATATAATCTTATTGAGATGGTATTTCACTGTATTAGTGCCAATTCCTGGTATCCAGTATACATTAATCAATGTATAGATTTTCCCATTAATCTGTATTGTAACCAGGCAGAACATTCCTTTGTCATCTTTATATGACTTAATCATTTTAGGTGTGGGCATATTTTTGTTCCATACAATAGCCACTCCTCTTTTTTTCTGTGTGTGTTCTGAGCTAACCAAGATTGTATATTTATTAGTGGCTAATCTATCTATATCTTTTTTCAGGAGATGTGTTTCCTGAAGGAATATTAAGTTGGCTCTATGCAGATTAATATATCTCATTAAATTTCCCCTTTTACATGGATTATTCAATGTTTAGAGACATTCCTTTTAAAGTTACCATTTAACTTTTATAAACATATAAAACATATAATCAGAATAGCATTTACTAAAGTAAGTATTATTATGTCTCCTCCCTTAGGTATTATATTAATTATAGCTGCATTTAGTGAAAATCTTATGAAATTCTGTGAAATTTTAACTTTTATTTGTAGTGACAGTGAGTTTATAAAATGTGATGTGGATGTCAAAACTATGTACACATGACAAAAATCATATGAAAATATTGTTTGGATTAAACATTGCATCCAGCCTGGAGTTGAAAACTCCAACTTCGAGTAGCAAATACCACTCAAGTTATCTCCCTATCCTAAGCAGCAGTACCCCAGCTACCACCAAATTAATTAAATATTAACTTTTTTAACTAAAGTTAAGCTTGTTATTTTGATTATCTATTATAGCAGGACTTAAACAATTTATATAACAGCTTCTTATTTTACAGTATAATAAACAAAAGAAGATCTATTATGTAATTAATATAATAGATATGAAAGTTAAGAAATAGGTTATTATAACATTTACATTAACTAATCTTTATGATAATATATAAGAAACTAAAATAGAACTTATAATCAATATCACTAACATGTATTATGTATATCTCATATTTGTTTACTTTAAAACTTATACAATAAATGACTCATTATAAATCATCTTTGAGAAATAGAAGCATTACCAACATTATTTTTGAGAATACCTTTGTATTATCATATAAAACTTTTATAGTCATCTTAACAATGTTATGTATATCAATTCTATATAATGTGTACATTATCATAATAGCATTCTAACAATCTTGAAAGAGAGAGCAGAGGAGAGAGAGAGAAAAAAATACCCTTTTAGTTGTTTAATATAAACTTGTAGTGGTAGGTTCTTATTATATGTTTATGTTCATTTGAATTTAATAACATTTATTATCTAAGGCTATTATGACTCAAAATATGATTTACATTAGAGTATTCATATTTTCTGCCATAACAGTACTATTAGTAGTTTTAAAACTTTAAACTACATGTACTACAAGCTTCCTTCTCTTACTTGTTCTTACCATTTAAATAAAAATGATTATTCTCAGTATATGAGATAAAAAGAACAGACTACAAAGCAATGTTGATCTCTAGTTATGCATAAATCATTGTAATGAAAGCCTGCCATATCTCATATATCTGCACTGCAGCTTTAGAATGTATCACATGACACTTTCTTCTGAAATAAAATCATAATAATGCACATACTTATTTATCTTTGTTAAAATAAATGCATTATAATGTTATATATCATTAAATTATAAGCACCTATATGCATTGAAGTGCAGCAACTATATAAGCTTTCAGAGTCATATATGCATGAGTTTAGCTTCTATGCATTCTAAGTTATTTCATTTGTTTACTATGGCATGTTAAGACATTAAAAATCATTATAACTTTTACATTTTATAAGTTACATCTTAAATAAGTAAATTATTATAAAGAAAAACTCACATTTTGTTGTCATAAAGTTCATTTTTCATCACAATACCACATTTACAGCAGTTCTACTTCCTGAAACTGGTTTACTTCTTGAATTTGCATCGTGTCTGTGTGAAATCAGGGGTCAAAGTTCAAAATGGCTGCTTTCAGCTTCTCTGTGCATTTGCTGAATGTTGCAGCTTTTAAATCGGCTCGAGGACACTATTCACAAGGATACCTATAACTAAAATTGTCTCTTATAACATTCTGGCGGGAATTTTAGTAAAACTAAGTGACAAACATTCATTTTGAATGTAAAAGGATTTATACGGTGTAAAACCTTCTCGAAGCACTCCACAAGTCATTGCAGTCTCTATGGCAGTGAAACCAAGCCTTAAATTATTTAACATAAACATTTCTTATATTTATGTGTCCCATTTCATTTTCTCATTCAAAGTATGTTACAAACACACATCAGTATTATCAGAACCTTGTTACTTCTTAAAAAAAAAAAAGAAAAGAAAAAAACTACCTACATATATATTTACTTGCTGTTTCTTTTAGTAAAGTAAAACCTGAGACACATTACTTACAACTGCTTTAGTTCTAGTCAACTACAGTTATATCATCACTTATTTGATATTATGTGTTTAAGCAATTTAATCATAGTATAATATAAAGCAGTTTAATTTAAACAGCATAAATAATTTTAAAAAGATAATATTTTATTTTTCCCCCTTTTTCCTTCTTTTCATCTTTCCCCCCTCCCTGCCCTCCCTCCCCCTCCCATATGTGTTTAGTTTAAATAGAGTACTATTATTAAAAATAAAGAAAGAAAGAAATATATAACATATTACTAACCTTAGGTCTCTTAGTTACAGAAGAGAAACAAGTTGATTTATATCAGGTTATTTGTTCCTCATGAAAGTTTGATTATCCATAAAACAAACTTCAGTTCTTGCACATTAGTATAACTTTGTACAAATCATTAAGAAATTTATGTTTTTCTTGTAAATGCAAAAACTGTAATTAAAGAGTTCAAAGAAATATAAAACATGTCATTTGTTTTTTAGTCTTTTTTGTTTCTCTGATGTCTTCCAAGATGTTCCTGTTGCCATTCTTTTTAACAAAGGACTTGCCCATTCCATATCCTCTATTTTGTCTAGTATTTTATTTTTTTTTAATATATACCAAAACAGAGTCCAGGTCTTCAAAAATTTTAGGGCCATCAGGTAAAATAATTTTCAGATTGGAAGGAAATAAAAGATGAGTTTTGAACTGTGCTTTCTTAAGCTCTCTTATTAATGTTAAAAATACCTTTCTTTTTGATATTACCAAAGAGGAATAGTCATTGTCAAAGCACACAGTTGCTTCATTAATTTTTATAGGTGATTTAGCCCATGCAGATTTTAATACCATCTCCTTGTCATAAGATGATAAAAATCTTACAATAACTGATCTAGGATAAAGCATTTGCTTCTTTCTCTTTCATTATATCATAGGTATGTTCATAAATTCTTCTTTTTAGGGTTCTTTCTGTCTTACCTATATAAAAGGACCTGCACTTTTCACAGGTGGCAAGATAAACTAAACCCTTAGAATCACAATTATACAAACCTTTACTAATAATCCATCTATCCCTACTTTCTACATATACTTTCTCTTTGTTGGCAATATAATCACATTGATTGCACTTCCCACATTTATATGTACCACTCTTTCTAGTATGAATAACTCTATTAATCTTATTATGATCAAACTTTTTATGTTCCAAAATTTCCTTGATACTATTAGAGTTTGTATATACAACCTTAGGTGTACATTTAGGTATTCCCTCCAAGTCAGTAAATGCTTTAAATCTTTCCCATTCCTTCTGAAAAATTAACCTAGTATTATAATTTAAGGCATTATATTCTAAAATACGGGCATGTTGATATTCCCCAATGTTATTTAATTCTTTAATTCCTGTAACCTGGTTAATATTTGTTTCCTTTATTCCTAAAATGGGCTTAAATTTATCAAGTCTACCTCTTTCCACTTCAGACCTAATATTTGCTATAAAATCCTTGGCATATCCCCTTTCTAAAAACATACTTTCCAAAAGATCACATTCCAAAATAAAATCATTAGAATTACTTGTCATACGTGACCCTCTCACAAATTGACCCTTTACTATATTTTTCTTGCAATGTGCTGGATGTGCACTATCATAGTGTAGGAAGGAATCACAATAAGTTGGTTTCCTTTAAACCTTAGTTTCAAAGGAATCATTACATTTATACATTTCTATATCCAAATATTGTAAGCTTAGGTCCGATATCTTATAAGTAAACCTAAGGAAATCCGTAGTCTCATTAATATAGTTCATAAATTCATCTAATTTCTTATTCCCTCCTGTCCAAAAAAACACTATATCATCAAGGAACCTCCTATAAAGACTCCAACAAGAATTAAAACTAGAATTAAGGATAAATGTTTCCTCCCAGTTTGCCAAGACTAGGTTTGCAAATGTAGGTGCACAGGCTGCGCCCATAGCCACAGCTTGAATTTGTTGGAAAAATTCTACATTAAATAATAAAAAATTATTATTAAGGACCATTTCCATCAAGCCTGTGCACACCACCTTTTCTCTATGAGTTAATATTCTGTCTTGAAAACTTCATCCTCAAACACATTGGAATAAGGTATGGATGAAAAAAGATCCACAATATCTATTGTCACAAATAATAAATCATCAGAAAATAACTCCGAGTTAACTACCCTTAAAAGGTCCCATGAATCTTTTAAAATTGCTTTCTTACTAGTCCATATATGCTTAACTTTATTGTCTATAAATTTAGCTAGTGGTAATGTTTTTGAACCATCCGCCTATACAATGGGTCTCAGTGGGGGGGGGTCTGTCTCATCCTTATGAACTTTAAGGATGCCATAGATTACTGGTATCTTTGGTTTATCCACCTTCAAATAAGAAAACGTATTTCCATCTATGCTCCCATCATTCACCATGGCCTCTAATTCCATGTCAATTCTCTTATACGCTAAATTAATTTCATTTTTAGAGACTACAGAATATTTATTTTCATCTCTAAGAATTTGGTTCATTTTTCCTTCATATATAATAGTATCCATAATAATAGCCCCCCCCACCCTTATCTGGTTTCATTATTCTTACATTATAATTATGTTTTAATTCATTAAGGATCTTGTGTTCTACTTCACTAAGGTTCATATTACTTCTAGTTCTTCTTTGTGCCTTCCTTAATTCACTTTCCATAACAATTTCTAAATTTTTAAGTTGAGGATGAATAGGAGGATTAAATGTAGATTTCTTTACCAACATTTGATTAGAGCCCACCATATTATACTTATCATTCTTAAAAAAACACCAAATTCATATTAATTTTCCTTAAAAATAATTTTATATCAAGGAGTCTTGTAGTCAAATCTCCTTTAACCTGAGGAATAAATTTAAAACCTTTTCCAAACAAACTAAAATGTTCTTTTTTAAGAGGAACATTGCTATAATTATAAATAGTAAAACCATTAAAAACATTTTTTACTTCCTTCCTCAAGTATACCATATTCAATAATTTTGAACTCTGGGTCAGGGGTACTTCCAATTAATATCCCCCCCCACCGTTCTCCCCCCTCTCATAGGAAAATTTCCATTCTGAGACCTCTGAACAGCAGGGTGCCTATATTCCCTATCTAATGGATGGAATTCCCTATCATAATCATATTCATTCAACCCCTCTACTATCTGGTAATGCTCCAATTCCTGACCCTGTTTGTAAATTATTTTATTATTCTTACTAATATTATTGTTTTTATTATTTGAATAAGTGTATGTGGGGGGCTTAGGATAGCTCAAATTATTTTCATAATCCTGTATATCACATTTTAATTTCACCATTTTCCTGTTTATTAAACCCTTACATTTGTCATCAATTTCATCCCTTATCTTAAAATATTTTTCTCTTTCCTCATTAATACCAAAAAATAAATCCTCTTTAATAAGCTCCTCTAATTCATCAATATCTTTTTGTAAAATTACTAAATTCCTATTATTTTCCTTAATAATTAATTTTAAAATATCAATACCACTTCTATTAAAAACTTCCAATAATTCCTTATGGAAAGCTGAGCCCAATTGAACATTATTAGGAAATTTATAAATTCTTAAGCCTTTAGGAACAATGTTCCTACTAATGCATTCCGTTAAACAAGCATTCTCAATCAACAATGTTCTATATTTAAACATACATGTAGACATATTATCCACCATTTTGTTAAAAGAATCTCCATTCTTCAACCTTTTCGGGTTAAAATTGTCCAGTTTAAAGCAATAGTTTATATTTAACCAGTCATTTGTCTCTATGGGTCTAGATGAAGGGACAGTACCTGAATTGTCACAACCCAAATTCTGTGTATTATTGCCGACACCTCCACTCTGTTATACATCGGACTATCATCCAAAAACATTCTAGGTGTAGCTGCAGGATTAATTGTTCCACCATTCAGTTCCAAAAGGTCGACGGCATTAGCACCATCGCACATAAGCTCCCTCTTTCTCTTGCTCGGACCCATTTCCTGTAGTTTGGGACGCCTGCAATTTCGTCCCCACCAATGACTTACACAACGGTGTCAGCAAATCCACCAGTTCAGTCAATTGCCCAATCAATTTACGAGACTGACTGAGCTCGTCATGTCCATTCAAAGACGGAGATCCACTCTCCATGAAACCGCAATAAGCACCAATAAAACACAAAATATGCGGAAAGCTCTCCAAAAAAAACAAATAACTGAAGAGTAGGAGCGCAGATCACAGAGAAGAATACCTCCGTTAAATGAACACAGCTTTAATATACACAGTAAATAACTGAAGAGCAGGAGCGCAGATCACAGAGAAGAATACCTCCGTTAAATGAACACAGCTTTAATATACACAGTAAATAACTGAAGAGCAGGAGCGCAGATCACAGAGAAGAATACCTCCGTTAAATGAACACAGCTTTAATATACACAGTAAATAACTGAAGAGCAGGAGCGCAGATCACAGAGAAGAATACCTCCGTTAAATGAACACAGCTTTAATATACACAGTAAATAACTGAAGAGCAGGAGCGCAGATCACAGAGAAGAATACCTCCGTTAAATGAACACAGCTTTAATATACACAGTAAATAACTGAAGAGCAGGAGCGCAGATCACAGAGAAGAATACCTTCGTTAAATGAACACAGCTTTAATATACACAGTAAATAACTGAAGAGCAGGAGCGCAGATCACAGAGAAGAATACCTTCGTTAAATGAACACAGCTTTAATATACACAGTAAATAACTGAAGAGCAGGAGCGCAGATCACAGAGAAGAATACCTCCGTTAAATGAACACAGCTTTAATATACACAGTAAATAACTGAAGAGCAGGAGCGCAGATCACAGAGAAGAATACCTCCGTTAAATGAACACAGCTTTAATATACACAGTAAATAACTGAAGAGCAGGAGCGCAGATCACAGAGAAGAATACCTTCGTTAAATGAACACAGCTTTAATATACACAGTAAATAACTGAAGAGCAGGAGCGCAGATCACAGAAAAGAATACCTTCGTTAAATGAACACAGCTTTAATATACACAGTAAATAACTGAAGAGCAGGAGCGCAGATCACAGAGAAGAATACCTCCGTTAAATGAACACAGCTTTAATATACACAGTAAATAACTGAAGAGCAGGAGCGCAGATCACAGAGAAGAATACCTCCATTAAATGAACACAGCTTTAATATACACAGTAAATAACTGAAGAGCAGGAGCGCAGATCACAGAGAAGAATACCTCCGTTAAATGAACACAGCTTTAATATACACAGTAAATAACTGAAGAGCAGGAGCGCAGATCACAGAGAAGAATACCTCCGTTAAATGAACACAGCTTTAATATACACAGTAAATAACTGAAGAGCAGGAGCGCAGATCACAGAGAAGAATACCTCCGTTAAATGAACACAGCTTTAATATACACAGTAAATAACTGAAGAGCAGTGGCGCAGATCACAGAGAAGAATACCTCCGTTAAATGAACACAGCTTTAATATACACAGTAAATAACTGAAGAGCAGGAGCGCAGATCACAGAGAAGAATACCTCCGTTAAATGAACACAGCTTTAATATACACAGTAAATAACTGAAGAGCAGGAGCGCAGATCACAGAGAAGAATACCTCCGTTAAATGAACACAGCTTTAATATACACAGTAAATAACGCCAGAAACATACTTGCATTAACGCTTTTCAACTAACGTTGTATATAGAAACTCTAATAGTATCAAGGAAATTTTGGAACATAAAAAGTTTGATCATAATAAGATTAATAGAGTTATTCATACTAGAAAGAGTGGTACATATAAATGTGGGAAGTGCAATCGATGTGATTATATTGCCAACAAAGAGAAAGTATATGTAGAAAGTAGAGATAGATGGATTATTAGCAAAGGTTTGTATAATTGTGATTCTAAGGGTTTAGTTTATCTTGCCACCTGTGAAAAGTGCAGGTCCTTTTATATAGGTAAGACAGAAAGAACCCTAAAAAGAAGAATTTATGAACATACCTATGATATAATGAAAGAGAAAGAAACAAATGCTTTATTTAAGCATTCAAAGGTATGTAAAGATAGTAAATTTCACTTTTTTGTAATAGAGCATATTAAAAGTGGTATTAGAGGGGGCCCTTGGGAAGACACTATAGGTTATAGGGAATTATGGTGGCAAGTAACATTAGAAGCAAGTAAATCCCCAGGTTTAAATGAATATGTTTCCATATTACCCCTTTAAAAATTAAAGGCAGCTAAATCATGAGGTTTAGTGCAATATATTTAGTCATCACTAGATGGTGGTGTTTGATTATAAAGTTTCTTCCTTTTATATAATATAAAGTTTTTCCAATAATAATTCTATTTTTATGCCCCCTTTTTATAATAGAATATAATTATATAAATACTTTTTAACAAGTGGTTTTATATTTATATTTATTTATGAAATGTTATTTAAGTATGTATTTATAATTATTTATATTTATTAGGTAATAATGTTGTAGGAAATGATGTAATACTTCTGATTAGTAATGAGCCCAATGGTTAAGTTTATTGGTGCATTCAAAGCTAATTAGTACTTTTTTATTGGCTTTTGGCTTTTATTTGATGTATAAAAGTGAGTTGGTTATGTGGAATTAACATCTGATGAAGTCCAGTGGATAGGACGAAAACGCATGTATTTTCCTATAAGAGCGTTAATGCAAGTATGTTTCTGGCGTTATTTACTGTGTATATTAAAGCTGTGTTCATTTAACGGAGGTATTCTTCTCTGTGATCTGCGCTCCTGCTCTTCAGTTATTTACTGTGTATATTAAAGCTGTGTTCATTTAACGGAGGTATTCTTCTCTGTGATCTGCGCCCCTGCTCTTCAGTTATTTACTGTGTATATTAAAGCTGTGTTCATTTAACGAAGGTATTCTTCTCTGTGATCTGCGCCCTGCTCTTCAGTTATTTACTGTGTATATTAAAGCTGTGTTCATTTAACGGAGGTATTCTTCTCTGTGATCTGCCCCGCTGCTCTTCAGTTATTTACTGTGTATATTAAAGCTGTGTTCATTTAACGGAGGTATTCTTCTCTGTGATCTGCGCTCCTGCTCTTCAGTTATTTACTGTGTATATTAAAGCTGTGTTCATTTAACGAAGGTATTCTTCTCTGTGATCTGCGCTCCTGCTCTTCAGTTATTTACTGTGTATATTAAAGCTGTGTTCATTTAACGGAGGTATTCTTTTCTGTGATCTGCGCTCCTGCTCTTCAGTTATTTACTGTGTATATTAAAGCTGTGTTCATTTAACGGAGGTATTCTTCTCTGTGATCTGCGCTCCTGCTCTTCAGTTATTTGTTTTTTTTGGAGAGCTTTCCGCATATTTTGTGTTTTATTGGTTAAGAATAGGTACAACTTTCATGACAATTCATTAATATTTAGATAATTATATCGAATTAGACATAATGTGAAAACATTGGTTAAGAATCGATGCAACTTGCATGACAATGGATTAATATTTAGATAATTATACTGATTTAGACATAATACCAAAACATTGGTTAAGAATAGGTACAACTTACATGGCAATGGTTTAATATTTAGATAATTATACCGAAGTAGACATAATGTGAAAACATTGGTTAAGAATAGGTACAACTTACACGACGATGGTTTAATATTTAGACAATTATACCGAATTAGACATAATGTGAAAACATTGGTTAAGAATAGGTACAACTTACATGACAATGGATTAATATTTAGATAATTATACAGAATTAGACATAATGTGAAAACATTGGTTAAGAATAGGTACAACTTACACGACAATGGATTAATATTTAGATAATTATACTGAATTAGACTAAATGTGAAAACATTGGTTAAGAATAGGTACAACTTACATGACAATGGATTAATATTTAGATAATTATACTGATTTAGACATAATACCAAAACATTGGTTAAGAATAGGTACAACTTACATGACAATGGATTAATATTTAGATAATTATACAGAATTAGACATAATGTGAAAACATTGGTTAAGAACAGGTACAACTTACACGACAATGGATTAATATTTAGATAATTATACTGAGTTAGACATGATGTGAAAACATTGGTTAAGAATAGGTACAACTTACACGACAATGGATTAATATTTAGATAATTATACTGAATTAGACATAATGTGAAAACATTGGTTAAGAATAGGTACAACTTACATGACAATGGATTAATATTTAGATAATTATACTGATTTAGACATAATACCAAAACATTGGTTAAGAATAGGTACAACTTACATGATACTGAGTTAGACATGATGTGAAAACATTGGTTAAGAATAGGTACAACTTACACGACAATGGATTAATATTTAGATAATTATACTGAATTAGACATAATGTGAAAACATTGGTTAAGAATAGGTACAACTTACATGACAATGGATTAATATTTAGATAATTATACTGATTTAGACATAATGCCAAAACATTGGTTAAGAATAGGTACAACTTACATGACAATGGATTAATATTTAGATAATTATACCGAATTAGACATAATGTGAAAACATTGGTTAAGAATAGGTACAACTTACATGACAATGGATTAATATTTAGATACATTTTAGACAGTTTAAAGAGAAATTAAGGGTAGGATAGTATAATGCAAACAAGAACTGCAATATGAAGTCATACAAAAAAACACTTATGGCATATTTTGAAATAGTCAGGAAGAGAAGTTGATTGAAGTATGGAAGTGAGTGAAGAAGGAAGTGTAAGGAGATGTGAGGTATGAACAAGTACTTGTTCACATTTAGGGATTTAGTTATGCCCCAGTTTTCAACATCCCACCCTAACCCTTACCTTTAACTCTGTTCAAGGACTTTCCCATTTCATTTAAGCATCCATTCAGACACACAAGCACTTCACTCATCTATATCTTATTCTTAGCAACCACAACTATATCATCTGCATAATATGCCAAAACTACTGGAATTGCCACCTCATTTTGCTTCACATATCTAGCATCCTTCGTTTTTGTAAGCTGCTTCACTCACGGTCATGCACTTTCACGTTCATTACCGATGAAAACAAAATTCTACTCATGGGAGATCCTTGTCTCCCGCCACACTTCATGCATATTTCTTTACTCCCCCCCCATTCACTAACACTCTTCTCTGTCATTTTGATATGCTGACATACACACTCTCCTAAGTCTGTTACCTTTTCCATACTTCATAACATCCCACAAAGTGTCATGGTCTGCTTTATCAAACGCCTTGTTAATATCACCTGCCATTAGTTTCAAACCCTGCCTTTTACGTATAAAATGAACAGTTCTTGACATCCCTTCCCTTTTATACTACATATGCTTCCATAATATTCCCCATCTTTCCTTTCATTCTCATCTGTATTATTCTTAAAAGATCGTAATGTGTGTTATTTACTGTAGTGGATCTCCGAACAATTTCATTCTTATTTGTCTTCCATATAAATTTTAATATCTTACTTTATATCTCTTCATAAACAAACCCTTTCTTCAACTATTCAGTCAGAACATTTACAAAATATTTTCTTTGCCAATTTATTAACTGCTTGTACATTCCATATTCTGTACTGCCTGGGCCTGATGCTGAATCAACATTTTATTTCCTAAGTACTTCAACCAAATCACTACTAGTATTTTTTTTTACTTTTCAAAATTCTCATTAACTCATTCTGGATTTTTTTACTATACATTCCCCTCTCATTTTCCTTCTTTTTACTCTTGTACGTATCTTTCCACATGTTGTGCTAAAACACTCAACATTTGTGTTCTCCTTTGACATTGTTCATTTCCCTCATTGTATTAATATCCTCATTCACTGTTTTACCCAGATATGCAGGTTCCTCCTACCTTCTCCCTTGTAAATAATAGCTCTGCCTAAACAGTAATGGTTGACATTTTTCTTGTTTTTATGTATTTCTTTTCCCATATCATAATGCTGGTGTAGTTTCTAAATTCTCTAATACATTTCTGTATATTTTCCATACTTCAGCTTCACTTCCTTTCTTAAATCATCCTGCTACTGAAAACAACATTTGTTCCACCATTTTTACAGAAGTCCTTCATGATTATATGATCCTTACATAACTGCAAAACTTCCACTCTCTGGTTTTGTCCCATAATCTCTCATTTATTCTTTTTATTTCCTTTCCTGTTTTAATATACTTCCTTTTTTCCATCACACTGGTCCATATTGCTAAATGGTCTGAAAACCCCAACACAACTGCAGCACCATCTACTACCCAAGGCCTTCCAATAAAACAAAATAATCAATTTCAGATCGAAGTGCCCCCTTCAAACCATTGCCTTTTGTTCCATAAAGCTAATTTACCACCTCTGTTTTTTTACATCTTTCCCTTTCATTTTACATTTTCCCCTTAAATCACAGTTAAAGCCACCCGCAATTATAATTTTCACATTAAACACTACATAGTATAATATTTAACAAAGATTAGCAAAGAAAGACAGTAATATATGCAAGTAATGCTATAAATCTATACACATGTTCTCTCCATGGTAACCATTTGAAATGTCAGGACCCACTAGAGCGAGTCCTGAAATACAGGTACTGAATGGCCAAAAGAAGAAAGAACAGACTTGCATATACTAAGTCTGAGATGCCATTTCTTAGAATATTCCCTTTTTGCCAAGGTATGGTGATCTCTGAGTTGATATGTATAAGTTTGGGGGTTGTGGGAGGCTTGCCTCCCACATAGTAGGGTGCATGGGGAGCAAAAATTAGTTTTAAGGAAGAGTGATTTTTGAGATTCATTATCCTGTATTTTCATTGGCATGTCAGCACTTGGCATTTCAAGTGCCAACATTTTCAATAGGGAACCCTTTTCCAGTTCACATCCACAACAGTTAACCTTTTCATCCTTGCCAACAATGCATCTAGTAGTTTTCTTCTAACATAATAACATTCACATCATAGTTAGCCCACCATTCCAGTCTCCATATATTTTTTTAGGTTCACAGGTGTTTGCTAGACTAACTACCACAAAGGCATTTCTAAGCATAGTAAACCTGAAATAAGACACACACGGAGCTCAGCAAATGGACAACTTCTTTAATGGACACACACACAAATAAATCCACAGCAAATGAAATCACAGCAGCACAGTCAAGCTGTAAAAGTAAATCCACATACGTTTTTGTCAAAATAACTTCATCAGATACCTAACCACTCTTCCTTTGATGAATAAATAAACTAATCTAATTCAAATGAACCAATGGATAAACAGATTCAATTAAACATGTAAAATGCATTGAAACACATGGACCTTAAAGGTGAATGAATCTGAATGTTAAAACCAAATAAAAATAAATAAATATGTATATATATTTTGTTATGTAAAATACTTCAAATATAAACCTTAGTTAAAAATTATATAGAAAGTTTCATTATTAAATATAAATATTACAAACACAAACCTGAAATGTTTCTAAAATGTTTTTTGAAGGATTCCTAAATGGTGGTCGTCTGAGAAGCACCCTCTCCTCATGGCTCCTACTTCATATATCAGGTTATATTGCTAAATGCAGTAATTTTTAGGTATAGACCATATACCTTTAAAACTATATCTGTCAAAAGAAATTAGAGCTGAAATATATGCTAATATATTGGGTTAGGGCTATAGATCTGCACCATTTAACCAGCAACTAGAAGAAAATGATCCTACATGTGTATGTATAGAGGCCCGAACTTTCAGCACCACAATTAATGACAGTACCCACGAGAAGAGAAACAAAGCTAGCAATGCCAAAGGAAGGTGAAAATATGGAATTCCAAAACACAAAGGCTACACTATCAGCTATATCTACTTCACCAGAGAAAGAGGCACAGAGACTGAGATCATCTAAAAGCTTACAAGAACAAATAAAAGATCCGATTAAGCAGAACGCCGATGGATCACTACAGACGGATGAGCTGAAAAGCACCCTGCTACCTCTGCAATTGGCCATTCAAGAATTATCTGGGAAAATGAACTCTTTCGGATCCTCAATTAATAAAATTGCTGAACGTTTGGATCTTGTAGAAGGTAGATCTAATTCAAATGAAATAGAAATCAAGCGCCTAAAAGAAGAAGTTAAGTCTAAAGACAAAACAATCTATGACATTCAAGTGAAGATCGTAGATCTAGAGGCTAGAAGCAGATGTAATAACCTGATAATCAGGGGTCTTTCTGAGAAATATGAATCTTACCAGTTAATTGAAACCATTACACAAATTTTTAGTAACATACTTCATGAGAGTAGCCCTTCAACCAAATACATTATTGAAAGAGAGCATAGAGCCTTGCGGAAACAGCAATCTACTTCAACTCCAAGACCCATTTATGTTAAAATGCTTAACTACCAAGATGTGCAAAATATTCTCTCAGCCTACAAAAAGTCAAACCACTTTTCTTGGAATAACCAAACTATTGTTATCTCACAGGACTTACCCCTTGAAATTAGAGAGAAACGCCACAAACGTTCTCCCTACTGTGCTGACCTTATCGCTCGAAAAATTAAATTCCAAATGAGGTTTCCATGCTCTTTGTCATTTACCTTCAAAGAATCTATATTCTCTATGTACTCACCCAAAGAAGCGGACACAATCTTTGTTAGGTGCTTTGGATCAGTGACATCTACATGCTGAAACTCCAGAAGGCTGCTCTTGATTACCGGAGACTGTCTGTTACTCCTTGTATGTCTCTTAAGTTCTCAGGTAACCTTCCAGGTAATAAAAGTTCTATTTGCTTGGATAGTTTGTTCCGGTTGCTCTCCGGTCTACTAGGATCGTTTCTCTCAGTCGCAGTTATCCTGGGGATCCGTGAATACAGCAATAGGTGCAGGTCATGACTGTTACACACCTGGACCCAGAAATATAATAGCAAATTTCCACTGGAGAACTATAGCGCAATGCTCTTCCTGAAAAGCGCTAGTGTCGCTAACTTCTGTGATTGACAGTAATCGATCTGTCCCGTGGTTCAGGAACAAAGTTATAAACAGGACTGTATTGATTGGAAGGGTGAGAGTTAAATTATTCCCTTGTTTCTTCTTAAACCGGCGCAGCTATTATGTAGAGCTGGGACTGATATAGCTCACCCTTTGGGTTCTATACCTAGGTTTACTATACCTGCCTTCTGTTTTGCTTTCAGGCTTTCACTTGAAGCTTTGTACTTGCTTGTATGTCACTAGTCTTAAAGATGATTCTATGTTCCACTAGGCTAATAGTTGAATACAGCTCATATTGGCAGGAGATACATTGTTTGCAGTTAAGTTGAATTATTACCTCCTAGGTTTATTGTCTCCTTCTAGTATCCATTTCAGCTGATCACACCTAGACTATATCCCATTATAAATATAATAATTGTTATATAAGGGAACCTTCTAAGGTTAAACTAATAGATACATCCTGAAACTTTAATATTTACCAGCTGAGCCCTGTTTAAATATTATTGGTGTCTAAGATTAGAATCTATCAGAGTATTTTACTTAGAAATTGTTCAATTTCATGTGTTAGGACAGTTCTTTCATAGTTAACCATTATCTTCATGTTAATACACAGTGTTTGGAAGCTATTTGGATAAGACAAGTAGGGTTTCTGATGACTTCTTGGGGAATCAGTCTGATGTATATTGATTGTAAATATTGTTGGTACTTTACCCTGTCCTTACTTTTCTTTTTTTTTTTTCCATAATAAATTTTTATTGAAATATATTTTCCAAAAACATTACAAAAATACAATAAACATCACACACATAATACACTATAACTACTACAAACCATTTATACAATATCTACATGAAATGCTTCCTATATTTAATATATTCCTAAAATCAGTATCATGCTAATATAATATTGAAGACCTTTTCCCATATTTTCGGGTTATTAATATTTTTGTTAGTTTGTTTCAGAAGTAATTTATGTGCTAGTATATGCTTTATAGCCACAAGCTTAAAATTATTCCATGATGTCTTATGTGGTTCTAGCCAATTTGTGGCTATATAGAGTTTCATCAGCAAAAAAATATTCATACAAATAATAGTTTGCGATCTGGAAAGCTCTCTTAGAGGAATGTGTAGAATCATAAATTCCCATGACAGTGTAGAACTTTGATAACCCATCTTTTGCAGTTGTACTTTAAGAGAGTGCCAAAGTTTATATACGCATTTACAACTCCAGAACATATGAAGAAGATCCGCTGTTTGATCTGCACAGTATGGACAAATTGGAGAATTCCTAGGGTTAAACTTATGTAATCTAAGATGTGTGTAATATGCATTGTTCCAAATCATCAATTATGTACATCAGTTTTTGAAAAGAAACTGATTTCCTAGTTATATCAATTGCTTTGAATATCTGATTGTCTGTTACTGTTACTTTTTTTACCCAATACTCTGAAAGCAAAATTTTGTCCTGAAATTTCAAATCCTTAATTAATTTATATGCAGTTGCTATAAATTTAGTGTCTTGTTGGATAGCTTTGCACAATTCAGAGCACTTATCCACAAATCCGCTGCAGGTTTAAAGTTCCTAAAGTAGCTCAAGGCAAGTTCTTTAACTTGTCTCATTATAACAATGTAACTTCTAGGTAGATTCATTTCCTGTCTAATTTGTAAAGCCGATAAGTCAAGTTTATTAAAAACATCAAATAGAGTCAGATTAAGTATTAATGGAAATTTGCTGAGATCGATCAGCTGATTATTTAGTTTAAAATTAGGATTCCTGTGGAAAGGTTGAAGAACCATCATATATTGCAATAAATCTACAGACTGAAATAAAGTTTGCAAAGATGAGACACAGGTTATTATGTGGTCCATGACCCCATATTTTATCAGACTAATTTTTACTTTTCAAATGTATGATAAATTCATGCTCATTTAATGTATATAGATTTACTTCTGTCTCAATGATAGGGGTTATGTGGTTAGGTACGGGGATAGAATTGAGAGAGTTTTGTGCCATTCGTTTATTTACCACCATATGCTGCAATTTCACTGAAAACTATACTCTATTATTCATTCTACACTCCAGATACTCTTATATTGTTATCCCGACCCTAATTGGACATGGATAAAATTTGGAATATTACTTCCTGGAATGTCAGGGGGTTACAGAAGAAAAACAAGAGAAATATGGTGTTACATCTACTTTGCAAGTCCCAGTCAGACTTTTGCTTCATCCAGGAAACTCACATGAATAATGAGGAGTGGACCAAAGAAAAAAATAGAAAATGGGTTAGGGACATTATCTCATCGGGCTTTACTAATAACTCCAAGGGGGCTGCGATCATTATTAAAAAGTCCTTTAAACCTACGATTATTGATAGGGGGTTTGATCAGGAGGGCAGATGGTGTTATTTTACATGTTTATCTCCTAATTTAAATAAACCTGTTTTATTTCTAAACCTCTACGGCCCATGCTCAGGGCAACAAGACTTCATCGTGAAGGTCTATAATCTCTTACTTAAATTCCCAAATCATATGCTTATCATAGGTGGATATTGGAATATGGTAATTGACCCTAACATAGATCGCTCAAGTAAGATGAAAGCT
This sequence comes from Protopterus annectens, assembly GCF_019279795.1. Lineage (NCBI taxonomy): Eukaryota > Metazoa > Chordata > Ceratodontiformes > Protopteridae > Protopterus > Protopterus annectens. The sequence continues at coordinate 1,095,235,781 of NC_056726.1, forward strand.
CAAAACTTCCAGGATTCCCTAGCTTTGAGAGAGTTAATACTTGATTTTGACTTGATGGACCCTATTTCATTTGATTGTGACTCTGGGAATAATAATTGTTTTACTTATTTTTCAAAATGTCACCACTCCTGGTCACGTATAGACTTTTTTCTGATATCTAACACCCTAACGAATAGGCAAATTAAATTTTTAACTGAACCTAGATTTCTTTCAGATCATTCAAGAATAGTCTTAGAGATAGGCTTTACTATTAATTCATCCCCATCATACAAGAACTATAAATGGTCACTTAACAGCAATTTACTAAAAGATCAATCGCTAAATGAAGAAATTACCTTTACTCTAAAATAACTTTTCTCCCCCTCCCAGGACAGTGATATCCCTTTTGATATTAGAGGGGAATTTTTATCAAGAAAGCTAGCTTTCTTAAAAAACTGAATAAAGAACAGGAAAATACATTAATATCGGAGATTAAGATTTTGGATGACAAACTTTTGGATAACTACTCCTTAGATATAGAAAAACAATTACATGTCAAACAAAAAGAACTATTTGAATGCCAGCAATCCAACTTTTCCCTTCAAGAACTGAAATATATTGCTAGATACTCTGAATCCATACAAACCCCGTCCAAAGCCTTTGCCAGACTGATAGAGTGCGTACCCAAATCCCCTAGAATCACATTCATTCAATATCGTAACACATTTTACAAATCAGATGCACAAATTATTCAATTATTCCACCAAATTTATACAGATATGTATGCTACCAACAGCATGCTTCATTCTTATGCTGAGATGGAAACATTTTTGACTAATCTTACTTTCCCAAAACTAACCGAGTCCCAGAAAAATGCCCTCTCAGCCCCGCTAATGATCTCAGAGATTCACAAGGCCATTGATAATCTTAAACTAGGGAAAGCAATTGGCCCAGATGGCTACACTCCCATTTTTTATAAATCATTTAAGACTAATCTGGCTCCCATCCTGCTTCAACTTTATGATCACTTCTCATCTAACGGAATTACTGACCGCTATATTAACCACTCTAAAACTATACTATTTCCTAAAAATACTCTAGATGGTTCCAACATTAATAATTATAGACCAATCTCTCTTATGAATGTAGACATAAAAATTATTTCGGCCATTCTAGCAAACATACTTAAAAAGATGATACATACCTTAATTTATCCAGAGCAAACGGGTTTTATACCCAACAGACATACCTTGGATAATACCTCAACACTAGAAACTATGATAAATCTTACCAAAAAAGAAAGAAACCCTAGATATGCTTTGGTTTTAGATGCCTGTAAGGCCTTTGATAGGGTAAACTGGAATTTTTTTGTTCTTGGTATTGTCGTCCTTTGGCATCCCCCCTGACTTTATCAATACTATCAAAACACTATACAATAGTTCTTATATGCATTTATACATAAACAGGCAATATTCTCATCTGATAAAGATTGCAAATGGTACCAGACAGGGGTGTCCTCTTTCATCATTGTTATTTAACCTATATTTAGAATCCCCTTTCTTGTATATATCACAGAAAACTTATTACTCAATTCCTAAAATTCTCAATATTAAGATTAGCTTAACTGCCTTCGTTGATGATCTGAATCTCTACTTTGAACATCCTCTAGCTGATGCTAAAAAGTTAGTTGAGTCCTTGAATACCTTTGCCTCTATCTTGGATGACCAGGTTAACCAAAATAAATCCTTTATTTTCCCAATCAACCCCATTTCACATAAACATTGGGCCAGATTCACGATGACTTGCATGGAGTCTACGAGTAGAGTAAGACTCCATGCAGCCATCATGTCCGATGAGCGATCCAGGAACAGCCTGTAGGGGCATGTAAGAGAGCTCCTAAAATGTCTCCTACACGGACAGGGCTCGGATATGCAAATTACCTCACTTGCAGCTGAAAGGCATGCAAATGAGGTAAACTTGCGATCCAGGAAGCACAAACCTGTCCGAGTAGGAGACGTGTTAGCTGCAGAAATGTACTCAGTTGACAACTGAGTACCGTTCTGCAAATAGCCCAATGGAGCCTTGTCAGCTCCAAATAAATGTTGCATATGGTTGGGGAAGCATGCCAATGGCCAAATATATGGCCATTAAAAAGTTTCCCAGATGCAAAATTAAAATAAAAAGATTTTTTTTTTCGGTGATTTCCGATGTTTAAGCATAGCACAGCACCGTGCAAACAGGGTGCGCTATAAAAATCATAAAATTAGACAATGAAAGTCACAAACATGGAATTTATGAAAATTGTTAAATGACAATGTAAGGGAATAGCAGGCTGAAGACAACATGGCCAAAGAGTAGGGGTTGCTAAGGGGAGAAATCCAGTCTAAGACATGTAACCAAGCATTAGTAGGCAATCCTATGTAAATGAGTGTTAGGATAGTGAATCACACTTTTACATAGCAAATGAGCACAGTCAGTGGAGTGTAGGACTAGGATATAGGGAGGAACAGAGTAGGAGACAGGTGACATCACAAGGGGGGGTATGTATGAAAGTAGTGAAGCTCATTAGAACTGTGTTAGCTGTCAGTTAGACATCATGGAAAGAGGTGTCAACAGGTAGGCCAGGTAAAGCCAAGAAATGGAAGGTGTATACTGTGGATAACACCAAAGTTTCTTGCTGAGCGGGTAAGTGTGTGTGTGCACGCCTGTAAACTCGAGTAAGACAGAGTGTGAGCGTGGAAGCGTGAGTGCGCATGTTTAAGCTAGAGTAAGCATGTGTCAGGCTGTTGGAAGACCTTGAAGCGTGTTTGCACTGGTGTGCATGTGGTTTAACCCGAATAAGCAAGTTTTGGTCCGTGTGAGCATGTGTGCGCACATGTTAGCTGCTGTGAGCGTGTTTCCACTTGTATGCGAGCCACTCCCCCGAGGAAACAGAAAGGAAAAAGGAAGCACAACAAATAGTAGGAAGCTACCAGGGAATACTAGTAGAGTAGTTTCTCCCAAGAGACACTGCAACACTGGAGTAAGCTACTAGAAGTGAAAACTGAAAAGCTACACTCAGACAAAAAATGCTAGGGGCTGCCATTGCTGTTATAAGGTGACATATGCAACATGCTGAGGGTGGTGACAATGCAAATGCTGCCGGACAACACACAGTGAGGAGACGGAGAAGAGTTTACAGGCCCAGGGTCACCTACCAGTGGTTACATGAGCTGGAGATAGTGGAGTGCTACAGAGTGGACAGAGACCTCCTGCAGCAAATAGTTGAGCTTTGCAGGTCACGCCTCACACACAGAACCAACAGAGGGGAACTCATCCCAGTGGAAACCAAGGTATGTGATGGCCTGAGAATACTAGCAACAGGTACCTTTCAGAGACCAACTGGTGATATAATGGGGGTATCACAGGCATCAGCATCCAGGGTACTGCACCAGTTCTTGGATGCTATGTCAGCACATGTCGGTGAGCATGTATATTTCCCCAATTCCCGTGAGGTATTGGCCAGCAATATGCATCTCTTCCAGCAAATAGTAGAATACCCTGAGGTAGTGGGTGCAATAGACTGCACGCATATACGCATCAAAGCACCAGCCGGTGATCGGGGTAGGGTCTACATTAAATGTAAGGGCTTCCCCTCCATCAACTGCCATGTCATGTGTGATGCCCAGGGCATAATAATGAATGTGTGTGCTAGCTGCCCTGGAAGCTACCATGATTCCCATAGCTGGCATCTGACGCAGCTGTACCAGACATTTGCCAATGGGGACATCCCACATGGTCACTTAGTGGGGGATGCTGGCTATGCACTGGAGCCATGGCTGATGACACCCATCAGAAATGCACACACACCTGAACAGGAACGCCATAATGAGGACACACACAAACACAAAATGTAATTGAGCGTGTGTTTGGGTTGCTCAAGTCACGGTTCTGGTGCCTGGACACATCTGCTGGAGCCTTACAGTACTCATCAACTACATATATCCAAATTGTCATGGTATGTGCTATGCTACATAATATGATTCTGCAAAAACAGCTGCAGCAGGACCAGCATAGGCCTGGGACAAACAGCCCCCCACCAGTGCCAAGGCCATCACAGGCAGAGCATGACTCGGAGGAGAAACAACCTGAGCCTGCCCCAGTAGGCAGAAGGAGGCGTGCCCAGTATTCATTAGCTTTGGTAAAGAGGTAACACATAGCACATACACTGGCTCAGTAGGAACCCTGGAAATGATACCTCTCTCTGACTCGCACATATAGTAAAAGGGATGCCTAACTTGACACTACCTGTTTCCAAACATGTATAGGGAGTGCAGTATGTGCATCTGACATAGGCAGCCCTGCAGCACCACCTGAGGCATGATTGTCATGTGTTAAGCAATGTAAGGCAGTGGTAAACAGCATTTACCACCATGTAGTATATGCAAACTTGATGACCTTGAGTATCATCCTACCCTCACCAAACATGAGGCCACAATATGAAGACAAGATGATCAATTACAACAATTAGCTTAGGTATTGGTGTCAGTGAAAGAGGATACAATGCCTGTCAGCCTGGGATGACATGCTCGACAAGACATGATGCTTCACTAGGGATGGATTTCACCTATCATCTGTGGCCTTTTGGCTATTTCCAAAGGCTCTTGTCACCCCCATAGTGCCTTTTGTAGGTAAGGCTCAAAACACAAACCCACCTCCATAGGTATCACAAGGGATAAGAAACTATAAGTAATACTACTCAATACCAGAAGTCTAAACTGCAAGATGCATGCACTCCAAACTATCCTCAGCATGGAGAATGTTGATATCTGTGCAGTAATAGAAACCTGGTTTGAGGCTCCCAAGGGCACCCTAGCATTAACAAGTTACACCTCATACCATGCTTTACAGCTGCAAAACATGGAACAAACTACAAAAGGAGGGTGAGTATCAATATTTGTTAAAGGTACCCACACCCCCAGGTTGGTGGCACAGCATGAAGCATCGGAGACTATCCATGTGCAACTAACAGTGTCTAAAACTGCCTTCCAGTTCACAGCCTGCTACAGACCACCCTCCTAAACCCAGGAACCACACTTGGCCGACTGGCGAACACATGAAAATATGAAGGTCTCCCCAAACACCATTATATTGGGTGACTTCAACTTCCCAAACATAGACTGGGAGCATTACCCTAGCCCCAACAGCCTATCCCAAAGTTTCCCAGAATTTATAAACCAAAATGCTATATGTCCCTCACTGGTAAGATCAGACCAGAGAGTAATCTCACTGGATATTCACATCCCGATCCCAGCCCATGGCCAGAAAAACACAGTGAAAATTTTTCACTAAAGCAAATGTCACACTCCTCAAAATGTAGGTGGAATCCTTCACAGCCCCTGTGCCTGTGAAAAATATGGCCCAGACCTCATAACCCTTTATAAACGCATTCTATGAACACCATCAGGAATGCATGGATCATGCAATCCCAAATAAAACCAAGACCCAATCCACCAAAGCCAGGCATCCTGTCCGGTGGACCCCAGCCATAAACAAACCATACAATACAAGGAGGAAGCTACTATATGATAGATCAAAATCCTAAAAAGAGAAGGCATCTCTGATCAGTATTATTGAAAAACTATGGCCACACATAAGATCATCTAAGGCCATCTTTGAGATAAAATTTGTACAGGACACCAAAGATAATCACAAGGCATTATTTACTTATGGTAGGAACCTGTGTGGGAATCCCCAGATATGCTCAGAAGTAGTCTAAAATGGCAAACAATACACCAACCCACAGACATTGCCAACATCTGAGCTGACAGGTTCAGTGCAAACCCCCCCTCCCCACCAAAAGGGCAAATATCTATCCCAGCAGAGTGCTGGCCCGCCCCCTGACATCACAGATGCTCAGGTAACAGCCAGCCTCTCCAAAGCAAAATACACAGCATCTGTGGGACCAGAAGGTGTCCTGGGCTGTGTCCAACATGGACCCCAAGAAGAATTGAACACAAACATAAAACAACTGTTCAATCTCAGCCTTACCACAGGATATGTACCCAAAGAGCAGTGTACAGCAACAGTGGTCCCTCTCCACAAAGGTGGTGCCTCAATGGATACTGCAAACTATCGCCCCAGAAGCCTGACTACCTTGGTCTGCAAAGCTATGGAAAGACCATCATGGACCTCAGAAATAAACATATTGGGGACCTACAGACACTGGATCCTACCCAGTTTGGCTTTGTCAAGGGCAGATCCTGCCTCTTAAACCTGGTTGAGTCATTAGAAACAGTCACCAAGGCCACTGATGAGGGGAAAGTGGTCCACACAGCCTACCTGGACCTCACAAAAGCCATCCATACAGTACCCTACTTGGTCATCATAGATAAGATCACCAGCTTCAATATAAACCCCTTTGTCACTAGATGGGTTGCAAACTGGCTCAAGGACAGAACCCACATGGTCAGAAATCCTGGAGCCATGTCAGACCCCAAACCAGCTACAAGTGGATTCCCACAAGGCTCAGTCCTGGGACCTCCCTTGTTTGGTATATCTTTCTCAGAGGTAGAGCCCAACACAGAAGGACTGTTGGTGAACAAGTTTGCAGATGACTGCAAACTGGGCGCCATAATCGACCCTCCAGCTGACACAAGCATCCTACAAAAGGGCCTCATAGAAACAGACAACTGGTGCCAGAGCCATGTCCTCAAGCTAAATGCAAAACAGTGTATAGTCCTCCCCTTTGTCAAAAACTAAGTGCCCAAAAATTACCACATAGGTGGTAACCCATTAAGTATGGAAGAAGTGATAAGGGACCCAAGCTGATAGCAATCTCACATTCGATAACCATGTGACCAAAGTGTTTAGAAAAACATTTCATATAGCCCACCTAATCATGAAGGTATTCACATCTACATCAGCAGAGGTCACCGTGCCTCTTAAATCTTCCCTCATCAGTCCCATAATTGAGTACAATGCCCCTTGTGGGATGTACCTTATCAGACACCTGCAGCAGCTGGAAAGACCACAAAAGTACCTCACCAGGAGGATCAAAGGGCTCAAACACATGCCATTCACTGCCCGGTTAAAGAAACTGCAGCTCCACTCAGTGGCATACCGCCTGCCCAGAGGCAATCTGTGTCTGATGTATAAAGCCATGTCCAACCTGGAATCACTGGACATGCTGCACCTCAGAAACTCAGAATCCCATCAAGCTATGTGCTCAAGAGACCTGAACCTCAGGACTGAAATAAATATGACATGCTGGAGTGACAGATTCATAACCCAGAGGCTCCCCTCACTCTTGAGTAAACCCTCACTCTAGGTTAGCCAGAGTCCCTCATTGACTCTCTTCAAGAGGAATCTTGATGAGTGGATGGGAGATTGTAGGTTTACCTTGGGTATCACTTCTATGTTACTGTTAGACAGAGGCACAGTATACCAACCTTGAAAAATGTCATGACAAACTCCACTTAAAATGTGTATTGAAAGCTAAACACACTCTGGCTAGGATTATAAATACCCTAGGGTAAATAGCCTAGTATAAACCTATGAACAGAATCACAAACACCAACTAGTACAACTGTGGTCAATGTGGAGTAATGTTTGGCAATGTCCACCCAAGTTGGTGAATACACAGCAATGTCAGACAAGCCTGGTTTAAGTAGGCCATAGCTGAACAAAATGCAACATGCTCATAGTTGCCCAACTGGCCCTTAACCAGTCTGGTCTGCTCAGTATGAGCATGTAAAGCAGTGATGGGACTCAAACCCATGATACTGTGCACCATAGTGAAAGCACTGAACCAGTGCACCATGACAGTACTGCAGTGTTCATTCAGTAAGAGAGAATGTTGCCAAGTCTTTGCAAACTATCACATGGAAACCCTGCAGGCACAGCATAATCCCTGTTGAGTTATGACACAAAGGAGTCTGGCAGTAAGAACATAACAATACTTCCAACCCACACAGTATAAATGTCAGTATTGGTCATGTTCACACACAACCAGAAATGTAGTGGACTCCAGATCACAACATATGGAAAGGTCACACTGGGCATACTCACACACTTGGAAAAATGAGAAATATGTCAGGCAACAAACCATGGAAAGGCTGAACTGGGCATGCTCACACACTTAGGCCATGTCTGAGTATAGCAGTCAGTCACACATATCTGGCAGTTGTATGTGTTAAGCCAGGAACCTCCCACGATCCAGCAATCTGCCCTGTGCACACAGTTAAATGACAACAGACACATATATTAATATACTGGAACCCTGTCATGATCAAACATGTTACGCAGATACACAAGTTGATCATAGAAACTGGGAAAGCTATGGCAATAAAGACCTGCAAACAGTATCAGCAACAAATATTGTGCATCCCAAACATAAACATAGGTGCAGAGGTCGATACTATGCTGCCTGCCCTAGAGAATTCATAAGCCTAGCAGAGTGTATTTGGTGTCCACCTCCCCAGTAGAGTAGCCTACTGTGCCTCTGTAAAGTAGGTCACAGAAGGCACCCTTTAAGGCTAGTTTGCTGTGCCTCTGTCAAGCAGGGACACAGTGGAGATCCCAGGGGTGAAATTGCAATTTCCCATCCATGCGGCTGTATTTCGCTGGAAGAGAGTTGGCGAGGTGCTATGTCTAACTTTAATTGGGATTCAATTCCAGAGTGAGGGGAACCTCTGGGTAATGAATCTGTCCCTGCAGCATGTCCTATTTATTTTTGTGCTGAGGTTTAAGTCCCTGGAGTGTGTAGCTGTAAGGGTCTTGGATGTTATGAGGTGGAGCATGTCCATTACTTCTGGGTTTGAAATGGCTGCATACGTCAGGCATAGATCACCTCTGAGTAGGTGTTAAACAACCAAGTAGAGCTGGAGATCCTTTAGTTGAGCTGCATAGGACATCTGTGTGTAGCCCATGATCCTCTTGGGGAGGTACTGTTGTGTTCACTGTAGTTGCCGCAGGTGCTGGGTAAGGTACACCCCAAAAGGGGCATTGTAGTCAAACATGGGCCTGATGAGTGACTAGTAGAGGCCCACAATGACCCCCCATGCTCTACATGCAAACACCTATGTGATAAGGAGGACTATATAAAGGTCATTGCAATGACTCTGTCAATGTGATTAGCAAAGGAGAGGTTATGATCTATGTGGGTCTGTGGGATATTCCTCTGTTATTTAGTAGCTTCCTCCTTCTGTTGTACAGCTTATATATGGCTGTGGTCAACTAGACAGGTCTCCTGTTTTGGAGGAGTCATGGTTTTATTTGGGATAGCATGATCAATGCATACCTGTAGGTGCTCATACAATGTGTTTGTAAAGGATTCTGCAGATTAGGCTGTATTGTCCTCCAGCACGGGGCCTTTGAAGTATTCCACCCCAGTCTTCACAAGTGCAAAGTCTGCTTTTGAGAAATTCTTTACAGTGATTTCCTTGGCTGGGGGTTGGGACTGGATATGGATGTCCAGGGAAAGTTATTCATGGTCTGATCTTAACAATGATGGTTCTACCTCTGGTGTGGAACATAGAGTCCCCATGTCGGTGATGATCAGGTCCAAGATGTATTCCCCCTTGTGGGTGTGGTGACTGGTTGTGCCATAGCACATGGAGCCACAAATTGTAGTGGCTGTAGGGTGATGTTGAGGGCCTGAGTAGTATCCCCAGTCAATATTTGTGTACCTGAAGTCAACCACTATAATGGTGTGTGTGAAGACCTGCATATCCTACACTGTTCCCAGGAAAGCCAAGTGTGGTTACTGGGTATGGGGGGTGGTCTGAACTACACACCAAACCAAAAGGCAGTTTTGCACAATGGTAGTTGTATATGTATGGCCTGTCATGCTTAGTGCAGTGGTACCAACCCAGAGGTGTGTGTATCTGTGATGTATATGGATACACCCCCTACTTGTGTTGTGTGTTACAAGTCCTGTGGTCACAAAGCATGCTATAGAACATAACCTGGCAGTGCCAGTGTGCATATGTGACCCTGAACTAGGTGTCTGTTAATGTACAGATATTGTTAACCCCCATACTGAGGGATAGTTAAAGATGTACATTCCTCTTTGGAAAGACTGATGATGTCAGCACCCTAAAAATACAACAGGAGAAAAGAAATCATCCAGTAATGTGAATAGCATGCTGCACTAATGCATATCTCTCAAGTATCATAACATAGTTAAGTAGGGGTTTGAATCCTGCAAACGCTGTGTGTGGGGGGGCAGGGGGTGTGTATGTATGCAATTCTCTGTGAAAGGAATGGCCTTTTTGAGGACTGGGGTAACACACTAAAAGATGTACATTCCTCTTTGGAAAGACTGATGATGTCAGCACTCTATAAATACACCAGGAGAAGAGAAATCATCCAGTAATGCGAATAGCGTGCTGTGCTAATGCATTTCTCTCAGGTATCATAGCATAGTTAGGCAGGGGTTTGAATCCTACCAATGCCATGTGTGTGTTTATCACACAGTTTGTCAATGTGTTGTGTGTTTTGCTTTTATTATTGTATGACATATTATTATAACAGTAATTTCAATGCACACATCAGGTATGTGTGTGCCACATACAGATATGTACCTGTCATCTTAAATAGTTCCTATGTGTGAAGGCTGCCCCATATGAATACAGGTGTTACTGTTGCCAGCATGTGCCACAGCTTACCAGACTTTAGGCCATACATGTATGTTGGTGACAATGCAGGCGACTGTAGTAATCTGTGTCCTAGGCCAACTATGTGACACACACCCATGAAAGCTTTGATAGATTAATGTGGGTGAGGGTTCATGTCTGGAGTATATGTCAGACATGTTAAAACACAGCAAAGTCTGTGAGTGATGGGCACCCAGAGCAGGTGTATGGCAACTGTTGCCGATATGCATACAGACACCTTCTTGCTTAGGTGATACACTGAGGGACAACAGAATACCTTTGAAAATGTGAATATCACAGGAAAGACAAGATAACACTTGTCCACATGTACACACCATTACCCGTTCTACATGATGGGTGCTACCACCTACATGGTACTGTTGGAATACTATGTTAACTGCATGCTGATGCCAATGCCACAGTTATGTTACAGCAATACAGCATGGCTGGGAAAGCCAGGTATCTGTCCATATGATACCCTTGTGGTGGTTAGGTGTGTCATATGTAGAATGCATTGTAGGCCACTGTATGTATTTGCAGTTGTGGATGGAAATATCCGTAGTGTGTTGGCATGTACATGAGACTGCTATATGCCAAAGAGTATTGTTCCCAGGGATGTGTGTGGCTCAGTAAGAATATAGTGTAGTACCGCAGGGATATCACTGACACCAGGTTCCTACATCTCTGTATCAGTTGAGGAGACACCATGCCATGACCACTGAATGTCAGGCTATGTAAGCTGTGTATACTACCAGAATGCAGACCATTGACATTTGGAAACCGTATCACCCACAGCATACTGTCAAACCATGTCATGTTCCATGCTAACCATGTTCACAAATGTACGCCTGCAACTCTGTGCTGCAAACATCACACATGTACTGTCCACACCCCAACACATGCAGGCACAGGTACACACAACAGCCATGTGGCACATGTGCAGACAATGCACTTTGGGAATTAACACTGGTGTATGCAAAACTGCAATGACAAACATAGGTTATGCATTATGCATGCTCAAATATACCCACAGCAATATCTTTACACTGTACTGTTAACAACATGATAATATTACTACAGTGCTATGTTGTCACCCTGTACATCAGCACCATGCTACCCTGTTCCTGCATCAATGTTACAGATGGCAGGAGGTGGCACAGTTTCATCATATGCACAGGGTGTGTACTTGGTTTGCCAGAGTCTGCCATTGACACATCCAAATGACATGTATGTGTGTGTGTGTGTGTGTGTGTGTGTGTGTGTGTGTGTGTGTGTGTGTGTGTGTGTTAGTGAGGGACAACAGTACAACATGGGGAAATGTTGCTGCAATGTGTGTGTGTATGTGTTAGCCCTAGGTGTTAGCATTATGTGTGTGTATATGCATGCACACAGTTCCACCATGTGGCTGCCATATACGGGTGTTTGTGGACAGCCACAGACTGTACCTGCCAGGTCATACAGATCACTGTCTCTGGCCACGGACACAGTACCTGTGCCTGGCAGGGGTGCTACGGACAGTATCAGGTACTAAGCCAGACTGGGTACTGTCATCAGAAACAGTGGGTTGTTGACTGGACACATGTCCCTGCTGGGACTGTCCAGAGCCACATGCACGTCATCTTCTCGGATGGTCTAATGACAGAACAGACCCAGCATTGCTGGGGCTGGTACTGGCACTATGGGAGCGGCTGCGGGTTTGTTGTCGTCTGTGACGACTGCCAGCTGATAATATTGCTGCATACGTCCACGTCGATGCCTCAACCATCCTGCACTGTCCTGGCTCCTGGACATGTAGTTGTTGAAGGGATCTAATGTGTCCCCCCAATGTCTATCAATGACCTCGCTGATGTTACAGATAGCAGACGCAATGTCACGCATAGTGTCATTCATAGCGGTGCGATGTGCTCTAAGCTCCCTCAGACCCTGTCTGGTGTACCGTTCCATACTTGCCTGTGCCTGCATTACAGCCCGGAACATAGCTGAGGTTGAAAGACCTCTGTAGGCACGTCTGACAGGGGTAGTACGACCACAGATACTCCCACGAGAACCCCTGGACATCTACCTGTGTGGTACCATGTCAGGAATCTGGCCATGGCTGCTGTGAGGGGATGCATGTGCCAATGATACCACACTACCCTGGTCAATGCCCACTGTATGCTGTCCCTCAGCTAAGGACATTGGTGACAATGGATGTATAGGCATGATGACTGTGCGCATTGATGGGGTTGACTGCTGTGTAGTGTCAATTGGCTGACCAACAACAGACCCTGTCACACCTCCCTGTGCTATTACACATGTATCATCATAATCACTATCCCCAGCAGTGGCTTCAGGTTCCCTGCTGCACTCCACCACAGCAACATCAGAACCTGTGAGAGGAAGATAGGAAACACAGTTTACAAATGTGTACACGATATTACCACACAGGAGCACAGGCACACATGCACACATGCGCACATGCACACATGCACACATGCATACATGCGCACATGCGCACATGTACACAGGCGCACAGGCGCACAGGCACACAGGCACACATGCGCACAGGCACACATGCACACAGGCACACATGCACACATGCACAGCATACTCCGCAGTACAGCAGATACAAACACAGGCACACCTGCAATCCAACACATACACAACACTGTTTTAGGGTGAGTGACAGTATCACAAGGAAAAACATCACTGCACACGTGTCAGCATGCAGATTATGTGTTGCACAGGACTATGCAGTACAAGCGTGGATAGCCCTAGTTAATAACAGTATACATGTACTTGATGCTTGTGTGTAGTTGTTCAGTGATTGTCTCCACCCTGGAACACAATGAGTACAACGACATAACAATGTTGTGCAAGTGTTGCAAGCTGTGGGTGCATATATTTGCACACACACACACACACACACACACACACACACACACACACACACACACACACACACACACACACACACAAAACACATGACGGTGCTATGCAATGACTGCTATGTGTACTTTTGTGGTCGGTGGAACTGGATGTGGTGTAGTAATGTGAGCCATGATCAACATGCTTCTTGTGGTCAGTCAACAATAATAATGTGTGCCAGACAGGCAGCTAGCATGCTGTACCTGATGTGCAGTAACATGACTACATCCACAATTACACAGCCACTTGTTACATGGGTTTGTAAGGTGGCCACTAGTGAGCATTGCCTAACATGAATGTATTATTTGTTCAAGACTGTTGCACAAAGACGTGATAGGCCTCTACCCCTCAGGTATATTATGTGTGCTGCATAGATGAGAAGTGGGATACTGAAGGGTGGCCATACAGCAGGTGGACATGTGTAGCAGGCTAAGGTGTAGTGTGTATGCCAAACATGTGTGTGTTGTGTACATGTGTATCAGGTATGCCTATACAATGTCCAGTACTGTGTTGCCACACATGTGTGTCATGCTCTGTGTATTGCATGTGAGTGGGGCAGCTATTGAGAATAATGGGATATGCATAGTCTCACAGCAAACATGCACAGCATGCATTATGCGTAGGTGTGTTACATGTGCACAGACTACACCTCCATATGACATGCACATGTCATTAGCAATAGTATTGTTATTACACACTCACCAGCATGGATTGGCTGCCTTGCTGTCATTCCAGAGGGACCTGCAAAAACATGACAGTGATTGCCAGTGGCCACAACTGTGCCATTGATACTGTGTGTATGATAAAGTACAGTAGTACAACAGGTGGCTTTCACAGGTGTAGAGATTATATTCAGAATATCAATCTTGTAGAAGAATAGGCAGGTTAACAGCTACACAAACAGTACACATCTCGCACATGCATAAACTACCAGTACAGAGATCAGTCAACTACAGATATGGCATGTTACCTGCATGCTCCATTTCAACATGCTGGGTGGCTCCAGCCTCCATGATGACACATGTTTGTGGATGTTGCTGTTGTTGGCCTGTTGCCACAACACTTAGGAGGTGCTCCTCCACACTGGTGAGGGGGTGGATATTACCCTACGGCCTGTGGCAAGCTGTTGTCTGTGGATATCAGATGCACACTGCTGGACATGTCTAATTAAATCACTGCAGTGATGGCGTACCTGCTCATATGTCCAATTATGCATGCCTATGTCATTTACCCGATGGAAAAGATCTTGCCACAGTGCAGCCCTCTCATGCTGGTTCTGGCTGGTCCTGGAAAACAGCACACAGTAATTCTGCACCAGGCTCTGGTGGATCTCCTGATCCTCTGCTGCTGTATATGGTGGGTTTTGCTAATGCACCATCACCCTGGAAGGAAAAGGAAAATATGTGAGCAAGTCATGTGGCACACTTAATATTCTAATGTACTGATATCACTTAACTGCCATATATAGCATCTGTCTATCAGGGGATACGCATGTTCGATACCACATATCAGTGATCAGCCCACAACTGTCTGACAGTGCCTGCCACACTCCATACAACAAACTAGTATACACAAGCACTCGGCACACTGTGTGGGATACAATGCACAACTTCACACTGGGGGTATGTATCAAGCTAATGGATGAAGAATATTGTCATCCTGTGCAATGAATGCAATGCACATTTACAGTTTCAACGGTAATCCACCCTAGTCTTTGATGCCATACCCCTACCTGACATATGTGCACAGTTGTTACTATAGCCAGCATACTGCTGTCACAGAGTATACATGCTGACAGGTACACACACTTATCCTGTAACACACATGTGATTGCGGCCATGGTACAGGCATCATTACACACACATTACACATACATACAACACACAAATGTATGACAACACAGATGAGCATTAACTGTGTACTTTATAGTACTGTGTGCCCCTACTTACAGATACCTATGCATGAGGTATGTAATCTGTGCTGACTACAGGAAACACACCAGACAGTGTTACCAGGGAATGTGAACATACATCATACTGTAGTGTTTAGGCCTACAACATCAGGTAGTACAACAGTTCATATGTGAGCTGGATTCAACAGCAGTACCACTTACCGAGCATACATGTATTGCATCTGCCTACGATGGGACACTGCAGTCATACACAGGGAAATACGGCACAACATATGCCAATCTACTATGTTTGCATTCCGATAACTGACACATCTTTCTCTGGCCTCACACCAAGGACACCAACTACCATGACAGACACAAACTCACACTAAGCTATCACATCTTTACAAAACTTGCACACAATCAGTGTCACACTCATTCAATGTCACATAGCTGGTATTGCACTGAGTACATGTGTGTGTGCATTGTGTCATAGGTAGGTACTATGCTACTGGCCATGGGCCTAGGGCAGCCTAGCCATATGCTACCCTGCCCTTTCGGACACATGTAATGTGATTTTACTTGCTTTCGTGAAACGGTTACACAGAGGTGACTCACAGGGCATATTACCTATCTCCATAACATTCATCAGGAGTATGTATGACATCTACTAATAAAGAGCCTTGTTTGTTAATGCTGGGTGGTTTAGTCCAGGGTATGGCATATTTGTGTATAGAAACCAGTACCTCCAGCATGTGCTGTTTAGTACGGTGACAAGGATTAGGGCCCTAGGTCATGTAGGCTGGATGTATTGTGAGGTGTTTCCATGGTGGTTGTCCAACTGGTATGGGTGTGACATAACTGTGTATGTCCAGCAGTGGTAGCCTCTGTGTAGGAAGTATGCCAGGCACTCTAGCTGTGGTTTTGAGAGTCAGTCTGCATAGGGAATGTGTTTGAGGGCATTATCAGTCTTTGTTAGGTATGTCTGTGGCCTTTCCACTTGCTGTAGTTCTCATGGGAGGTACATACTGCATAGGACATTGTGAGGTGTAGAGGGGTACACTGACTTACTTCCCTAGCTGACACACCTTTTCTGATGGCACGTACCATGGACACCTCCATTGAAAGGCGGCCAACCACCTGTGTGGTAGTTAGTGGGTAACATGTTTTGGAATGGAGTATGGTACTGCAGTATCAACACTGGTGTTCAGTCCATGCCTTGGTCACCAGGCACCTGTTGCAGTACATCTGCCCCATGTATATATATATATATATATATATATATATATATATATATATATATATATATATACATACATATACATTTACATATAAATATATATATATATATATATATATATATATATATATCAATATATACACATCCATGTGCTGGTGGCTGGACAGGATGGGCAGGCACACCCATGAGTTGCGCCACTCTCGCCTCGAGCTGGCATAGGGGATCAGTCACAGAATGACTGATCTCACTACGTACCACAGATAGGACCCTATGGAGGGTGAGTCGGGGCACTCCTCCAACCATGCTTGCAGAGGGGAGATGAGCCCCATCCCCTGCAGCGCTTCCACCCGAAGGTGGCACAGGGCCACCGGAGGAGGAGGTCCTGGCCTGGGCACTGGTGCCAGGTGCACTCGCCAGCTGAGGTGGGAGAGGTGGGTCCGCTGGAACCCGCCTTCCCTGTTGTCCTATGTTTAGCAGTATTTTATGGCATTTTGGGTTAGTAACAAACAATGCCATTCAAAATTAGTTGTAACAGCATGCATCAGTATTCCCATTAACCAAACATCCATGAATTCCAAACATTGAGCAGCAAGCATAACACATGCATATCTAGAACAACAGTGCACATTCCAACAGCATGCAAGGTTGATTGGTGGCAACAGGCCATCAGGTTTGGATATGTGAACAGGGCACATGCGTCAACGTACATGCAGATATGTATGAACCAACAGGACAAATGTCCATGGTAATTAATTGTGAGTACACATACCCAGTTTGGTGTAGAATGGCATAATTTGTGAAAATAGGGTAGGGTGGAGAAATATTACATTAACAACTTACACTACCTATACATATACTGTACATTCCTAGTAGATGCAGATATGTATCCCTACATGTATTAGTACAGTTTCCTGTATGTAACCTTAGGAATGTTGGTGATGGGGATGTTACTGCTACATTAATATGCATTCCATTTTTATTCATATATGTTCATATCTGGCTGTGTTCAGGTATAGCATCCTGCTACATTTGATTTATATGGGTCTAGACAGCTGTGGATGTTCAGCATTTCATACAACCATAATATCTCCATAATGCAAGGGTACAGCAACATAATAGTATGTAGTGACTGCAGTATATCTTTATTCCAGACTTATTACAGCTTTCTTGGTAGCTTCAAACTGTCTTTCTCACACTCTCTCATTTATTTTATATTTACATTTCAGAATGGTATTTAATTCTAGGCTTTATTAACATTTATTACTGGGTTACAGCAATCCTTTCCAGCTGACTCACTTATTTCATATGGCAGAATTTACAAGGATGTATTCGACACTTGTCTACCCTTTGTTGATTGATTACCACTCATTTTCAGGCTGAAGAAGTTATCTGATATTACAGTACAGGTGGAAACTCTATTTGAGACTTGTTTAATCATTATTATAGGTTCATAGATTAGTACTAGGCTAACTGCCCTTGTGAGCCATTTTAAGCCTAGCCAATTATCCCCCTGTGAGATTTAAACTTTGTACCCTGTGTTTGTAGGGCAAACACCTTAACCATTAGGCCATCCTCCCAACCCTGTACTGGGTTAAGGGAGGATTACTGGATTGCAATACACTCTTTTTCAGGCTGCATCACTTATCTAATCTTACAATACTAGCAGAATCTTTATTCTAGGCTTATTTCACCTTTATTAGTGGGTTACAACAATGAACTCTTTTACAATCTGTCTCACTTATATTCTATAACAATACCAGCTAAATAATTACTAACCTGCCTGGTGGCGCAACCTCTGCAGCTTATCAGCATAGGCTCGCTGATTCGTGGAATGGACACCTGCAGCTGTAATATAAATGAAGGAATATTGGAACATACCTCTCCATACTATAGGCTAGGATAGCATTTATTACATACATAATTACATGGATACTTACCAGTAGTGGGGCATTGGGCATTTGGTGGGCCTCCTGGATCCAACGGTTCAGTTGGTCCTCCTTACATCGCTTCAGGTCCGCATGGTGGTGACGGACCTGTTCACCAGTCCTTGGAATGCGTGTGGCACTGGTGAGATCATCTGCCAACCGGTTCCACGCCTCTGCCTTGTACGCACCTCACTGAACCTGGCCCTGCATGAGTTGTGCTTCATGATCATGGACTAGGAGCCAAACCATATATTTTGACTCCTCAACACCCCACCTTTGTGCTCTAAAGTGATTTCCCTCTCCTGCACTTGCCATCCTGACTGCAAATGGGTACCACAATCAGTTATGGTGTGTATTCCCGACTATGGGGCTTATATATGCCGGTTTTCCCGCACTTATCTCTGATTGGCCATTTTGGATATTTATCAGCTTAAAGCAAACCTGCTTTGTCATGGTTCTATTTTCATTCATTCCTATATATATATATATATATATATATATATATATATATATATATATATATATATATATATATATATATATATATATATATGCTAATACTGTATTTCTCAATGCAACTGTCATGGCTTAGTGGTTCAGTACATTGACTATGGTGCACAGTATCCCGGGTTTGACCCTTGGCATTGCTTTTTTTTTTTACTACTGTCTAGACAGACTAGGAGGTGTGTCTGTGTAAAGGCGGCTTTGATACAGCTTGCCCAATGTTGCCCGCTGGTAAGCTGGTTGGCGCGCTGCGCAGCTCCATGCAAACAGCTTATGCTGGGTAATGCGTTATTTAGCTATGAGCATTCATATTACGCTGGGTGAAGCGCTGCTGAGCTATGGGCACTCATATTAAGCTTGTTAAAGTGCTGCTCACCTATGGGCACTCAAATGCAGCTTGTTAATGCACTGCTCAGCTATGGGCAATTATAATCCTTTTTTATAAATTATTCTGTTGGATTTCTTCACAAATACATGGCCCATTTCATTACATTTTACTTAAATTATAGTTATATATTTATATTTATATATATATATATATATATATATATATATATATATATATATATATATATATATATATATATGTCAGGGGATTGTTTCATACTTCTTTAAATAAAAATGGTGACTGATGTTGTGGGGGCTTGAACCATGACTACCTCCTCTTTGGCCAGTGTCTCTACCGCTACTTTATTGCTACTTGGCTTAATTTGCATATGTAGATCTTATATGCTTTTCAATGTCATATCTGCTAACTGTGGCTGAGCGAAGGGCATACCCGTGCAAACAAGCGCAATTGCAGGCAAACATTTTTGAAATTATAAAAAAAAAAAAAATTAAACTATTTTTACATTTTACACATTTTTCAGTAGGGTTTTGTCTCTGGGGATGTGTGGTGTTGTGTTCCTTGACATTTCTAAGGACTCGCTCGTGGGTGTTTACTTTCAGGCCTCTGACTCTCTGGGGGCGTGGCCCTTTGCAGTACTCAGCATTCAGACATGCCCCCTACTTACCTACACGGACCGTGTTAGCCTAGGGTATGATTCAGCATGCCCTCATGAATATGCATGGCATGCTGATGTCATACCGTTCAACTGCAGCCTCCGAGTAAGACATATTAAGTCTTACACGGAGATTTCGTGAATCTGACCCATTATCCCTTCCCAGATGTTTCCTTTTGTTTAGACTACAACCTTAAATACCTAGGAGTTTTCTATGACCATGCCTCTTCTTCTATTCTACAATCTAATTTATCAAAAATCTGGCTTTCCATCTCCCAGGACATTTCGAGATGCAACAGCTAAAACTCCCTATGCTTACTAAAACCTCTATCATTAAAATGAATATTCTTCCTAAGCTTCTTTATCAGCTCAATGCATCTCTTTCTTCTACTTCAAATTCTTTATTTAACAGAATACACAAGGCATTTGCAAAATTTATATGGCACCCTAAATCGGTTAGAATTTCATATCAAAGACTTATCCTGCCAAAAAATATGGGTGGTCTGGCGATGCCCAATCTACTTCTATACTACAAAATCATTCAAGCAAACAGGTTATCCACAATTGCTAATTACCAACCAATCCCCCATACTTGGACTCCGTTATGGGTCAAATTGTGGTACAACCATACCCTAATCAATGGCTTTAACCCAAAAGCTCTACCTTTTTTAAGTAGATTAAACCTTAAGAAACTAAAGCTACACTTTTCCTTGAAGGGGTTAATTAAAACCTTTCCGGAGTTATTCCAATCAATTAAACTAGGAAATGCTGTCCTCCTTTTTCAGCCATTTCATCTCAACCCAAATATAAACCTGAATGGTAAAATGATTAATCTGAGCAACTACCCATTAATTAAAGATTTTATCTTATAGGATATACATAAGCACAATCACTTATCCCTAACAGGTCTTTGTATGGCATTAGATCTACCTAAAAAATATACCATTACCCTGAGGCAATTAAGAGAGCTTACCGTATCAGTACTCCACAGCTTTCCCAGTACTGATATGGAACAAAACCAGGTGGCCACCCTACTTCAAAACTAAATTAACAGGAAAAGCATGGTATCCATTGTTTACATGACCTTTTCCACATTTTTAAACCAAGGAAAAATCATATTTGCAGATTACTGGGATTGACAGGGCTCAAGCCTCTTGATAGAGCAGAAATTTCAGGCTATAAATTATACTCTTATGTACTCGCCCTATAAAAAAACTTTTTTATACACAATTTATGATTACAAATAATCTATATTTAACACCAGTCCATTTGAACAAATTTGATCCGAATGTTTCCACTGCATGCTCCTGCTGCTCGTACCCGCATGCAGACATCATGCATATTCTGTGGTTTTGTAGATATTCCCACTTTATCTGGTGCTCACTCAAGGTTAGATTAGACAAAATGGGATACCACAAATCTACACTATCCTGGATATGGTGCTATTACATATTACAAGTCTTTATATACCTAAATTTAAGCTCTGTGCCCTAATTATTCTCTGCCTCCTGATCAAATTTTATATTACCAAACACTGGTTGGATCGCTTCAAATTATCCTGGAGGGATTTTAAGACTCTGGCTACCAAGTACATCACTTCTCAAAAATAGCTAATAATTAATCCCCACAAGCGGGCTACTTACCAGAGATTATAGGACTTTATCTTTCTACTCCTGACTGTTGACTAACAGTTACCCCCTATTAGATACTTCAACTCACCTCTCCTACTCTTGATCTCTTAACCTGTTTATTTATTATTTAGTATTCATCTTCCATATTGGTCTTGGACTTGGAATTGTATTATATTTAAATTCCCCCATTTCTTCAGGAATATATGTGTGGACTAAGGTGAATTGTATTATGTTATGTGTTGATCCGACACTACTATATTGATATGTATCTGGAGTCGTTCTGTGCTTATTGGCACATATGTATATAGGTTATATTTTGGTTTACTTATATTTACCTGTGCAGGATTAATCCATTTATTATTGTAATAATGTTTTTTTTTCCTCCTTTGTATCTGTAAATCAATAAAATTGTGTTTTGAAAAAAAATAAATAAATAAAATGTTTTTTGAAGTAAAAGCTAAACTGAATCTAAATTGAATGAAATAACAACATCTAGTGGAAATTAAATTAAATGCAAATTCATCTTGTTAAAAAATATATATTTTATAAAAGTAAACCATGAAGTGCTTACATATACAATATGAATAAGTAAAATATAAAATTATTTAAAAGTAAATATAAATATAAATATAATATTGTTATAATAAAATACTATAATTTAGCAGATCTCAATTTCAGCACAGGTTTCAAGGATTACATTTCATTTAAACCTGTGGAAGAGCTTGCATCCAGGTTAATTTGCCAATATAGCTCCCTATATTCCAAACGAGTCTCCCAAGGCCCTCCCCTGGGATCACGTGGGACCACTTTGATGACAAAAAACTGTAATTTAGCTTTGTCACAATTATTTTGATGTTTGAACAGAGCGTTATCTTTTCTTTCCTTATCTCATATAAATGCTCATAAATTCTCTGCCTCAGTTTCCTCTCGGTCTTGCCAACATAAAAAGAGTAACAGAGTTCACATATAGCAATATAAACTGTACCTGTGGTATTACAGTTGGCAAAATCTTGAGTAGTAATATATTTGCTCCTCTTCTTCAAAAGAATAGAATCACCTTCCTTAATATTAACACAATATGGGCAACACCAACATTTTCATGTCCCTTTTTTATTATTACTAATGGGGTTACTGAAGTTTGCACCCCCCATTATATTCTTGATATTGTGTCCCTTCCTATATACACATTTAAATGGTTTCTCAAAAATATGGTTCAAATCGGAGAAACTAGCAAATGTATTCCATTGTTTACTAAGATTACTTTTCACCAGTTTACTCTCACCATCAAAGGTGGTAAACATACCAGAATGAAAACCTTTTTCTAAAGTTGTAACTTTAGCAGTGTTTGCCTCAATATTTTGTGCTTCTAGTATAGGTAGGGGTACCCCCCAAATTGGAGCAAATCTTCCTGCTCTTCCTTCCTTAACCTCTACAAAAACTAATGTTAATAGATCTATTGGGTAACCCCTTGCTCCACACATATCTTTAATAAGTTCCCATTCAGTATTAAAATCCTGATCATCTGATATCATCCTACTAGCTCTCACCAGCTGGCCTTTGAATATTGCTCTTTTTTGAAAAGGTGGGTGAGAGCTTGTGTAATGCAAGTAAGCATTAGAAAACCTATCTTTTCTAAAAAAGAAAATTGATTTAAAACATTCATTTCCTTTCATTTAGATTCAGTTTAGCTTTTACTTCAAAAAGCTGATGTGTCTCTAACACCTGGAAGTAGAGTTAAGCTGGAAAATACAATTCCACTCCACAAAGTATTCCATGGAGCTGTTCTATGCACTCACATTGATGTAATCCTTCAAAATAAATAGTACAGTGTGTGTGTGTGTGTGTGTGTGTGTGTGTGTGTGTGTGTGTGTGTGTGTGTGTGTGTGTCTGTTTGTGTATGAGACTGTGCAACTACAGCAATGTAAGAGCAGTATAGTTGACTAGAGGGCCCTTAGTACTCTGGATCTAAGAAATACAATGGCAGTTAAAAGTATTTAATTTACTTAAAAGGAGTGGTTGTACAAATGAGACAAACAATAGCATATGGACAGATGCACATTTTTGGTGGTTGACTGCCTTTTAGCCAAGATCCATTAAACTGAGCACAATTCATCAAGTCTCAATACATTGCACTTTAAGAAAAGAGAGCATACAAAGAAATTCCTATCTTATCTTAGCCTAAAATTTGAGTGTACTCATTTTAATATTGTCTGTTTAGCGGAGCTTATCTCCCCGGGCCTCTACTGAAAATGGACATACATCCAGTTAGACTAGCCCGGTCAACAAATGTAAAATAAATAAAAAACATTTTAGAAGCATTTCAGGTTTGTTTTGTAATATTTATATTTAATAATGAAACTTTCTATATAATTTTAGCTAAGGTTTATATCTGAAGTATTTTACATTACAATATATATATATATATATATATATATATATATATATATATATATATATATATATTTATTTTTATTTGGTTTTAACATTCAGATTCATTCACCTTTAAGGTCCATGTATTTCAATGCATTTTACATGTTTAATTGAATTTGTTTATCCATTGGTTCTTTTGAATTAGATTAGTTTATTTATTCATCAAAGGAAGAGAAGTTAGGTATCTGATGAAGTTATTTTGGCAAAATCGTATGTGGATTTACTTTTACAGCAAATTTATTTTTTTTGTGGAATGTCCTGATTTACTGATGGGGGGCAGAGGTGTGAAGTTTTCATTGAACCTCTCCACCAGCAAGCTGGCTATATATACAGTATGTGAGTATGTGGTGTCCTTGATCACCAGTTCTGAGCAGATCTGAGTGACTCCTTTGAGATTGCAGACATATGTGAAGAAGGCCTTATGATTGTCTTTATTAGATGTGGCCAGTTTGGGCTCAAAGTTTGCTTTCGAGGATTTCACTAGTGCTCTTATTTGCTTGTTCAGTCTAAGGAGAGATTGCTTCCAATTAGACACCTGCTCCTTCTTGGTCCAGGACAGCAATTTTGTCCTTTTATTGTAGATCGTATTTATTGTAGATGTCCACCAGGCAGGTTTACTACTCCTTGAGGAGGAGGATTTTTTCCTGTTGGGTATTTCTTATTCCATGCAGCTATATAAATGCTCGTATAGTACTTTCGTATAGTACTTTGGTGTAGGTTTTGACATATGTGCCAGTGCCTATGGAGGAGGAGGGGGCTGTGAAGCTATTTATACCTTCCCTTAGAAGGTTGTAATAGGTTCATAGGTTCACAGGCAGGTACTAGACTATTTGCCCTAGGGCCTATATAAGCCTAGCCAAACAGTACCCTGGCTTTTGCCACTCAAGAAAATTATTTTCCTGTGCCCCTCTCAAGCAGAGGTACAGAAGTGATCCCCGGGGTGAATATCCTGTCTCCCATCCAATCATCAAGATTTTTCTTGAAGAGTGCTAATAAGGAGCTTTGTTTGATATAGATAGGTAGTTTGTTCCAGAGTATGGGAATTCTCTGAGACAGGAATCTATCCCTCCAGCATGTTCTGTATATTGTAGTGGCAAGGTTTAGGTCCCTAGAGCGTGTAGCTCGGAAGGATTGGGATTTCTTTATGTGGAGCATGTCTAACAGCTCTGGGTTTCACATAGCTTTGTATGTTAGGCAGAGATTGCCTCTGAGTAGGCAATATGCGACAGAGTAAAGCTGGAGTTTTTTGAGACGGTCTGCGTAGGGCATCTGTTTGAAGCCGGTAATCCTCTTTGTGAGGTATTTCTGTGGCCTTTCCAGTTGTTGTAGATGTCTTGTGAGGTACATGCCAAAAGGGGTGCTGTACTCTATAAAGGGTCTAATGAGTGATGAGTACAGGGGAACAATGACCTCTTTTTTCGTGGATGAGAAACCTTTTGTGATGAGGTGTGCCACATAGAAGGATTTACTGACTACTGTGGCGATGTGATCATCAAAGGAGAGACTACTGTCAACCTGTGTCCCAAGGTCTCTTATCACACTTTTGGTGTTAAGTAGACTACCACCTATGTGGTAGTGCATGGGTACAGAGTTTTTACCAAAAGGGATGACAATGCACTTTTTGGCATTGAGCTTGAGGCCATAGCTTTGACACCAAGCATCTGTCTCAGTGAGGCCCTTTTGTAGGATGTCCACATCGTTAGGAGATTTGATTATGGCTCCTAGTTTGCAGTCATCTGCGAACTTTGTTAGCCAAAGACCTTTTGTGTTAGCCTGTACTTTAGAGAAGTAGATACCAAACAGGAGAGGACCTAGGACTGAACCCTGTGGTACTCCACTTGTCACTGATCTGAAGTTGAATTTAGAGTCTGCTACTTTCACAGTGTGTGTTCGGTCAGTGAGCCAGTTGGCAACCCATCTTGTGACATAGGGATTTATTTTATTTATTTATTTATTTATTTATTTACATTTGTTTACCTGGATAGTCCGACTGGATACATGTCCATTTTCAGCAGAGGCCCGGGGAGAAAAGCTCCACAAAGACAAACTTACATAGATTACACAGAAGTTAGCAAACAATTATAAAACAAAGTGATTATATTCAATGGGTTAGTAGTGTTTCCTAATAGGGACTCACAATTATCCTGGACAGACAATTAAAAATAAGAGACATCAGTTAGGAAGCAAAGCTCGGTGATGTAGTTACAAGTTATGATAATTGTAGAATATGCTTTTAGTTTATAACTTAATCAGGGTTGCTACATGGGCATAGCCAATTCACTTTGAGATACTGTTTGAGTTTTTTTTTAAGAGACTTTTGGAGGATTGTAGGGTTATATAGTTTGGCAGTGAATTCCAGCTTTTGCCAATGAAGTTGGCAAACAGGGATTCACCAGCAGAGTTATTATCTTTGTGGTATGGACCAGTAGTTTATCGGTTGACCTTAGGGATCTTAGATTGCTATATGACTTAATAATATTTTTAAGTGAGGGGGTATCCTCAGGGTGGTACAAAATTTTGTGTGCTATTAAGAGTTGATTGAATTGAATTAAGCTGGGCAGTTCTAGCCACTCTAGTTGTTTAAGGCTCTGACAGTGGTGGGTTCTATAGGTGGAGCCAGTGACAAATCTGGCACTATGATTGTAGCTATGGGACAGCTTACCTAGTTCGGATTTGTTGAGGTTTGAGAGTACAGGCGAGGCATATAAGAGAGTAGAGAGTAGGTGTGATCGGGAGATTGTAGTCCTAGCCAGTGGGTTTAAAAATGTCTTGTTTCTATACAGTGATCCTAGCTTCTTATTCACGGTCTGTATGGTTTTGTTGGCCTGTAGGTCAAATTTGAGATTATTGTCTATGATAACCCCTAGCAGTTTGGTGTGATTATCTGAAGAAATAGTGGTACCATTGTTAGATGTGACACAGAATGAAAGTGCGGTGGAGCGACTAGTGGGAGAGAAGAGTAGAAGTTTAGTTTTATTGGGGTTCAGAAGTAGGTGTTGATTGGTGAGCCAGTTCTCGATAGTGTTAAATGTATTTTGGGTTAAGATTTGCAAGTCGGATGGGGAGGTGGCTGAGCAGATGAGAGTGGAATCTTCTGCGTATTGGATGCAAGTGGCTTTAGAGATAGCAGTATGGAGGTTGTTGATAAAAATAGGGAAGAGTAGTGGACCTAGTATGGACCCTTGTGGGACACCAAGTGTGAGAGGTAACTGGCTGGAGAGTTTGCCCTGCCATATTACCGCCTGCTGTCTACCAATCAGGTAGGACTGGAACCACTGGATAGCAGGCTTGTTGAGGGAAATAGATTTTAGTGAAAGAATGGGAAATTCATGGTTGACCATGTCAAAGGCTTTTGATAGGTCAAGAAAGATGGCATAGGTTAGCCTATTGTCATTCCTGTTTTGGTTTATGGCAGTAGTAAAGGAAAGGAGGGCTGAGGTGGTGCTGTGGTATGTCTTGAAACCATGCTGGGAGTTGGATAGTAAGTTATTCTGTGAAAGGAATTGCATTAGTTGCTTATGTATACATTTCTCCATTATTTTGGCTAGTGGGGAAAAAATGGCAGTGGGTCTATAGTTGGATATGTCTGAGGAGCTACCACCTTTATGGAGTGGGATGACGTGAGATATTTTCCAGAGGGAGGGGATAGCATTTTAGGATAAGGTTCTGTTGATGAGGATAGATATGGGATATGCAATGGCATCTGCAGCTATTTGTAGGTACTCTGCAGGGAGGAGGTCACCAGTGAGGGTGGTAGGTTTTAGTATTTTTTAGAAGTGTTTTGATAAAACTAGTGGATATTGGTTGGAAGCCAAATTCTGTGTGATTATTAGGTAGATTAGGCATGTGGTTTACATTAGAGGGGGTTAGTTGATTTGCTAGGGATTGGATTGTTTCAGTGAAAAAGATATTAAAGGTGCTAGCTATTGTCTCTGGGGAACTATGGGTGTAGTTAGCCGGGACTGAGGTGGTGGAGTGACCTGGACAAAGTAGTTGATTTAAGCCTGCTCAGAACTTTTGAGGGTTGTTGTGGTGCTTTTGTAGGAGATTTTGGTAGAAGCTTTTTTTATCCAGTAAAACAGATTTTTTTTTGTATCATTCCTGAGTTGATGATATTTTAGATGGTCAAGTGGGGCTTTGGTTGTTCTCCAGCTGGCCCATGCTCTGTTTCTAGTTTTGATTTTAGATTTGGTATCTTTTGTGAGCCACGGTGCTGTGTTTGATCTAGTTTTATTGTACGTGCTGGAGCATGGGAATCAAGGATACTTATGAATTTAGTGTTAAAGTGATCTATGGCCTCCTCTAATGTTAGGTTTTTTAGTTTTGACCAGTCAACTGCTTTTAATTCATTTTGGAATATAGCAGCATCAAAGTTTTTCCTGTTTCTAAATGTTTTATATTTGGACTGGTGAGGGTTTCCTACCTTATGTTTTATGATATATGTTAAACAATAGTCGCTAAGGTTGTCAGGGAAAGTGCCAGCTGTGTAGAGTTGGGGTTGGTTGTTAACTAGGATCCAGTCCAGGATACTTTCCTTATTGGTTGGTTTGTTTATCCTAGTGGGAGAGGTTATGGTCTGTTTAAACCCAGATAAGTTTATATGAGTGAGGGGGGGGGGTCAGAGGAGCAGGGGTGCCAGTTGGTGTTAAAATCACCAAGAATTATGGTTTCTTGAGGATAAGTAGTGGATAACCAGTAAATGAGATCTTCTAGGGTATTTAGGTTGTTGCCTGGTGGAATGTATGCACAGATGATGTTCAAGTGTTTGTTTTGGTTAATCTGTAGCTTGGTTATGAGGATTTCTGCATTATTGAATTGGGGAGGTTGAATGGTGTCTCTATTAATGGTTAGAGTATTTTTTCAAAGGACTGCTATCCCACCTCCTTTCCATGTATTATGGTTTAACCAGTGAATATAGTATCCTGGAGGTAATATCTCATTGTCAGTAGTACTGGGTTTTAGCCAGGTTTCCGTAAGACACATAATGTCTGGGGAGTGGGTTGCTAGGAGGGCATGTAGGTTGGGAATCTTATTGCTAATACTTCTAATATTTAGGTGAAATACTAGGAGGGAACTAGTGGGAGTATTCATGGGTAGCTTGACTGTGGGGGTTGTGGTAGGGGAGTGGAGGTTTTTGGGTATGGGTGGGCCAGGGTTGGGATGAATGTCTCCATGTGTTATGAGGTTATAGTGACAGGATATTCTGAGCTTTAGGAGTTTGTTTATAAGCTTTATATATTCTTTGTCTTTAGGATTATGTTTTGTGGCTGTACAGGGGTGGTATTTTATAGAGGGTGGTATATTAGGTGTGCAGGGGAAGGTAAAGTGTTTGGTGTTATGTGTGAAGTCGTGGGTGTCTGTTTGACCATTTGGGTAGTGAATACCATGGTCAAGTGTTTGTTCGTAGGCAGTGAGATGGTAAAATAGAAACAGTATAGGCATTTGGGTAATTAGTGTTTTTTTGCTTGTTTGCATTTTGATAGGGGGCGGGCCAAATGTGATGGCTGACTGTGCTAACAGGGTGTGGAAGAATGAGAGAGAAGGAAATGGGTTAAGGGGCGGGGTTGCTCAATGATGTGTGAGGTGCTGATTGGTACTTAGCAGGAGGGGAGTGGCAAGGGAGTGGCAAAGTCTGTTTTAAATTTAGCACTAGTGGGGGTGAGTGAGATTTGGGAGCAGGGAGGGGAGCGGAGCAAGCCAAGCACAGTGAGGGTGAGCGGACTGGGGCTAACACTGACTCTGAGAGTTACCTTGGGCTTTTGGTTTGGTTTGTATGATTGTATGTAAGCAGTGTTGTTGGCTGTACTTTAATTTGTTTTATTCTTTTTTAATTGTACACCAATTTTCAAGCTAATTTTAATTGGATCCTAGGGGTAAACTAGCAAATGTAGTCAATAAGGAGGGAGCAAAATTACTTTACCAAATTAAAAAGTAAATGCTTGGGACTGGAACACTGTGTGAGTGTAAGGCTGATTCAAAGTAGTATAGCCCAATCTAGTGGCAATTGGCTAGATCCCTTCACTGTTGTTGTGCATACACCATTAAGCTTCAACAGTTTACAGATTTATACCTAGTTTAGTGAGTTTGTCTATAATTCCAGAGTGGGGGATGGTGTTGAAATCCTTGGTGAGATCTAGATAGGCTGTGTGTACCACCTTATCCTCATCTACAGCTTTGTTGACCACTTCAAAGAAGTCTATCAGGTTTAGGAGACATGATCTGCCTTTTACAAACCCGAACTGGGTAGGGTCCTGAGTTTGGAGATTATCAATGTCATTGTTTATAAGTTCCATCAGCTTTGGAGAAGTTTTTTTTTTACCCTAGCTGGGGGAGGGGTATGGGGGAGATGAATGTGACCGTTTTGTGGCCAGATCTTGCCAGGAAGAATGACACTGTAGGGATGCTGCAGTGGTTACTCATGTTGGTTAATACCAAGTCCAAGATACTTTCTCCTCTTGTGGGGGTGCTGACCAGCTGGTCCAAGGCATTTGCCTTGACGAAACAAGGAATCTCTGGGATTTGTGTTTTGGCAGTAGTAGTTCTTCCACTCTATGGCTGGATAGTTAATATCACCCAGGATGAGGGTAAAGGGTTGAATCTTGGTAGATTCAAAGATGTCCAGATAGGTGGAGTGGGCATCTTGAGTCAAAGTTGGGGTCCTATAGCTAGCTATGATTTGAATTTGAGTCTTGCCAATGGTTAACTGCACCTGGATTGTGTCCTGTGTGTGATATTGTTTGACCGGCCTGGAGGTGTGCATGTCTTTTATATATATTGTAACTCCACCTCCTTTTGCTTTGTTGCCCACGGTTTAGGGTCTGGATGAGTATGGTTGGGTTGCTCTCTGCAGTTTTGAGCCAGGTTTCTGTGACTACACAAATGTCAGCATCTTCCGGGGTTAAGAATGCTTGCAATGACGCAGTTTCTTATTTAGACTCCTAGCATTTAGCAGCATGACCTTTAATTGGCATTTTGCTGAAATTTTTATGTTGGTAGTTTTGACCTCATGGCATTGCCTAAAAAATGCACTATGGGGGAGGCAAGAGCCTTTGCCAAGAGCCTGAAGCCCAAATGAGACAGATGAAGGCCATCTATGGCAAAGTATTGTGGCTTGTCAATCATGTCATCCCAGGCTGTCAGGTACTGGATCCCCTTTGAATGACACCATAAACTAAGCCAATTGTTAAAGTAAATCATTTTCTGTTTATAATGAGGCATCGTTCTGGGTGACGGTAGAATGCTGCTTAAGGCTAGGAACATACCTGCCTGGGACACATATTCAGCAAGCTTGATCATGTCTCTCTTCATATAGTCCAGGGAGGTACATCTCAGGTCATTCACGCCAACATGGGCTATGACTGAGTCGTAACAGTACCTATCATAACAGTACCTATTGTTGAGAGACTTGAGTGCATGGGTGTTATGGTGGATTCTGGCACCTGACAAATAACTAACCATGACTTTCTCCTTATGCAGCCTGGTGAGTGGCACATCTGTGTTTCTCACAATGAAGTCTCCTATGACTAATACTTTGGGTTTATGTTTAAGCCTTAGTGGCTGTGAGACAGAGGTGTGTGGAGTATGTGTGGTGTGTGGTGTGATAGGCAGTGGAGTTTGCATGTCTTTTTGCCTTGGAGCTCCCTTTTGTTTGGGTATGTTTTTGTTGAGCACCTCTGCATATGTGGGTGTGTGTTGTGTAGGTGTGGGTGGTGTTTGTGATGTGGTATTTGTGTTGACAGCCTTCTCATTGCCAGATATACTGACTTGTGAGGGAAAGAGCATTGTCTCTAGGTTTTTAATGTAATTGCATCTCTCACAAATCGTGTTCCTAGGTGGTAGTAGTAGATGGTTGTCCGTGTACATGACACAGTTGTTACACTGTCTCAAGATGCCCATATCAACCAGAATGGCAGGAGAAAACGTAGGAAACTGTCCATCCACATTTGTCAAAAACTGAGGGACAGAGGCCAGAGAGAGCTAAGGGGGTAAGGAGTGGAAGGTATAAGAGTAGCACTGTTAGGTAATCACACAAGTAGTATTTTAAGGGAAAATTTGTAGCTGGAGTAGCAGCTGCTTGCTAAGTCTAACCCCACATCGTACCTTCCTTCCTGTAAAACTGCCACTACACAAGATACACATGTACACAACCATGCACCCACACACACTACAAACATGACATCTAACCCCTTATCTAACCACAACCCAACCCTAAAACACACGGACTCACATGCACATACATAACACCTGTAACCTAACACTAAAACACATACAGTCACATCCGAACACATGCACTCACATGCAAACACATAACACCTGTACCTTAACACTGAAACACAAACACTCACATGCAGACACAACACCTGTACCCTAACACTGAAACACATACACTTGCATGCAAACTCAACACCTGTACCCTAGCACTGAAACACATACACTCGCATGCAAACACAACACCTGTACCCTAACATTGAAACACATACACTTGCATGCAAACTCAACACCTGTGCCCTAGCACTGAAACACATACACTCGCATGCAAACACAACACCTGTACCCTAACACTGAAACACATACACTTGCATGCAAACTCAACACCTGTACCCTAACACTGAAACACATACACTCGCATGCAAACACAACACCTGTACCCTACCACTAACCCTAATAATGAAACACATACACACTCTAACCCCCTCACAATCCCTCCTCACCACTTTTAATGTCACTTTGAGATATCAGACATTCGACTATCTGAATGTTTGACAGTCTCGACTAACTTAGTATTCATTGAACAAAGCACCATTCAACAAAATACACAGTAACTGCTTTTATATATTTCTTTTATTTGCAAGTAATAGATTCCAAGCAGTTAGTGTTATTCTGCTAAAATGTTTTTTTCTCTGATTATGTAACATGCACATGCACGACTTTATGATATTTAGCATCATGTTTAGCAAGGAATGTGAAAGTTTGATCAATAATAAAGAAGAAAACCTAGATTGCTATGCTATCCATTATTTAATAGTAGTTGACAATCTAAATGAACTCTAGGATGGGGAGATATATCTTTCAGTACCTAGACGGATCACTAGACAAATCTTTCAGTACCTACACACATCAGTACAAGACTTTTAGCACCTACATGCATCAGTAGACATCTATCAGAACCTACACACATCAGTAGATGAATCCTTTAGTACCTACACACATCGGTAGATGGGTTTCAGTACCTACACATGTCAGTAGACAAATCGTTCAGTAACTACACATATCAGTAGATGGCTTTCAGTACCTACACACATCAGTAGACGAATCTTTCAGTACAAAAACACATCAGCAGATGGATTTCAGTACCTACACACATCAGTAGACAGCTTTCAAACTCTACACACATCAGTAGATGAATCTTTCAGTACCTACACACATCAATAGATGAATCCTTCAGTACCTACACGCATCAATAGATGAATCCTTCAGTACCTGCACACATCCATAGATGGCATACCTTTAGTGCACTGTTTCCCAACACCAAGCTTACCTGTGTTGAGGTGGTAAAAACGAATAGTATAACTCTTGTGTAGTTTTAGCTTATCTCTCATCTCCATGATGGTAGAATTACAGAAGGGGAAAATGTCAAATATTTGCTTTGTTTTAATAGTGGAAAATTGTTTAGATTTAATTTTGAGTTATTAAGTTTCAGGTTCAGATTAAGGTGTATAGGTTGCAGAGTTGCTGAGGCAGTAGATACATAGAGAAGCAAATAGTTTTTGTAGAGTGATAACCACATTACCACAACAGTCAGGAAATCCTTCTATGTGGCACACCTCATCGCTAAGGGCTTTTCATCCAGAAAAAAGGAGGTCATTGTCCCACTGTACTCATCCCTCATAAGACCCATTATAGAGTATAATGCCCCATTTGGTATGTACCTCACAAGACATCTGCAACAGCTTGAAAGGCCACAGAAATACCTCACTAAAAGAATCACAGACCTAAAGCAGATGCCATATACTGACCACCTAAAAAAAACTCCAGCTATACTCTGTGGCATATCATCTACTCAGAGGCAATCTCTGCTTAACATACAAGGCCATGTCAAACCCTGAGCTGTTGGACATGCTCCACTTAAAAAAATCCCAATCCCTCAGAGCCACACACACCAGGGATCTAAACCTTGTCATCACAATGAACAAAACATGCTGGAGGGATAGGTTCCTGACCCAGAGACTCCCCATACTCTGGAATAGACTGCCCATACATATCAAGTAGAGCGCCTCTTTGGCCCTCTTCAAAAGGAACCTTGATGATTGGATGGGAGATCAGAAATTCACCCCGGGGATCATGTCAGCTGCCCTGCTAGACAGGCGCCTGGAGAAGTAAATATTGTGGGAAGAAATATCCATGGAATTGTTATGGCTAGGCTTGCATAGGCCCTAGGACCGATAGCCTAGTACCAACCTATGAACCTATTATAAAGAATTGTATTTGTGTAAGTACTTTATAAGTTAGAAAGTTCCATTTGTCAAGAAAGGGAAAAGCTTTAGGGTTAAAACTGAGTGATTTAATATATTTATGGTACAAAACTAGCCAAAAGGGAAACCCTGAGTTTCCATTCATATCATGTTCAATAATTTTTCATTAGTCTGCTATTAATGATGTCAAATATAGTGTGAAGTCTGGTAAATTAAGTCCAACTTTTATTTTTGGCTGCATTAGTTTATAGTAAGAAATGGATTTCAGAGACCATATAAATTTACTCAAGTGCGAGTATAACTTTTTAAAGAATTTGTTGTATACTATTACTTGAGAAGCCATAAATACATATAAAAATCTGGGTAGTATGTTCATCTTAACAATTGTGACTTTTGATAAAAATGGTAGTTTTAGAGTATCCCATCTGCTACAATCTTGTACTATATTTTTCCACATTTTAACAATATTAGTTTGATAAAACTCTAACTTATTCTGACAAATGTGATCTCCAAATATTTTATGGATTGTTTTATTTTAATTGTTGTTGGGCAGGAATATAATGATAGTAGCTTGGATAAGTTTAAAGGAAATATTGCAGATTTGTCTAGATTCAGTTTATAATTAGATAAGTTCAAAAAATTTTCAATAGCTTTCAATAGTTTTGAAATACCAGAACTTGGTAAAGTGAAGTATAAATTTAAATTGACTACAAATGCTGTTAGAGTGATTCTGGTATTAAAGATACTTGCAGGGCTATGAAAGGTAGCTTGCTTGATAAGTACAAGCAGGGGTTCCATGTATAGATTAAAAAGATATGGGGAAAGAAGGCAACCTTGTCGAGTTTCGTTCTTAAGGATAAATCTGTTAGATATATTTTTATTTATGCAAAGGAAAGATGTCCGTTCAATTCTCAGCTTAAGCGTCTTATGTGTGGAGACATGCTTGAAGGGGTGCTCCTTCGTTTTAGGTTGTGCATCAGGGCTGATAACTCGGCACGTAAAAATCTTCTACCAATCATTAGCAGACTGGAGTTTCACTGTGGCGACCCCTAACCAGGAAAAAGCCGAAAGACACAACAACAACGGTATAAGCCTTATCATACAGAATTTAGAAAAATTGGATGAAGTTTGGGTGGAATGTAAAATAAGGTAAAATTGATAACAGGAACTCCAGATTAAGTCTGTCAAAAGCTTTATATACGTCTACAAGTAGAGCAAATATTGGGTATTCCTTTTGATGGGTGAAGCGCATTAGTGTTTCCAAAGTAAGGGTATTATCACAGGTTTGTCTAAATGGAATAAACCCTGATTGCTCTGGTGATATACATATATATATATATATATATATATATATATATATATATATATATATATATATATATATATACTGTTAGCCATTATTGTTGTAAGTATTTTGCCGTCTAGGTTAATTAAACGGGTCGATAGATCTTAGGATCTTTTGGACTGGCATTGTCTTTAAGAATAAAGACAGATTTTGAAGAGTTAAAGTGAACATCTATGTTATTATTAATTATATAGTTAAAAAGAAATAGAATATCCTAGAAATTTTTTAGCAGAAGGTTTTATAAAATTCTGCAGTGAGGCCATCTGGACCTGACACCTTATTGGGTTTTAAATTACTTATTACCATAGTTATCTCCTGTTGAGAAGAGGAGGCTGACAAAATCTTTTGTTGATTATGGTCAAAGTTTGGAAAGTTCAAATTTTGAAGAAAATGGATTTTGACCTGTTCTGTTACACAGGATTTCTACTACCCATAAATTTGCAAATATAAACTTACAAACAAGTTGAGAATTTCTGCATTAGAGCAATGCATCCAGTCTACGTAGTTTATCTCAAGAATAATAGCTATAGATTTTCTTTGGGAAATCAGTCAGGATCTGTGCTCCTTCTGCATTATTAGCCACATTTTTAATTTCATAGAATGACAAATGGTTTGCATTATGTAGGTAAAGTTCTTTTTGCACATTTATTAGTTGGTCCTCTGTTTCTTTTTTACAGTATTTTTTCAGTTCTGATTCCAGGATGAGAATACTTTTTTTAAGTGACATTTCTTTATCGTTATGTAGTTACTTATGGTGGGTTGCTTTATTCATAAGAAAACCTCTTATCTGGGCTTTAGTAGCTGCCCACTCAATGTCAAATGGGATTTGGGAAAGAGGTAACTTTTACAGTAATTCTTCTAATAATAAGTTAACCCCTTCCTCAATATCTTGCTTTAGAAGCAAGATAGGGTTTAGTCCAGTTATACCCCCTATAACTTTGGTACTGCTTATCAGACCAGTTAATATTGAGCGTAACTTTGGAGTGGTCAAAAAAAAATAATGTAGCAGTTTGTATTCAGGTTCAAAAAGAAATCAGAAATTAAGAAAAAGTCAATTCTGGACCACATTTTGTGAGATTGGAAGTAGAATGTATACCTTTCCATTGTAGCCTTATTATTATTCCAATGGTTAAAAGGATCAAATAGATTAAAGTCATTTTTGAGTTCCGACAAAGCAATAGTTGCCTGAATGTTATATGGTTTGTTTGCATTTGATCTATCAATTAAAGGATCCTGATATGCATTCCAGTTGCCTCCTATAATTATATAATGATTCTTTAGAGCAGATAAAATTTAATACAGAGACATGAAGAAGTCCTGTTGTTGTCTGCAGGGGTATAAATATTTAGAATCGTAATTGGTTTATTTACAGAGGGGCTTTTACAAGTTACATAACACCATCTGCCCTCAGTATCGGTATCATATTGTGTTATATTAGCCTGGAATGATTTCTTGATTATTATTGCGACCACAGCCCTACTTGTTTCTTTGTCAGAAGCAACAATCATTTTAATCCATTTTTTTCCTTCTGATTTTTGCCCACTGTTCTTCTGTCATATGTGATTCTTGTATTGAGATTATGTTAGCTTTTGATTTAAAAGCAAGGTGGAAACAGAATTTCCTTTTTTTAAAGTGATTGAATCCTGCCTGCATTCCATGAATCAATCTCCCACATTCTATACTATTAAAAGTTAAGAGTGAATACAGATGGTAGGTTAAGCTTAAGATCTATTTAATGGTATTTATCAATTTAGGATAATTAGGTGAAAGACACATCATTCTTCTAGCCTTATCCCAGTGCCTACCCACTAACCCACCAGGCCAAGAAGAGAAGGGAAGGGTGAAAATACTGTGTTGTTAGCAAAAGCCCACACTTTATGTATCTAACTGAGTCAAGATGAGATATGCCAAAATTAAAATTAAATTAAAATTAACTTAATTAAATTCATAAAAACATATCTCAAACAGAAAAATCCTAACATAGCCCACAACAAAACAACCACTATCTTCCACTAGCCTGGCTCTTTATGGTATGTAACTCTGTCATTATTTTCTAACTTCATTTTTTTAATGATTTGCTACTAATTTGCCAGAAAACCACAATTTTATGAAAAACAGACAAAGAATATGAGGCAAAAATCTGGACATTCTGTGAAAATCTATACAGTTTAGAGGTATGATGGTAAAATGGAAGAATACCAGGCAGGAAACAGAAATGTTGTGGAACCAAATTTACACCAAAGTTAAGTGCAACCATGCTCAATATGGGATGTGAGCACTATTAAATGTTTAAATGGGTGAAAAGGCTATTAAATGTGTCTGCTTAAAGGCGCTTATGGCTAAGCAATGTATGGTCCCTGTTTAACATTATTCCTATGTTCATATATGCCACAGTTAACACAATGAGTCCATGTTAATTCACCTTCTTCGGCATCTACTAAAAACAGCTTCTTTATGGAGCTAGCATGTTTCATACATTGCAGTCATACAACTATATGAATATCTGGAGGTAATGTCAATGTAGGTTGTAATATTAAGCCAGTCATTGTATAGCTTTAGATTT
The DNA here is from genome assembly GCF_019279795.1 of Protopterus annectens. NCBI lineage: Eukaryota > Metazoa > Chordata > Ceratodontiformes > Protopteridae > Protopterus > Protopterus annectens. The sequence continues at coordinate 1,095,274,306 of NC_056726.1, forward strand.
TGAAGCAACTGCTAGTACAGGCAGATCCTAGTGTAGGGTATTATGATAGCTGTGTCTTGTGGACATATGGTATATAAACATGTTGCAATCTGTCTACAAATTAACTTAGCATAGACGTACTCTACTTTAATGCTTTGTTTATCTTTTTTTGTCATTTTAGCCCCTCTTAATTTTTTGATTTATGTAAATGACAGAATGTAATAGCACTGCTGCAAAACTTTTTACCAGTACAGCCTCTCAAAAGTATGACAGACATCTGGGAGAGATGCTAATCTGTTTTTCAGCTGTAAATACTGCCTATAGGGTTATTGTTGCAGGATCTGCAGTTCACCATCTCTCTTCTTTGAAGTCTGGGATTTACTATCAATGTTGAAACATCTGTCCTGAATCCCTCCGACGGTGCCTCTCTTCTACCTCCAAAGGGTTTGTCATTGACAGACTTCTTTCAGTCTCTTCTTCCTCTGACTACCACGCCAGCTGGGGGGTTTCTTCAGTTATTGAGACTCATGGCCTCTTCTATTCCGATGCTTCCTCTTGCCAGACTGCAAATGCAGAAGCTTCAGTGGTACCTCAAGTTGGTTTGGCTGCAGCATCGTTACCCTCTGACTTTCAGGGTAACTTTCCTTCCTTGACTCAAGAAGGAATTTGAGTGTTGGATATGACAGTTCATGCCCAACCCAGGCCAGCTCTTTCAGTCTCCAGTCCCTTCCCTGGAGCTGTTCACCGATGCTTTGGACATGGGTTTGGGAGGAATCTTTTGGTCATCTGAAAATTCAAGGTCTTTGGCCTACTCATCAGAAGTCAGACCATATCAATATCAAAGAGATGAGGGCTCTGATTCTGGCAGTTCTGACTTTTTGCCCCATGTTCTCTCTGGGCCCCTTGAAGGTGTACACAGACCACACTACAGTGATGTTGTATGTCAACAAACAAGGGATCGCTAAATCTTACCTTATCTGCAAGATGGCACTTCAGGCTTGGGAAGTGGCTCTCAGTTATCAGTTAACTCTTCAGGCTGCAAACATTCTTTCAGAGCACAATCTTGTGGCAGATGGTCAGAGCAGGTCCAGTACGCAGTCTCACAAATGGATGCTTCAGAGATGTGTTTCTAGATATTGTTCAAGAGTGCCATTCCACCTTTGTCTGGAAGATGGATACCCTATGCTTTCCATGGGAGGGAAGCATTTTTTATGTTTTCCCTCCTCTTTTTCTGTTTCAAAGAGTCCTGCAGAAAAGTCAGCTAGACTCCGCAAAAATCTTGCTAGTGACTTAATTTTGGCCAGGACAGCACTGGTTCCCATCTTAATGCATCTGGCCAGGAGCAATCATCACAAGTTACCTCACTGGTTGGATCTCCTCACACAGGACAAGGGGTGTCTCATCCATCCCCACTTGTCCACTCCACAACTGACATTGTGGGTGATAGGGTTTTGATCCCTTTCAGGCACCTGTTTTCTGAGGACATGCTCAGGGTTTTACAGGATGTAAGGATACCAGAAAATCTTAAATGTCCAAATGGAAGAGATTTTTGGTCTGGTGCCATGCTTGTAACCAGGACCCTTTTTCAGTGGGGGTCCTTCTGGTCCTCTTATTTTTGTGAGTTGCTCCAGTCGGGCTTGGTCTATTCTTCAGTGAAGGCCTATTCGTCAGCCATTTCTGCTTGACTGACCTTGACTCCTACTTTGACCTCTTGTTTTGAGGTCAAGTAATTTCTTAAAGGCATGCTATGTATTAAGTGTTCAAGAAAGCCTATTCCTCCTCCTCAGGACCTTCATTTGTTTTGAAAAAAAACTGACTCAGGCTCCTTTTGTGCCTGCAGATTCTGCTTCTTTGCAGCATTATTCCTGGACGACTGTTCTGCTGCAGGCTCTTACTTCTGCGCTGAGGGTTTGTGAGCTACAGGCCCTTATGGCCACTCCCCCTTTTTTGTTTTGTTTTTTCACAGGGACAAGGCGGCCCTTTGTACTAATCCTTTTTTTATGCCCAAAGTGGTAAATTAATTGTACTTAAATCAATTGGTACAAATCACTTCCTTTTCCCCTTCTCCTGAGTCTGCTACTGAGAGGGTCCTGCATACCTTGGATTTGCACAGACAGCTCAGGTACTACTTGGATATTCATAAGTCTGATCAGCTTTTTGTTTCTTTTCATCCCACGTCTTTGGGTTTGGCTGTTTCTAAGCCAACCATCTCATCTTGGAAATCTCAGGCCATTTCTTTTTGTTGTTCTTTTCATGGCATGTCCCGTCTGCTTCTGTTAGGTCTCATTCTACCTGGGCTGTTGGCTCTTCTGGTGCCTTCTTCAAGGGGTTGGACTCCAATTCCATCCCTGAAGCTGCTACTTGGTCTTCAGTGCATACCTTTACTAAGTATAATAAGTTGGTTATGGTTTCTAGGACCAGAGCAGGAAGAAACAAGTATAAATATATCTAGCAATTGGGAGAGCACATAATAAGCCTTCTTCCAACAATCCCAACTCAGATAGGTCTAGAACCACACACTTCTGCCATAAGAGTGCAGAAAAAATCTCTTAATGTAAGATGGCTTGTATGAACCCCAGGTGTTAAAAAGCACACAATCAGCCCTGAATCTAGCAGATATGATATGGGTAGGATCTTAGAGTATCAGTATACTATAGTTCTTTGGTTAAAAATGTGCAGAAATGCAGTGAAAAATCAGCAATAACACAGTAGTTAAAACACAGTCAGTGAAGTGCAAATAATACTTATTTTCTGTTTTCAGCCGTGGCTTTGGAAATCAACAGAATCAGTGGTGTAGTCACCAAAGAGCAGCTCTAATTAAATGAGCCTTTACTCACCCTCAGTAGGCCAGTCATTGAATATAATGCCTCCTATGGCATGATTCTGTCCAGACACATGTAACAGCTGGAAGAGATAACTTATTAAAAGGCTGCAGGCCTAAGCTATAAGTCTTACATTGACCGCCTCAGTGCCGTGTCATTATACTCTGTATCCTACAGACTACTAACAGGTGACCTGTGTCTGGCATACAAGGCATCCTCTGACCAAGTACAAATAGATCTACTGCACATCAGCTAGTCAAATGGCATCAGAAATATTCAGTCCAGTGATCTTGACCTTTTCTGCAATATCAACACAACTGTTTGGAGGGACACATTTATCTCACAGATGATACCACTGCTCTGGAACACACTTCCCATCAATAGAAAACAAAACTCATCACATATCCATATTCAACTACAACTTGGTGGTATGGACAGATAATAGAAAATTTACCTCAGCATTGCACCCTGTACTATTAATGGATAGAGGCAGCTCCTAAATGACCCCATGCATGGGACCCTCATATTGTCTATGACACGATCCAGTTATTCTCACTAAGGTTAATATATAATTTATCAGTGATAGTATGGTGGAAGCTAATCTAACATCAAATGGGATTGGTTAATTCAGGATCAAAAGGAAATTGGCTAAGCAAAAAATAGCCTACAAGGGAAGCTAGCCTGGTACTCACTTATAAATGTATGTATATTTTTTCATAATTTAAGAGTATTTGATTTACCACTGCATGAACGATTTTCACATAGTATATGGTCTCCTCAAGCAACTTTTTATCATTTACTGTTCCTAGAAAACACTTACACAGAGCTTCAGAGAACAGATATTTTCTAAGCTTGCTCTAAAATGCTTGGAGGAATTTTTGACCTGTGACATTTTAATGAAGCTGTTTATTTATTTTGTTTACATTTGTTTACTGGGATGGTGCAACTGGGACCAGTGTCCATTTTTATCGGAGGCCTGGAGAGAAAAGCTCCAGTCTAAGCTTACATACAAATTATCACAACAAGTAATAGATATTATAAACAAAATTAACAAAAAAATGAGTGTTAACACATTTACGGGATAAAAATGTAAAATCAAAAATATATACATAGTAGCAAATAGAACAAGTCTTTAAACACCTGAATGTAGACAAATATATGGTTAAACTTATATATGTTTAGGAACATAACATTAGTTATAAAATTAAGTAGGGAGAATCACTTAGGCAAAGTAGTGCATAGTTAGTAATACTTCCCGAGTTGCAGCTAGGAATATAACTACTTATAGAGAAGTAGTGTTGCTAGAAGGGATATGTAAACAGAGTTAGTACATACAGCCAAATTGTAGAAGTAGTGCTAAGTTAATAATTAACCTGGAGAGTACATGTGCAAAGCCTGGATTCAAATAAGTGTCTTTTGAGAAATACTTTCCCGGCATGCTGTCAGAGTATTAGACAGCACTTTCTCAGTGATGGTAGCACCAAAGGGGAGAGGCGGTTCTACAACAAAGAATTGTCACTGTTACCTCTAAAAGTATATACAAATCTTCCAACTAGTAGCTTAGTCTGTAAAGGAAGTGATCAAAGTAAATTTTGAAAATCGTTAGTCAACTAGTACGATTCGTCTATGACCTATAGCTAAACAGTGACTTTTATTCAAGTAGCAAACATTGATAGATTCTGAGATCAACTGGGGTTATAAACCAACAGTTTTGTGTAGCAGGGATATATTTCTAGAAAGTGGATCGGCAGTTGGTCATGTTCAAGCAATGGAAATAAACATTTTAGCTGGTGCTTTTTTGATTCAAGAGTTAGCAAACTTGGGATTTGTTTCATGACTTTATCTGAAGTATTATCTTGTTGAATGTACTTTCACAATGGCTTTTAAATGAAAGTATACAGTCAAGTATGAGACACAGACATTTTTTGTTGGCGATGATGTTAAAAAGATCTTTCCATTGTATCAGATCCATATTAGATAGATTGCATTGTGCCAAAGATCATGACTCCAGATAAGCTAGGATTAATCAACAGCTTTATGTAGGTTATATGATACATTTCTGTCTCCATCTGCTATAGTATGATGCAAAATAGCTTCATACATTAATATATAGTAACTATCACATCCCAAATTGTTTTGCGTTTGTTCTATTTGTATATTCTGTGCTACAGTTATCATCTTGTGAAACAAGTTTGGAGAATATGAACATATGCTTATTTGTATATATTTTGTACCTTGTTTAACTAGCATATGTTTGCAACTTGTTTTAATTGGCATCTATTTTACAAGTTGTAGAATATCTTGCTGTTTCTTCTACTGTTTTCTTCTGCATTGCTACTACAACTGATGCCCTTTCTGCCGGGAACATGGCTGAACAGTGTTTGAGGACCAGGCTACCTACCCCAGTATCAAATGTAATTAATTAGATAGATAGATGATGGATGGATAGACAGACAGATAAAAGGCAGTGCCAAAGTGAAATTAAATCCCTTTGGAGTTAAAGTTGCAGAGTTTTCAGTTTGTCTTTGAAATGAAGAGACTGGATTATCTGTGTACACAGCAGTGTTAAGAGAGGGCAGTTCTGTCTGAGATAATCTAGGGAAAAGGATAGCAAAATGGGTCCTCAACTGAGCCTTGGAAAATTCCTGTAGGTATAATCACCTGCCAAAGGTAATGTGGTACCAGTGACGACTTGATACTTTATTAGGGGTTGTTTCTATATTAAATGATGGCACCATCAACAAAAAGAGCTAGCAAGAAAATTTGTCACCCAGGGTAACAAACTCACCTGGTGCACTCCTCCTCTGACTGGTATAATAGCTACAGATCTCTTAATTTTGCTTGTGATGTAAATAGGACATGTTGTACAGACATATGTTTCTCAGAGAATTCCCATTGACTGGAACAAGATCCATATCCTGGAAAGCAGAGTTCCTCCATAACCCTATTTAAGTGCAATTGGATGGGTAATTGGAATTTCATTCCTGGTCTGGCACTTATGTTTCTGATGGACAAAGGTAGTCAGTAAATCAACCCCTATAAAAATCAAATTTGTGGGTGAAATTCAGGTTGCACAGCTAAGCTTATAAGAACCCTTGTGGTTGTTAGCCTAGTATAAACCTTTCTACCTGTAATAAAAATATGTAAATTTTAAAAGTTTTAAAGGTATAAATGAGTTATTAGATTATTACATAACGCTATAACATTGTCTGCCAATTAAGGGTTAAACTGGTAAAACATAAACTCCAAGAGGCTCCAAAACCAAAACAAATCCAAGGCTGAAGGTTGCAAGCAGCAACTGTTTTATTTGGTAAAGCCACTTTATAAAAACAAAAAAAAAACCATATATATTAAGTGCTTTATGTTCATTCTGATGAAGTTCCTATAAGGGACAAAAGCGCTTAATATGTGTTTTTTTTTTTTGGTTTTAAGTGGTTTTACCAAATAAAACAGTTGCTGCTCACGACCTTCCGCCTTGGATAAATTAAGGGTTAAATCTATGAGACTGTCCCACAGGGAATTTACATGGTGAAATATATAAAAAAGGATGAAAGATGGTACAAGTATGGAGGGGAAAACACAGGGATAAAATGCATATTAATGGAGTGTGTGGGCAAGAAGTATATGGAAAGAGCCATAAGGAATGGAGTAAAATCTACGGGTGAATTAGAAAATACCAGGGAAGTATGCTGCTTTGGTCTGGATACAGTATAGTGCTGAGAGAAAAGAAATGTGGACACTACTCAGAAAAAAGGGTGGAAGTGGCAACCAGATGTTTTAAAGGAGAGGTAATGTAGGCACACAGAGATGAATGCCTCCCAAAAGGGCAGGAAAAGGAACCTGAGTTTTAGACAAAGAAAGAAAAACACCTTCTTAAGTTTCACGATGCTGAGCTGGGAAAGGCTGACCTCAGGAAGTTAATGTAAACACAACTTTGAGAAAGAAAGAGACGAGGCATGCACAGGATGAATCATGTGACACTGCATCAGTTAAGGAAACACATATTAAAAATATCATGCTGTGCTCTAGCAGGGGTGAGCTAGTTGGACTGTGTGTGCACATACCTGCATCATTCCACTATGAAACTTAAAGGAGTTTACATTTTACTTGGGAGTAGCTTTGTTTAGTAACAGCTTTGCTTGGCTACCCACCACCAAGAGCAGAGAAATTAAATCATTCTGAACGTATGCACCCTTCTTAGATCAAATCTGAATTAGTTACATATAGCAAGGCTATAAAAGATGGTTTTACTCTTGGACTCTTATTGGAAAGAAAATGTACAGGCAAATGGACTGATTTCTGTACACTTCTAAGATGACTTTTGTTTATAGGTGCATACGTTTAGCTGTGAAGCTTGGGGAGCCAGTGAAAGCTACAGTTAGGGTTAGACTGAGTTAGATAACAGTGCTCCCTGCTGGAGGTGAATGTAGGAGGGGTAGCATGACTACCAAAAAACCCTGAGGTGTACCTCTAAGAGGAAGTGGGAGAGCTTGGTGGCAGGGTGGAGAAAGGTGTTTAAGGGTAGAGTAAGATAGACACAGGCAGCATTTGTGATAGCAATAGTCCAGTTACGAGAGAATGTGCATCGTACATATTAACAAGAAAAAGACTGAACAGTGCAGGAATGCAGGAAATCCAGCTATGGAAAAGAGAAAAAAGCAAACTGCCAAGGGTAGATTTTCAGCTGATAGGAGTGGTATGCTCAAATAGTGGGTGAAAGATGGAGCAGGAATTTTTAGTCTAAAAACAAATAGTTAGAGACTTTGAAAGGTGTGAAGCTGAATGGAAGTTACTGGGTAACTTGGCAGTGTGCAAAGGAGGGGAAGAATCAATGTCTGTGTTCCTTTACGGGGGGACAAATAGTGATAGTTTTATTTATTTTTTAAGAAAAGGATTTCAGGGTTACAGAGTAATAGTATGTGAGACGTTTAATGTGGTGTTAGGCCCTTAAAAATATAACATTCTTGGACCAAAATAATTTCACATGAGGTGTTACCAATTGCACATACATAGAGGAAAGTTGGGATGAGAACAGAGAACCTTTTTCAAACAGTGAATGCAAAGAGGTAAAGAGGGTATATTGTATATTAGTAAACATGAATGAGACAGAAGTAGTAAACAGGTTAACGCTTCAAATCAGGTATATTTCAAATCATGTTATGGCAGAGAGTTTGAGGCATGTATAAAGGACTCAAGGGAAGTGAGAGAAGATGAAAACTAGGGAAATGGAAGTTGTGACCAATTAAGACAGTAAAAGAATATGGTGGGACATGGAGTGAGGAGAACATAGTAGAAGGTGGGAGAACTGAGAGAGAGTGGAAAAGAACTAAGGCAGCTTGGAGAGGATGAATTGTTGCAGCTTTAAATTGGGAAAGATCACACAAGTTAGAAGCTGTAGAAAGGAAATTGAAGAGAATACAGGGGAATCAGTAGCTGTAACAACAGGGGAGGGGTGGGGTAAATGAGATAAGGGATTCTTGAGATGAAGAACATTAGAAAGGCTAGAAGAGTGACAAACATGGAAGACATTTGAGTGAAAGTCTTTAAACTAGTAGGTAGAAAAGTGAGACAGAGGTTAAGCTCTTGATGTAGGGACTTAAGAAGGACAGATGGAAGGTTTACAGGATGGCAGTATCTTCACAATGTTGTGTAGTAGAAAGCAGAATCAGTCCAAACTAATGCCGATTTACACCTAGCCATCACTTATCCTTAAAGGGCACTTTCTCCTTCCAGGAATGGGAAAAAAGGTTTAGCCTCGGGGAGAATTTATGGAGATGCAATTAATTGTGACGATTCTTCTTAATGGTAGCTATGGTTGCTCGGCTTAGTAGTTAAGGTAATTTATTTCAGAAATGTACCACAAATAAAAAACCAAAAGCAACAACGTTGTAAAATATAACTAAAAAATTCCAAAGCGTACACTATGAAGCAGTAGGAACGCTTCCAGTCAGCCAAACTCTTTAGTCCAAGCTGTTTTTATTCTTGCAATGTATAAAGGCACAGATTGATCGCTTTCATCCCCTAAACTGGGGACTTCATCAGAATCTAACTGCACTCCACAGTACAGCTGTTAAAATGAGTGATGTCATCACCCTTCACAATCCCTTAAAGATACAACCACCTTAATGCTTCACATGAAATGCACTACAAACTCCTTTTAACACAAGAACATTTTAACAAACATAATTTATAAAAAGAACTTTTCAAATTCCAAGACATTCATCAAATGTAAACTTAAAAATTGTTTAAGATAAAAAATCAACCACATTTTATCCATTGACTTGCTTTAAAACATATGTATACTGTGTAGTTGAATCACCCCCCCCCCCACACACACACACATATTAAAATACACAGTACTTATGAGGTAGCTTTCCTCACTAATATTGGTTTTAAGGATACCGTTTCATTAAGATCTGGTGCATGGGTCTCAGCTAGTTTTATCTTCCATGTTATTTCCCTTTCATCTGTATAATTTCTGTAATCTCCCCCTCTAGGGTTTGGACTTACTGCCTCCACAATACCAAATAAAAACTGAACAAAATCTGCACATACTAATGAATGTTTATATAGGGATTATTTATATTTCTTGTTGCAATCTGGTGCTAGTGCTCATATATTGTGTCCCTAAGATACCTTTCTGTCTTGCCTATGTAGTAAGCTGGACAGGTTTTACAAGCTGCCAGATATATCATTGCTTATTGCCTGACAATAATAGAAAACATACCTGAGCTGCACTCAAAAAGAGACACCTGGCCACCCAAGCTGACAAATAACATTTTGCATTTTGTTTTCTTTATTTATACACTGATATAATACATAGAGTATAAAAACATTTTAACTGAAAGTGAATGTAATAAATCTTATTGAACAGCATTGTGTTTTGCTAAACTGGTTGTACACAAATTCTGCTTGTTGCCTACATTCACTGCTAAAAAGAAGACAATACACAAGTACTTCCTGCATCCGCTGCTAAAAAGAGGACCATACAGAAGTGCTGCCTACATCCAGATGAGCTCAAAGATGCTATATTGCAGGTCTGGGACATCCACTGCAGAGGGCTGTCTTCTTTAATTTGTCTTTCTGACATCCTCCAAGAAATCTGTATTTTCTTCATAATGCATACTGCACACATATATATGGTTTTCTCACTAAACAGTAATTTCAGACTCCTGAACTTTTGTTTGTGATAACCAATTTATTTTTAATTTTGTATTCAACAGTAGGCCTTGCATAATATGGACTAATTTTTAGTGCATGCCTTCTGCTGATTTTACTTTATCACACATGCAAGTCTCTTCATATTGCCATTAAATGCTTTGCAATTATACAACAACCCCCCCATTAATATTTCAAACCGTGCACGTTGATTGGTCAGCGTGGATGTTGTAAATCAGACTTATATTAATGGAAAAAGGTCTGGTCGCCAGGACTTTTTCCATTATTAAGTGTTTTTTTTTTACAGCAAAGGAAAACGCAAGATCTCCGTTGCTTTTTAGAAATGGTCTCACTATGTTAAAGGAGTTTAACATAGCAAGACAGCTTTAAAAAAAGTAACGGAGATCTCCCTTTCTCTGTTGCTATTTTTAAAGCTGTCTTGCTATGTTAAACTCCTTTAACATAGTGAGACACTTTGTAAAGTACCATACAGCTGTGGAAGGGCAGCACAGAGGCATTATACAATGCCATTATTTAAGAAAAGTAAGTATTTTCTTTCTTAAATAATGTCATTGTATAATAGCAATAACCCACTTCTGGGTGTGGGTAATGCTGGATTTTCCCACGGTTGTCTTTGTTTGGCCACTCGGTCTTCACCCTCGTGACCAAACCACACCAACTGTGGGTAAATCCAGCATTACCCACACCCAGGTGTGGGTTATTGCTTAATTATTTTATTCAGAAATTTGCTGAAGGCAACAGAGTCATATGACACTCTATTCTAATTATATCTAAATACTTGGACATATACAGTATAAGTGTAACAGTCAGGTCTTAAAACACATATATATATATATATATATATATATATATATATATATATATATATATATATATATATATATATATATATATATATATATATTTTTTTTTTTTTAATAAGAAACATTGTTATTGAATTATCAGTTATGACACAGGGAATCATACATTTATATAACTGAAAACAAACCACATTGACATTTTCAGTTATAAACATTATACATGACATATAATCTTGTGTAGAGTCATTGTCAGTTAAATTCCTGCCTTCCATTAAACCTCATTCCTCCACCAAAACATTATTCTGCATGCATTTTCCCACAATTCCCATGTTTTCTATGTATTTTGCACCTACCCTTTTCTAAGGATCTCACTTCCAGTTCTTCTATCTCTTGCTATATTCATTACTTTTATTATAGTTGTTTTAGACTTTAATTTCCATTTTCTAGTAACTTCTTTTCACCAGAAGTAAACTCAGCAATTCCGATTGTTTATCAGAACTCGAAAAGCCATTTCCTTAGTTACACTAATTTGTTCACCCAGTATTTTAGACAGTTGTCTGTTGGGAATTCTTAAAGTGTACCAACTCATTACACTCCCAAAAACTATGTCCGCAATTGTCTCTTTCTTCTCCATCACACCCCCACTGTTTACAGTATTCTTTTTTTTAGCCTAATATATACATACAAGGTTTACAACAATCCAAAACAGTAGAATGACTCCAAATGTTGAAAATGTCAGATACCGCAGCTCTGAACTCAGTCAAACAACTACTGCAGCATGACACTAAAAAATAATAAAAGAGTGGGAGGATGGCATAATGGTTAAGGTGTTTATCTTACAAACAGATGGTGCAAGGTTTGATTATCACATGAGATAATTGGGCATAGCTAGGCTTGAAATGCGCCACAAGTGCCGTTAGCCTCGTATGAACCTAAGACTTGCCCTTTTAACACCTTTGCTGGTTTCTACCATTATTCCTTGTCATTTTAGGTATTCCGTAATTAAAATATTATTTAAGCCCTTAGGCACAAAACTTGTATGTCCCTTTGTACTGCTTGACACTTTTATATATACATGACTTCTTCGCGACACATGAACTGACAGTGTTAACACACCCAGATGAACTTAAATTTAACACACCTGTTTTTATCCAGTTTGTAAGTTTCCTTTTACAAGCACAATGCCTTACTGTAGGACAAAAAAAATCACTTCTTTTTAAAATTAATATCTTCTCTTTCAACACTAAATTGCAACTCCTATTTTGTCAGAAAAAATATAGACAGGATCAAAAGTGATATGTCTTTGTTTGAGGAATAAATGTAAATAAATGTCACAGTGTTGGCTATGTCTATTACATGCTGCATGCAAAATCCAATTTACATTTGATAGATATACATTACATTCAGACAAACCTGCTTGATATCTGATGATATATGATCATCAGAATAACCAGTTGTACTCTAGCCAATGGATGAGTCTTTGTGTGTAACACATAAGGAATGTACCTTTGTCCTACACTTGTTCTGATGAAATATCTGCATTCTAACTTCACTGGCCACCTGCACTGTATTATGTAAAAGTAAAGTTACAAAATATGTGTATCTTCCAAGAATAGTATTAATAGTTGACATGTACGTTTTTTTCCCATCACATATTGGCGATAAGGAAGGTGTTGTCACATGAACAACACCTGGGACATTCACATAGTGTACCATAACAATTAAGAGGTTTGAAATTATTTTTCCAGCTGCAGTAATGAAGTCATTTTTCCATCTACAATTCATGAATAATACCCTAGCTCTCTAGTGTTTTGGCTGTTACAGGGTTTGAACTGGGGCACATAATGCAGTGTAATATTTATTTATTTACTTTTGTTTACTGGGATAGAGTGCAGATCAAACAATGACCGATTACAGGCTCAGCCTGGGCTACATCATAATAGAACAAAACGATGTATAGTATGCATTTAACAATGGTTTGCATATATGAGTAAGCATAAAAAAAAAATTGACAAATTGTACATGCATAAATGATCTAACAAGCAAAATATATGTACAATTACATGGTAGAATAGAAAATGGAGAATAGAGTTGAAATAGGAGGAGATGAAGTGGTAGAAATATGTACAGTAGTGTCTAGGTTAGGAAAACTAATAGGCACCAGTAAGGTGAGAAAAAAACACTAGATAATGTGTTGTGGGTTTAGAGCAGTAATGGTGTGGAAAGCCAAATCTTTGGGATGCATGAGTTAATCAGGTGGATCAGGTATGTGGGAGGTAAAGGTACTATGCAGTTGGAGACATCGGTTTAGGTGACATGTTCTTTAGATGGATAGTAGCATTCAAACTGAGTAAGTATCATTTGAACTACGGCCTGGACATAGAGTAGTTTGTGTCATCAGCTAACCTTGGAGAAAGTGACTACCATAGGTCTTTGGGTCAGTGCAGACAAGCAATTTGAGAGAAGGGCTTTGTAGGGAACGATTTGAGAGAAGGAGATTTTAGAGAAAGACCAGCTCTGGCTTGGCTTTTTAAGTTATAGGTTTGAGTTGAAGGAACATGTTTGGAAGAGAGAAGGAAGGGGGTGTCAAGTTTGAATATTTTGAAGAAGAAGGAATCAAGAAGAAAGTAGGCGAATCATCTTAATCTTTCTGGTAATCCTTCTGTTATAAGCTGCATAGGATGTACTATCAATGGGGTTTATATCACTTAATCGAAAACCCAAATGATCATACCACTATTCATCAAACATTTTACATCAAAACCTCAAACCATCGAACAGAATTTTAATTGAAATATTTACCAGGACTAATCTATCAAACGTCAAAAAAATAATACAATTTAAAACCCACCCAGGTGGGAGGCTATGCCTCCTCCACACACACCCAGTGTGGGAGGGGCTGTACTCTCCACACCCACCCAATTAAATATACCAACTCAGAGATCACACTACAGTGGGGAAAACGGCAAATTCCTAATGGTGGCCAACCATTGTTTTTTCCTGAGAAAGGTTTCTATTAAAAGTCCGTTCGATGGTTTGATGTTTCGATGTAAAGAGTTCGATGAATAGTGGCTCAATCATTTGGGATTTCAATTAATTGAGATAGACCCCCATATCAATACAGTTTGCCCATTTTGATAATGTTTGAGACATCCTTCTGCTGAAATACCTCAGCAAGACCTAAAATAAAGTGTGAAAAAAGATAAAAGATAAAATGTTACTGTGTCTGTCATCTAGTATAACATTTACCTTTACAATGTGGCTTCCCCTTGCTCTTCATATTAGCTCATTTACTATGACTACCATCGCTACATGTGCAAAAGAGCTTTTCCGCTGATAGACTGTGTTGCTTCTGGTCGTTTTTCACATTTGCTTTTGCCTTTTCTTCAAATACTGCTCAGTGTCTATATTGGTTTTATCATAGCCTTAAATTTATTGTGTCAAGATATTTTTCTTTATTTCCGTTTTTTTGTCTTGGAAGTTTCATTTTTTCAAAAGGTACTTTAAAGCTGAATTTTCTGCGTTTATAAAATTACATTTTATTTATTTATTTTATTTATTTAACATTAGTTTACCAGGAAATTCCAACTTGGAATAAGACAATTTTCAGTGGAGGCCCGGGGAGAAATGCTTCAGATGCATGTCTTTGTAAATAATTCCATGAATATATAGCCTACTGATAAAGAGATGGATTCATAAGGTCTTTATTATAAGTAGTCTCTCTATATGGTAGTTACATGACTTACATTTCTATACCAACTCCCAGTCTTAAACAGACACCACAGTGGCCTCCATCCATCTTTCTAAGAAATGATTTAATAAATATGTCATTGCATAGATATTTTATGTAAATAGTAACACCTCTGTGCTATGCTGCCTATCAAGATTGTTACTTTTAATATAATAGAATACTGTCGTGGATACCAACTTGATTGCTCAAAACTAACAAAGGTAATTTCATCTTCTAGTATTCACTCTATCCTATATCTGTTCATTATAACTTGCCATATTATCTTGTATTAACTTTTTAGTGCCCTAATGGATAAGGTGCCTCCTAAGCCAGGGATTGTGGGTTTGTGTCCCATCTGGGGTGATATAATCTTGATATGGAGCTTTTCCTGGTCCTTGTGGCTGGTGAGCAGTGTCTCCATCATATTATCTCTCTGATGCTGCTAGGGGGACTCAATCAGCAAAGCGTGGGGAAACGCAGGAGTAAATTGTTGGGCACATACCCCACTGCACAGGTTATGGAACGAAAGCAGGGAATATTGACTAATAAGTATAAAGTTAGAAAGAACAGGGGTTATGAGCTACACCCAGATGGGGGAGGGGAAAAGTTGAGCTGGTAAGAGCTGAGTGGGGAGGGGAATAGCAGGCCTAGGCAGACTGTGAGCTCTTTTCTTTTAGGAGTTTGGG
Source organism: Protopterus annectens (assembly GCF_019279795.1). NCBI lineage: Eukaryota > Metazoa > Chordata > Ceratodontiformes > Protopteridae > Protopterus > Protopterus annectens. The sequence goes on from NC_056726.1 coordinate 1,095,289,502, forward strand.
AAACACAGCTGAACTCTGGTCCACTAATGATTGGCAGTAGATTTTTATGGTGCTGAGGTGCAAGCTCGATGCCCAACCTTCAACGAAGGCACGTCCATTCATGCATGTCTTTCGAATGCCACTTGACTGTGAGGAGGACATGCAGACTCCACACAGAAGACGCTCCAGTTGAGAATCGAATGGGAGAAACTCTTGCTGTGAGGTGACAACGCTACCACTGCACCACCATGGAGGAGATCCCCTGCAGGCTTAACTGGAAGCACAGAGCATTGCTGTGTTAAGCCGTCATAGTTGTCAGTAGCCCAGAGTGTTAAAAATCAGATGAATGGCATATAAGTTGTTTATAGGTGTTTCATAGGTTGTACTGAATGCCATAAGCTGTCATTCAGGGCTGTTCTTTGATTATTTTTTATATCTTATGTTATTAGGTGTATTTGGTTCATAAGCTGTTATAGCTGACCATCAGTATAAAAATCCATGTCTAGTCATTGCATATGCAGAGAGAAAGTAAGATGAATGTATATACAGTATTTTTTTATTTAGCATTTATTTAACTATGCAGTTTAGAATCCATAGAAGTATGTGTTTTGTTGTAAATGGAAGTATACAGTGGTAAATGTTGATAAGTGCTGTACCTGTTTGTGCATTTGCTGTTGATAGTGATTGTGTTTATGCCAATAAATAAGTGATTCTCCCTTAAGAGAAAGAAAACCTTTTTACATGTTGATAAAGAGACTGGTTGAAAGAGAAGGAACATAATGTACCATACTGTTTCATAAAGATATTTGCTTAAACTGCTTACAACAAACTATTTTGTATATTATATTCTGCCAATTCAGCCTTACTAGTCATAGGTGATGCTTTTCTTGGCATTAATAACTTAAAAGCTCAGTGTTTGATGTAGATAACTGTGACGTCCACATTTGAAAACCCATTTTTTGTGAATACCGCATTCAGAGTATTAGTGTGATTTGTCTTAAGTGTAAAGCCTTTTATGGTAGATCATATAGCTAGGATGATATACTTTATTTTGTTCACTGAACTGTCAAAAGGGGTAAATGCCATCTTCAGTGGTGATGAGGGTGGTTTAATACAAACACTATGTAAAATGCATGGTGGCTTGTAGGCCAAATGTTGTACATAACACAGGAGTTCATTATTGCACTGTTTACAGAGCTCTTCAGATAGATAAAATAGCTGTGTACTCTGGTTTTCATTGTATATGCATTCATTTTAATACCCCTTTGTAGTGTTCAGACAAGACTAAGTAAATGCACTGTATGGAGAATGTTGATGTAGTGTGCTCATTTTACTTTATTGTATGTGTTCTAAATGTATTTATTAATTCTTTAACAAAGTGAAGGGAAAGGTGCAAAGAGCTATTTAGCTATGTAATTTTAAACTTTTCTTAGTACGGTTTTGAATTTATGGAAGTTTTTTGATATGTATTGGAGCTGTTCTCAGGTCTCCACTGAAAATGGGCCTTTGACTCAGCTGGACCAACCCAGTTAATAAATGATAATAAATAAAATAAAGGTACATGCTAATCGCAGGAATAACAGCAATCATAGAATGTTCTAGGATAATGAGTCTTGCTGATGCCATAATGCCTTGTGAGTTCCCGCCCTAGAATGTACAACCCCTGTCGAGTGCAAGGTGAGTTTATTAATAACCATGCAATTATTCAGGTCTTGTCTCAAGGCAGATATGGCCTTATACTGCTTTACCTGTAGAAGGGACTCTGTTACAGAGGAGAGGGACATGCTCAGTACCAAACCTGTGTCTTTCCACCTTGTTTTATTGATCTGCTGAAGCAGGTTTAGATCCTTTTGAACTGGTATTTTTTGGACCGTTTGATTTGGTAAAATACATAATATCGTGGAGTACTGGGTCCTTGATTTTCTCAAATGGCAAGACATAGTTCTCCACTATAGAGTCTAAATAACATAAAAGAGGGACAGAGCTTCCAGTGTTTTCTAGTAGCTTAGGGATTTAAAGCCTGTGGTCCTTTTTCTTATGAACCTCTGGGGTCTTTCTAACTGTTTGATATGTCTGGAGAGGGACATAAAAAAGGTGTTCTGTATTCTTTAATTCATTTGATATATGCTCTATTCAAGGACCCAATAGCACCTATAAATGGGTTACAAACCTTTTATCAAAAATATATTTAGTTATTTAGTCCGTCATTGAACTGTTGATGCATAAAAATAAGCTGGTCGAACATAAAAGCTTTTTTTCTGTTTAAGATTTCAGCACAGCAGAGGTCGGACAATTCGTCCTTTCCACACTG
>NC_056726.1:1095296791-1095478753 GCF_019279795.1 Protopterus annectens
CAACATGGATTACTCTTTAACGGCAGTACAAACATACTTATACACTCCTTAATAAACACTGTTTCTTCTCAGGACAAGAATAACCGTATAGCCAGTTGGTTCCATCACATCTATAAAGTGTTTTACATTGTGTAACACAACCTGCCTCTGGCCAAAGTAGGTAACTGTAATCACTGCAACTATAGCACCTGATGGCTAGCAAGCCATCTGTGCAACAGATTTCATGCATTGAAATGTTTCTCTCTGGAGCCATCTGTTACCTTTAAGTCCATATCATTACTCCTTAAGTCTTCAACTTATGTAACCATTTACTTCAACACTTTCACTAACAACCTCTACATAACCTGTCATACACACCCTCTAATCTAATATGCTGATGACTCTCACATATTTACAATAGCTGAATTCATACTCCACCCACCTCAGATGAGAATTGTACTTCTCATCTCAGGGATGGCTAACATGCAATCAAATCCTTATTTATCCCAATGAAACTGTGCCCTTCTGCTTCCTCCATCAACCCCCCCCGAAATCATTTGATCCACCGTACACATTAACGTAATAGAAAAGTATAATGTTTTAATCTCACCCTAATGTATTAATGGTTAACAGTGATGAACAACTTACAGTCCAGCTATAGTTATTTTTATATGCTTATCTTGGCTGCAGAACCAAACTAGTGTGTTATGGGTGACTACCTCTGCAGATGACTGCAAGCTGTGTGCTGTCATCAGTTTCACTATTGATGTGCACATCCTTCTAGAGGCACTCACTCAGACCAATGACTGGTGCCACTGATGTGGCATAAAACCGAACACAAGCAAGGACATCATTATCTCCTTTCGGGAGAAAGCTGTCCCCAACAAATTATCACAATAAGAACAACATCCTGAGCACGAAGTCAGCCATGGGGGTTTTGGGCAGCCGGGTCTATAGCACCCAGACTTGTGACCACCATGGTGCCTGCATTGTATGGAAAGCCTTTCGACATGGCACACCTCATAAGTAAATCAAACTCCTCCAGGTGCGATCTTTCAATCCTAAAGTCTGTTAGTAACTCTTCCTACTCACCGGTTTTAAATTGGAAGAGAATACCTGTATCTAATACAATAGCATATTGTGTCATTATGACTTTGACTCAGTGTAAGAGCATCTGTATGTCTGCCTGAAGATGCCTTGACCAAAAAAAAAAAAAAAAAAATTATAGAGTTACCTATGTACAGGATGCAACTGCATGCGTGGATTGTCACAGTGTCCAATTATTGGCCCAAACAAGTGGCATGTCAATGACCTATATGTGCTTAATTTTGTTACATTTTTAGGATTATATTTATTATCTATTATACTCCATGGGGTGACTGGGAGCCTTTGGCTTTTGAATGAGCTGTGTTTATGGTGATGGTAACTTATTTAAGGGGGCAGCGAAAGCCAACACAGTCTGGCTAGGCTTATAAATGCCTTCAGGCAGATAGCCCAGTACCTACCTATCAACCTATGAAACAAAGAGCATTACCTGTACATAGTTTAACAACAGAGGCTGAGTGTTTTGCAAATGCAAGTTCAGAGGAGCAGATAGCAGATTGTAGAAGTGTCTATTGCAATCTTTCCACAATCACATTGTGAACGCGGAGCACTATTTACAATACTTTTTGCCAGTGCATGGCACAGTTTTGTTACGGAATGTATTACACATACTGGTGTGATCTGTCCTGCTTTATGCTCCGAAAGTCTCTATCCTGTTTGATGCTCTGATACTCCACCTGAATCACATAGTCTAATAAATTATCCTGTACATATGGTCACCTTTACTATTGCAAATACCTACTTTAGGTTATTCTTACTTCCTGTATTTTTTAGTATTATTCCTTCCTGTATTTTTACTTCCTGTATTTTTGAGTATTATTCCTTCCTGTATTTTTACTTCCTGTATTTTTGAGTATTATTCCTTCCTGTATTTTTACTTCCTGTATTTTTTAGTATTATTCCTTCCTGTATTTTTACTTCCTGTATTTTTGAGTATTATTCCTTCCTGTATTTTAAGTAATTTTTTTTTATTGAAATCCTTACATGTACAATGTAATAATATTGATGTATAAATTCTAAATGTTTTAACTTCAATTTTTAGTTGTTGCTACTGGAGCTTTTCTCCCCGGGACTCTACTGAAAATGGAAACAGACACTTTGAGTATCCCAGTTAACAAATGTAAAATAAATAAAAGAAATAAAGTTGAAATCATTACAATGCTATGCATTCAGCCCACCAATGTGAGGACGCCCAGACATTCCTCGGGAACAAAGCCCGGTGTAATGTCAGCATGTAGAGTTACTTCACCAATTGCAGTTGTCAGCGACTGCATGGTCAAGCACATAAACCAAGGCCATCTGTGCTCAGTAATGCATGTAATTAAGGTGAAGTTATAGCCAAGTTTCAGTTTCAGCAGCATACTGATGAACTCTATGGTAGTCCTCACAAATTTAGTGTGTAAAGCAGACATCAGGTGACAACAGCAGCCATTATAAGGGGTTGCTACTGAAATGCGTACATTTATGTGTTCACACTGTGCTAAATCATGTTCAAGAATGCATTCTTTGTTACTGCCAGGCCATACTGCCCACATGTGGTAATTCCGATGTCATATGTTACAAGCTAATTGCTTTTGTTATATTTCCATCATGCATTGCCCACCATGATGCTTAGCCTTGTCTGTAACTGTACTACTGTGACCTCATTAGTTACCACGTACAACTGATCACATTTGGGCCAACTGTACATAGCTGACTGCATATGATGTGTGCTGCTGGTACAATGGAATACAGATGCATAACGAGTTAAACATCTGTGTAACTGTGGCAATGAAGGTGGGAAGCATGCCACTCAAGGTCTTGAGCTCCTTAGCACTACCTGAAACTCCTTTGATTAGGTTGTTGTTTTTCATGGTTCTGAAACTAATGAGCACAGTTCTCACATGACCCTGTAGAAATATCTACCTAGCAGTAAATTTTAAGTCAAGGCCTGAGGTTTCTGTCTCACGGTAACCACTGACAATCTGTCTTTAACCAGAATATGACTCACCATGGATTACCGCTCAATCTTCTTTACATATGCTGTATCAGCGAAGGCTGTGGAATTATACAAATCACATTTGGTCCTGATAAACAAGTAATTTCTATTGTCCTCACTGAACTTCATGGCAACAAACTGTCTTGTATTGCTTTGTTTCACTTTGACTTGGGTTCACCTTAATGACACCTTCTGCAATGACTCATACTATACAGTACCACTGTATGCTTAATAGTCAAGTTGTGAAAGGCCACAGCACTGAAATACCTAGGGGTATGCATTACTGTCATGTGTGTATGACACCACCAGCTATAAATGTCAGTGTGAACCACTGTTTCATGACACAGTTCATTGTCATGGACAAAAACACATAGAAATAAATGTTCAGAATAATTCTGATTTTATTGTTATACAAAAATCACACTGCATACCAACTGGTTTGCTATGTCAGTACTAAATGACACCAGAAAATATTATATTAACAGTTAACCCCCCCTCCGATGTGTTAGAAAACCAGTATACTGTCCTAATGCATCCGGATAATGGTCACGAATTCGCCACACACAGCAACTTGGAATTACTCTACGAACTCTGCTTCCCAGTCGGCCGTAATGCCAGACTGTAAACTGCCAATATGAAGCATGTCTGTATCGCCGGTTTTCATCTGTTTCCGCAGGTATTCCGAAAATTGACCGCCTGTATGTATCTGCAACACGTAGTACACCTTGATGTATGACAATTTCACTCATTTCCTAGACAGAGAAAAATATAATAATTCATTTACGGCTAGGGACTAGGCCAATTCTTTTGAGACATATACTAAGACTACCTGAACATGTTACACAACTGAGGTAGTAAGCCAATGCATGCCCATTCAAATGCACTCAGGGCTGTATTGTTGTAATTTTACGTTAGATTCGGTGTCACATAAACTAAGATACTACACTCCTTCTCTTCTTCAAAACAGGTAAGAAGTCTGATGCAAATGTTCCCCTGAAAATGCATCTGACATTATTTTTTACAGCTGACTGCTACAGATACATGCACTGCACATCCTAACTGTATTTCTGTTTAGATACAGCACATTCAGGCATCGATACATAGCTATGTGTTCCATTTTAAGAACTGATGTGACAGTGTTTTACTTGGATGTTATCACATAACATTCCACGTATATATTCTACACTGTTACATTGTACGTCAGGCACTATCCATCATGAATGGTTAACATGCAAATACATAAATTCAAAGCTGCAGGGGTAACTTACCGATGTAAGTTATTGCACTCATACCATGCATCAAAGCAAGATAGTTATATGCATTAATCTTGCATCGACATGAGTTGAGGTCACCTAACTCTGTCCATATGGTCATCAGCACTGTCAGTATCACATCTTTCCATCAGTAATGACTGGTGATGTGTGCATCGATTTAACTGCCACATTAATCAAGTGTCTTTTGCAATGTTTTTAGAAATATTGAAGTACAACCAATTATCTGATCAGGAGCTATAGTCAAATATGCAAAGGCATGTTAAGCTATATATAAGGAAAATTTCAGAAACAATGCATTTCTGTGGCTAACAGCTACAACTTTAAAGAAATTAAGGCTGTCAAGTGCATTTGTAAGTTAGTACTAGACATAAAAAGCACACCTGCACAGAGAATGGCAAATTAGCTGGCATGTAATGCTGCAAAGTAACTCCTGTGACAAGGTCTGCACTACATACAATCAAATTAACTGTAAATGCTCATGGCCAATCAACCACATACTGTAATCACCACGTACTTACCGGAATTAATGACAAACAGTTTGTGGGCCCATTCCCACAGCAGACTCTCTCTCTTGCAGTCGGCATACTCCTACAGCAATGGCACAGGCACCATGGGGGAGGTAGTTCGGCATTACTTCGATCATCATGTGGGATGTTAATGGACTCATCCTCATCCAGAATGTCCTGTACTAGTTGAGGATTATGTTCTGCAATAACAGTGAAAGCTGACGCATACATTCCTGTGAAAGCCTGTTAATTTTTGCCTGTAAGTGCACCAGAATAAGCATCTTAGTCAAAAAGGAATGCACTAATTAAACCTGTGCATGCAACTATGCCCAAAACACTTGACACTGCTCATTAAATGAATACTGCCAAAGCTTATTATACAATATTACGTATTGCTCTCCAACTGTTACTGTGGTTGTCAATAGATATAATCCAAGTTCCCTCATCCATGCATTGATTTCCAAGGTGCACTTTCATATCACTTACATCTACTACCTTCAGAGGCTGTCTACACATACTACCATGATGCCCCTTTGTAGGCAAATAGCCTGTTTCTTGCCCCACTGCAATTTACGCCAGTACCTCTAGTATTGTACTGACATGGTACAGCCACCAATACGCTCAACCAGCACTGCAGTTAGCTGACTAAGTAATCCTTACACGATCTAACACTTCTATGCTTTGTCAAACTTCCATTGATTGCCTTTGCCAAGATTGTTCATTTCGTTCCTCAGGATTCCTTGAAAGTACCAAAATTAGCTACCTGGAGGTACTCAAGACATATTGTGGACTACAACAGATGCATCACACTTGCCTAAGGCAAGAGACGAGCAGCTGTAGCAAAGATGCCAGTACATCATAAATAACAGGCAGCATTGTATAATCTGAGAGTGTTCTCTGGGGTTTTTTTTTAAAATATAACTGTAGTATATTCATTTTGAAATAGTATCACCCTGTGTGCTAAGAAATTTCATATCGCATCCCTCTCCATAACCATGCCCTCACTGGCGTTAAGATATCCTCTATCTGTGGAGTAAAAATGCAATGTCTGCTGATTACACCCATGGAAGCAAAACTCAGAAAAGCAAGGCATGCCCATGCACAACCACACAACACACACCCACAGCAATTTACATACAATGCAATGTATGCAGCACCTCAACCATCATATGATACCATTTATAATGAACATAAGACTTACTTGTCCCATAGTATGCCTACATACAACTAATTCTATGACTCATTGCATAACTTGTGTGTCAGCTTCGATGCAGTACCTGTAAAGTAAGACCATGTTGTTCTTGCGCATTCTGTCCGGTGGCGGCAGGCCTTGGTCCAAAAGAACTGACTCTCCTATTTTGCTGTAACTCACGCCTCTGCCTCCCTGACATTGTAGGTAGTGTTTGTCCCTGTGTAGTGCTGAAAGCCCCCGGGGTCTGTACATGAGTAATCCCAGTCTTCTTATTGTTTTCCGTGGTCTGTATAACCTGAAAAAGTAGCACAGGTAGAAATCACTAAACAAAGACACTGTATTAGTAGAAGGCAAGCTGGGTCTAAGAAGGCTGCAGTACACTACTACTGGATTAATTGCATCTGCAAATACATACGTAGTATGCTTGGCTAATCTCTGTTGCCAGGCAGAGGTAATTTGTTAACAGCATTTCATTAATAATTATGTCTGTCATGCAGTACATCAATCCTTCTGCGAGTACATATCTTTTTCCATAAAAAGGAATACTAAGCATGAACTACAGCAGTGATGTATACCTACCTCCTCACAGTTCATTTCACACCACTGCTCCATAGCCTTAAACCACTCTGATTATGTGTACATGACTGCACAGTATACCAATGGGAAGTCATATACTCCTGTAATATGCTACTACTAACTGCACAATTCCCAACAGCCTACACTACTTTATGCTCCCTTAATGTACCTTGTGGACCTTTGCTTTATGATATATAAGAACAAAAATAAAAGACAGGTGTTGCAGTAATAATGCCACCAGAACTACAGTTAGCCTACGTAAGGTAACTCTTGTAGGTTTGTAGTCCCTGGTGTTGCCTATTTATTACTGACATATTCCATGACCTTCATTTTTACATTTTTAATACTTTGACTGTTAGGGGATGGCAATAGTGATACAATTCGCAAGTGAAAGACAACGCCAAGTCTACTCTCTGTTTCACTTACCCCTTGAGAATTGCATGACTACCTAAGCACCACAATTTATGGTTTGATAGGGGCTAGATGTGTTGACATTGTGTTTTATTGCTGCATTTTCCTGTGGAAATATTCCATTAAAACCAACTGTAAACACTCAGTTTTCCTTGATTGTGTTTAACAGTAGTGTGTGCAAACATACATTTTTCAAATGCTGGACCGAGTAGCAACTACATTGTTATGGCAATATGCATGAAGGCCTAAACTGCATGTAACATAGCATGCAATCATTTTTTGCATCTGTCCTTGCTAGGAGTACAAGTACTTGTGCTTGACTGGGTCAAACACAGCACAATTACAGTTGTACCACACAGTGCATTACCACACTTAGCACTTTTTAAGGTTTACTTCATTCAACAAAACACTCGGCGTGTCTCAACCAGCAATACACAAGGGATTAGCTATGAACTGTAATTGCACCTGTAAAATCAAGGGATGCCATATTTTTAACACTGATTCCCTACTATGGCCTACTAGTGCACAATTTGTGTGAACAACTTTAATTCAAATAGCTTTAGTGGGACACTAAAAGATGTGAATATTGTCAGTCTGAAAGGTGGAGAACACATAGTACAGCCTGTTAATTAACCACACAGCAGAGATGCTCAACAACTTATTTGCACTGACACAGATTAGAAATGCACATAAAATTTTTCACTTTACTAAAAAGTTATAACAATTATTCTCAGCTGCACTGCAATAGGCCAACATGGATAGTGTGAGTGAAAATAAGGGCCAGTTGGGTGAATACGGGGAAACTGGCAACATAGTTTCACTGTTTGGGGCACAGTTCATGGAGCTGTAGTCTTCTGTAAAAAAAGACAAAAATACAAAGGTTGTAAAGACAGACATAAAAAGTAGCACTGCACAACTGTGGATCATAAACTATTAGACCAACAAGACATTCCATAACAATTATAGTCATTGCAAGGCAATATTAATATTTGCAACAAGAAGCAATTACGTAACTTCAGAATGATGCAAATTCCATGACTGCTCTATCCTTTTGATGCATAACTACGAAGTTTGATGTCTGTTATCTTTCCATCTCAAATGAAGCCAAAGTCTACTACAAATTGTCTGAATGCTGCTGAAATCTTGATAAGTGTTCCTCGACCAACTGTCTTGTGTCTGGTGGTTGATAAGGGGCAATTGTGGGCTGTATGTTTCGTGGATCATCGTAAGACAGTGTGAATCGTTCGTGAAGTTTAGTGTGGTCTGCCAGTCTACGTTGCAAATTTTTTTTCCTTTAATGGTATGAGGTAATTGTAATCTTTCCTTTGTTTCATGTGCACCACTGTCCAATGTCCGCTTTTCTTGTAAAATTGTCTACGATACCTAAATATAAAGTGGGGAACATTTCATGATACAATGAAAGTCAAGTAACAGCCTTTATTTAGAGTTTAATGCTTTGCATAGCATGTGTACAGCATAAAAAATACAATGTGTAAGCCATGGTTGACACAATTACTGACATTGACTACAGTTTGGCAGCCAATCATGTAGGTCCACCAAAAGCTGCTTGACTAGATATATCTCACCTCAGGTAAAATGACCAAATGTGAGTATTACTGGTCATTAACAGAATATTAGACATATTTCGATCAATGGTGGTGGTGCTACTGCAGGAGTCACTAACTTGATGTATCTGATTGCATTACGCTAATATTGGTCATACATGTAACACATGTGTCTTTTTATATGTCCGTGTGTTTACAGGTATGTGCAGTTGAAATACAGACTGCTGCAACTGAATATGAATTACATCCATTGTTAGCTGAAAAGTATAAAATATGAAATGAGTTCAAAATTGACTGAGTTTCCTACTTGTGTGCATTTCATCTTTATACCCATGCGTGTCAGATGCCATGACTTAGGTCCACAGTTGCTAACACAATTAGAAGTAATGAAACTATATATTGCTTTGCCTGTTGAACAGTTATGTGAATTATTGTATTTTCTTACACATATCTGCCTTCCTTGTTACACGCATATGGACGACCTCTGTGGCTGTTGTGGTCTATCGCAGCAAGAAAATTCCGAGCCCGAAATGCAGGGAAAGTGTAGGACTGCCGTTTTGAAGCATACTTTAATATGACCTGGTGGAACTGTTCTAATTCTGCTGTTGTTCTACACAGTGAGATGAGAAAAATCACAAGTCAGAGTATTCATGTCCACATGCACATCAATGTTGATAAAAGGAACCACAAAGTACAAGTACTTTACCTGTAGCTGACGTAATGTCTTGTTTTCTCCACAAATCTGGGGTCTAGAACAATCTGCCTTAGCTTTTCATGGGCTGGGCTGTCAGGCTCTAGCCATGGCGGCGCATGCTCCACCCCAAGAGACTCATGCTGACATTGTCCAACCGGTTCATCGTTATCATGTATCCCACTTCCCCACTCATGCTGGTTTACCATATGGTATAAAATACTACCCCAGTGGATCTATGGGTAAAAAATAGATAAGAGAAATAAAATTCATGTGGCAACTTCTACTGCTTCATATAAATTAACTGTATGATTAATGCGATGCATTTACATACCATGAATTATTCTGTACTCTCTGAGTGCTGACAGCAATACCAGAAGTGACTGACAATTTGCCTGGTCCACTGACACAGAATTCTGTAGCCACGCTGCAGTCCAGCCTGTTGTGTAATACCAAAAAAACAAACAGGTAGACAATAAGGTAAATGTGTATTTCAGTAAACTGATGCATTTACACTTGACAGTTATGATCGTATTAACTTTTACACAAATTGCTGCTAAGTGTAATATTCCTAGCACTGGATTTCAGAATAGTGTGACGAGTGTAGAAAATGTAGTACTGGTTACTGCATAGACCTATGTTATCACTGTATTGCTATTCAGTACATTTGCAAAAAACTAGTTTAGATAGATAATGCAGTAGACACTTTTCAATAGGAAGGTTAAGCAACCTGTATAAATTGACACTTCTCTTAGCACAATGCTAATGGACAGTGGAGGACAGTTAAAATGCAGGGAAGACATGTTCATGATGAAAACTACTATGACAGTGTAGGAATACAAATATTTGGAAACACTGAATCGGTATGCTTGGACAGAAGGGCCGAAAAGCATGGTTCATTTTTGAATACTCCACCCTTTAGTCTTACTTCATCACATCCAATCGATGGGGAGCACAGTGGCTATAGTGTCTACCTTGTAGTGTCTTTGCACCTCAGCAGGTAATGATGACACAATAGAAATGGTTACAGTATCGGATATACTTCTCATGATATGTAACCTCCACAGAACTAAAAATAGGGTATCAATTTCCAGGGCAATGAGTTGCCTATGCCAGGAATGTTTTTTTTTCAACTAAAACATAAATGCACACAATTAATACTCTGTGTGGTAGTATAGCCAAATGCACCCTACGGTGTAGTCACAAATGTGATGTTTTGCTTACAAACTGAATAATGGAAGTCAGTGCAGTTACTATTTTAGTAAAATGTGGATTTAGAATACTACGCTTCCATTTTTAGAAGACATTAATGTATATAGTGCTGTACATAATGGGAAACTAAAAGAAGACATGTTCCCATGAATGTCACAAAAATGCAGTAGAGTAATTAGTGTCTGTCTGGTCATACCCTTGTGAATAAAAAATCGACAGTATTTCTCCAAGAATCTGAACAATTCACAAGTACTGCATTCTTTACTACATTTCTGTAATTCCACACACATGCTTAAGAGCTGTCATGTCCTAGTAACCAAAACCATTGTTAGTCATTCTGGAAAACGGGAATGTAATAGAGTACAGGAGGAAAATTTCTCTACTGTTACCTTGTTAATTCGTTTACCAAGATTTTTGGCCCCATGCCACATATCGAAGGAGTGCTTGATTGATGAATACCTAGTCCCTGTAAAAGGAAAACATATCATCAGACCTTAAGCCTATAAGATTGAATGCAAGTATGACAGTGCAGACAGACAAGACTTACTCATTAGTTTAGCAATTTGTGGATGTGCATCAGTCACCAGCTCATCTATCTTGAGTTGTGAATCTTGAAGAGTTTTTATGCACCTCTGTACTCATCAGTGTATAACGCTACAGAAATACAATACGTTAAGTGGTTACACAGACTAAGGCGATGTTGACTAGACAACTCATACAGCATGCCTTGTGGTAGTTTATGGTTGTAACACCCATTACAGCCCTATTATAATCAGTGATTGTCCTGGGAACAAATGTGTGTGATAACTATGAATACAAACACACTAAGGAGTATTCTAACAACAACACTATGATGCATATAATAAGATAAATGAAGATGGTTAAGCATACCAACAGACTTACAAGTTAAGCAGGAAATGTGCCACTTCCTCGTGTGATTTTACTTGTAGATGCTGCTTGACAGCCATCCAGCGATCAAATTCACTACCAATGGCAATCCGTGTGCGTCCACGTTTAGCATCCAGTGCTTTCTTCAGGCGTTTCTGAGCAGAGAGTGTTACTGACTTTTTGTTCCCATTGGTTGTGTCGCCATTGTTGGACAAAGTTGACATGATGTACCTACCAATTATACAAACCGTAGAGGAATAGGTTCATAGGTTCGTACTAGGCTATCTGCCCTAGGGCATTTATAAGCCTAGCCAGAGTGTATGTGGCTTACACCACCCCTTAGGATGAGAATACTACGCCCTTTTAGGGTTTAGTTTACTATGCCTCTGTCTAGTAGTGACACAGAGATGACCCCCAGGGTAAACCTATGATCTCCCATCCACTCGTTGAGATTTCTCTTGAATAGAGTCAGTGAGGGGCTCTGCCTAATATGGACTGGGATTCTGTTCCAGAGTGTAGGGAGCCTCTGGGTTATGAATCTGTCCCTCCAGCACATCCTATTTATTTCTGTGTTGAGGTTTAAGTCACTTGTTCTCGTGGCTCGGATGGCTTTGAATTTTCTGAGGTGGAGCATGTCCCTTAATTCAGGATTGGACATGGCCTTGTATGTCAGGCACAGATCACCTCTGAGTAGGCGGTATGCGACTGAATAGAGCTGGAGTTTTTTTAGTCAGGCAGCATATGACATATGTTTAAGACCCTTTATCCTCTTGGTGAGGAACTTTTGGGGTCTTTCCAACTGCTGCAGGTGTCGGGTGAGATACATCCCAAATGGGGCATTGTACACAATCATTGGCCTGATAAGAGAAGAGTACAGGGGCACAATGACCTCTCTTGATCTAGATGTGAAACCCTTTATGATAAGGTGGGCAATATAGAAGGTCTTCCTAACCACATTGGCAATGTGAGAGTCAAATGAGAGGTTACTGTCAACCTGGGTCCCTAGGTCCCTGATTACCTCTTCCGTACTTAATGGATTACTGCCTATGTGGTAATTTGTCGGTACCTTGTTTTTCCCAAAGGGTATGACTATACATTTTTTGGCGTTCAGCTTAAGGCCATGGCTCTGGCACCAATTATCCATTTCTATGAGGCCTCTCTGAAGGATGTTTGTGTCCGCTGGAGTATCAATTATGGCGCCCAGTTTGCAGTCATCTGTGAACTTTGTCAGCCACAATCCTCCTATGTTTGTCTGTACCTCAGAAAAATAAATGCCGAACAAGAGGGGTCCCAGGACTGAGCCCTGTGGGACACTGCTTGTGACTGGCTTAGAGTCTGACATAGCTCCAGCAACTCTGACCCTGTGGGTTCTGTCCTTGAGCCAGTTTGCAACCCATCTTATGACATATGGGTTTACATTTAAGCTGGTGAGTTTGTCTATGATGCCTGAGTGGGGTATTGTGTCAAAGGCTTTTGCAAGGTCAAGGTAGGCTGTGTGAACTGCCTTACCCTCATCAATGGCCTTAATGACTGTTTCAAAAAAGTCGACCAAGTTCAAAAGGCAGGATCTGCCCTTGACAAAGCCAAATTGAGTAGGATCCAATGTCTGTAGGTCCCCAATGTCTTTGTTTATGAGTTCCATAATGATCCTCTCCATAGCTTTGCAGACCAGGCTCGTCAAGCTTATGGGGTGGTAATTTCCAGGGTCCGTAGAAGCACCGCCTTTGTGAAGTGGGACCACTGTTGCCGTACGCCACTCTTTGGGTACGTATCCTGTAGTAAGGCTAAGATTAAACAGCAGCCTTATGTGTGGGTTTAGTTCCTCTTGGAGTTCATGTAGCACACAGCCCGGGACACCATCTGGTCCCATTGATGCTGTGTTTTTAGCTTTAGAGAGGGTGGCTCTCACCTGGGCATCTGATATGTTAGGGAGGCTACAGTCTGCTGGGATAGTTATTTCTCCTTTTGGGGGGGAGGGGGAGGAGAAATTTGCACTGAACCTGCCTGCCAGAATGTTGGCAATGTCAGTGGGTTCAGTGTATTTTGTGTCATTTTGGACTAACTCTGAGCATATCTGGGAGTTTCCACCCAGGTTTCTAACATAGCTAAAGAAGGCCTTGTGATTGTCTTTTGTGTCTTTTGCGATTTTTCTCTCAAAGTTGGCCTTGGATGATTTTATGAGTGATCGTAGTGTTTTGCTAGTACTGATCAGAGACACCTTCCCTTTTAGGGATTTTGTTCTGTCATGTAGTAGCTTCCTCCTCCTGTTATAAAGTTTGTTTATGGCTGGGGTCCACCAGACCGGGTGCCTGCCTTTGGGGGAATGGGTCTTGGTTTTATTTGGGATTGCATGATCCATGCATTCTTGAAGGTGCCCATAGAAGGCATTTGCAAAGGATTCAGCAGTGTGGGTTGTGGTTTCCACTGGCCCAGGGGCCTTGAAGGATACCACTTCAGTCCTGAGAAGTGTGAAGTTTGCTTTTGAGAAGTTCTTCACTGTGGTCTTTTGTGCAGGGGGTGGGGGCGGGATGTGGATTTCCAGTGAGATTAATTTATGGTCTGATCTTATCAAAGAGGGATATACTTCCAGTGTGGAACATTTTGTCCCCATGTTTGTGATGATCAGGTCTAGTATATTGTCTCCTCTTGTGGGAATGGTGACTAGTTGTTCCATTGCATTTGAGTTTATGAATTCTAGGAACCTTTGGGCTAGGGTGTTGGGGCTTGAGTAATGTTCCCAGTCTATGTTTGGGTAGTTGAAGTCTCCCAAAATGATGGCATTTGGAGAGACATTCATACTCTCCAGTGTCTTCAGGAAGGCTGTGTGGGCTTCTTGAGTTTGAGAGGGTGGTCTGTAGCATGCTACAAACTGTAAGGCAGTTTTGCCTATGGTTAGTTGCACCTGGATAGTCTCCGATGCTTCGTGCGTTGCCACTAACCTGGAGGTGTGGGTATCTTTGATGAAAATGGATACTCCCCCTCCTTTTGTGGTTCGGTCCAAGTTTTGGGGCCGGAAAGCATGATATGAGGTAAAACCTGATAGTGCTGGGGTGCTCTCAGGAGCCTTGAACCAGGTTTCAGTCACTGCACAGACATCGATGTTCTCCATACTGAGGAGGGCTTCGAGGGCATGCATCTTGAGGTTTAGACTTCTGGCATTGAGCAGCATTACCCTTAGTTTTTTCCCACTTGTGTTTTCTAGGGAGGTAGGTTTGTCATTTGAGCCTTGCCTAAAAAAGGCACTATGGGGGTGGCAAGAGCCTTGGCCAATATCCGGAAGCCCAGGGGTGATAGGTGCAAGCCATCCCTTGCGAAGCAGCGTGGCTTGTCAAGCATGTCATCCCAAGCAGACAGACATTGGATCCCCTTAGAATGACACCAGTAATTAAGCCAATTGTTAAAACTGATAATTTTGTCTTTGTACTGTAGCATCATTCTTGGTGAGGGTAAGATGCTGCTCAGGGTCAGGGTCATACTGGCCTGGGCTACATAATCAGAGAGCTCCTCTATGTCTCTTTTTATGTAGTCCAGGGAAGTACGTCTCATTATACATCAATGTAAGTGTATTGTAACTGATGATGTTGAAACAGCAAAGATACAATCATGCTCACAGCAGAGCACCTCAACAAAAGGCAAATGGTCGGAGAGCAAGATTAGGCATCGGCCAGGTGTGGTAAACAGTTGCTGACAAACATGACATATGTGATTACCATGTAATGGACATTAATACATGGGACAGGTGGTTTTTCGAAGTCAGCTATACAGCAAAAGAATGAAAAACTAAAATTCTCACAAACATACACAATTAAATGTACTGCACTGTGCATTGAAAGCAGCTGTGCATTTTTCAAGATACACTCTCTGATGGCCAGTATGCCAATTCTAATGGCATGATGAAATTCATATACTCAACTGTATATTGAGCACTATGTTATTCAGCAGCTAACTGCACATGTTAGCAGATCAGTGTTGACTGTCTCATATGTATCACCGCACCCAGGTTATGTATGTTTGAACTTATAATAATCCATCAGTACTGTGTGCCGTACATTGTGTATATATTCATCGTAATAGCGCTCAAAAGTAATGGGAAGTGCAGCTGAAGCTGCTAAGCAAAGGCATAAGCAGGCACATAGGGTTTGTGAAGGCAAGGATGTATGTTACTTTGCTGTACCCCTAGTCAACCACATACATAATGAGATGTGACAGAGTTGTACCCACATACATAATGAAACGTGACAGAGTTGTACCCACATACATAATGAGATGTGACAGAGTTGTACCCACATACATAATGAGACGTGACAGAGTTGTACCCACACACATAATGAGACGTGACAGAGTTGTACCCACATACATAATGAGATGTGACAGAGTTGTACCCACATACATAATGAGACGTGACAGAGTTGTACCCACATACATAATGAGACATGACAGAGTTGTACCCACATACATAATGAGACTTGACAGAGTTGTACCCACATACATAATGAGATGTGACAGAGTTGTACCCACATACATAATGAGACGTGACAGAGTTGTACCCACATACATAATGAGATGTGACAGAGTTGTACCCACATACATAATGAGATGTGACAGAGTTGTACTCACATACATAATGAGACATGACAGAGTTGTACCCAAATACATAATGAGATGTGACAGAGTTGTACCCACATACATAATGAGATGTGACAGAGTTGTACCCACATACATAATGAGATGTGACAGAGTTGTACCCACATACATAATGAGACGTGACAGAGTTGTACCCACATACATAATGAGACGTGACAGAGTTGTACCCACACACATAATGAGATGTGACAGAGTTGTACCCACATACATAATGAGATGTGACAGAGTTGTACCCACATACATAATGAGACGTGACAGAGTTGTACCCACATACATAATGAGACGTGACAGAGTTGTACCCACATACATAATGAGACGTGACAGAGTTGTACCCACATACATAATGAGATGTGACAGAGTTGTACCCACATACATAATGAGACGTGACAGAGTTGTACCCACATACATAATGAGACGTGACAGAGTTGTACCCACATACATAATGAGACGTGACAGAGTTGTACCCACATACATAATGAGACATGACAGAGCTGTACCCACATACATAATGAGATGTGACAGAGTTGTACCCACATACATAATGAGATGTGACAGAGTTGCACCCACATACATAATGAGATGTGACAGAGTTGCACCCGCATACATAATGAGATGTGACAGAGTTGTACTCACATACATAATGAGACGTGACAGAGTTGTACCCACATACATAATGAGATGTGACAGAGTTGTACCCACATACATAATGAGATGTGACAGAGTTGTACCCACATACATAATGAGATGTGACAGAGTTGTACCCACATACATAATGAGATGTGACAGAGTTGTACATGAATAACGAGTAAGTACATAACGATAATGAGATGGTAACTTGTACATCTACCTTTTGCCAGCGGAAACAGCCAAAGGTAGGTCCATGGTTATGTACTGGACTTGTTTAGATATGGGGTAAATTGGCAAGTCCAGGTACTGACCTGTTATTACCTGAAATTGAAAAAGATGTAGTGTATGTGCTTATGTATCCTAGGAAATAAATATTGCTTAGGATACTGCATCATAAGAAAAACAATACCGGATACCTATTCATTCACATGGTGGAGAGACATGACCGGTAAGGTTGGCATATGGGCATGGAATTGCTATGCACAGTTGTAATGCAGGAGAACAAGTGCTGTGCAATGCAAATAGATCTCTTTGGCACCTGAACAGTCAACAGTGTGGTACACTTAACAGCCTCGTAGTAAAATAAATGGTTCCATAGTAGGAGACATGATTCAGATTAAATATGTACCAGTATGATCATGAAGCCCGCAAAGCAAAAAGATACAAAGTTAAATGCTGTGAGTAGAGCAGACCAAATCAAGTAATCCATGGATCCTGAAGACAAAGATGCGCAAAGTCACAATGGTGCCAACCACATTCTCATTATTATCGCCATGAGCTGCTAACAGTGGCTGCTGGGAAAAAATCAGAGAGGCCATTTAACATGAACAAAGAAAACTGCATGGGACACAAGTTATGTGTGACATACACTGTGATCTGCGTGCACTTGTATGCACAACATGTCACAGTTATCCTTTCTGAGAAGACATGCTTGAGTGGTCCAACATTTAAAAGACAAGCAAAGAAAATTGCTTTTCAGGGTTACGTGCAATGGTGAAACATGGAATACTGACTGAAGTGGCCGGATTATTCTCCACAGTAGTCACGTTCAGATCTTATGATAGTTTGCTCTTTCCATATAATTGAGAATTGAAAGTTAGAAGTGAGAAAGTGACAGTTAGTAGTCTGTCAAGTGCCAGAATCCAACATATCACACACGCTCTGAAGTCTCTCAAGAACATGTAATGTTATGACAGTCATAGAGCATGCTGGAGTTAATGACTTGAGGGGTACCTCTCAGAACTATACGAAGAGAAATGTGATTGAGCTTGCCGATTATCTATCCTAGGGAGGTATGTACCAAGCCTTAAGCTGCATTCTACCATCACCCAGAGTGATGACGCAATACAAACAGAACAGGATCGACTGTTGTGGTTGCACGGGGATCTGGTACCTGACAATATGTGAATATATTATCGACCGACAACAACACATTGTCAGAGACGGCCTGCATCTGTCTCACCTGGATTTCATGCTTCTGCCAAAGTCTTCAGCCTCATGCAAAGAGTGCCTACTTAATGAAAACTGAGGTAAAAAATAACAAATTAAACATTAAAACATATATAAAAAAGGAAATTAAACGTCATGTCGCTGAAGGCCCAGAGTGCAAACATGAAAGTGGACCGATTGCAAGCAGTCCCATCCCTGGAAAATGCTGACATCTGTGCAGTCACAGAAAACTGGTTCTAAGCTGTGGAGTGCACACCAGCCTGACCTAGTTACTCACACCATCATATATTGAGACCCCAAACAGTGGGTGCTGTAAAGCCAGAGGAGGCGTAGTTGAAGTATACATTAAAGACATGCACCCCTTCCAGGCCGGTAAACAGTGAGAACAGGAGACACTGCAGGTGCAGTTAACAAATGACAAGACCCCTATTCAAATCGTAGATGGCTAAGAACAGGAGAAACTGTCGGTGCAGTTAATAACTGGCAAGACCCCTTTTGGAAATTGTATCTGGCTACTGGTGCGTAAATGTGAATGAAGCTGCCCACTATGCATATTGTAACCTGTTTGAATTTGTCAAGATCAAACCCTTTACACTTATTCAAGTTGATTTCAATTGCCCAAACATAGATTGATGAGTGTGTTACCCTACAATCTCTCAACTGGTTAGAAATCACAAAACAATGCATGGACTGCCTCCAGCTCAGTACAGTAGATAGACTAATATTTAATAGAAATAAATGGCCCGCTCTAACTAACATCCTTCTACCATACACCCCAAAGAAAACTTTTTGACGTTCACATCTAAGAGTTATGTTCACAAACTGAAATGTCCTGCTGGACAAATCCTCCTCTCCTTCTCCTTAGGTAAGAAATGGCACTGCCTGCCTTCCACACTAAGGACAATGTCAAGCACTAACCTACCTCTCCTAATGGAATATGTAACTGCATTATCCCTATCTGGAGTCTGTAACCAAAGCCCCCGGGGAGGCTATCCTCCTGAGTTCCTAAGCATCTTATAGCTTAACCTTCATAAGCTAATTCCCATACAATCTCTCACACTCTGTAAATATTGTACATAGCTTTTTACTTTGGCTTTAAGTGTGTGAATTGGTAGAAAAGAATATGCATGATATTTTTCCAGTATGGGCAATATTGCTGACACTTTGTATTACGTGATATGCATTTGTGCTTGTACTTCTATAGGAATTCTAGCTTTACTGTAATTAGTGTAATGGAGACTTTCCACCAGGCACTCAACTGAGTAACTACGAAGGGAAGGTTAAGGTGTAGAAGGCATAACAGAGGTAACATCACAGCAGGATGTAGTAAGTGCCCAAAGTAGGGAGAAACTGGAAGATCAAGAATCATCTGAAGAAGACATATGTACATAGAAAAGAAAGAGATGTAATCTGTATGCAAAGGAAAACGAAAAAGTAACCAATGCAAAAAGAAGGAAAAAGAGAAGCGCCAAAGATATGTGAAGAGAAATACAGGCAAATGAATGGTTAGTGTCCCACAGGCTCACCCATGTTTGGAAACTAGTTTCCCATTAATTGTTCATCTCCAGCTTCACATGAACGTTTACATTGTTTGCCTGTTGAAAGGCACCTAAATATCTACAAATGGTACCTGAAGAGTTGCTCCCAATTTGACTGTTTTCGCCAATATATTTGCAGATCCATTGTCTACAATGTCTGCACTTGATACTAATGTAGTGAATGTTTAGTAGTGAAAGTTCGTTCAGTTGCCATGTGTTAGGGAAACAGAAGGCACAGGATCAAATGGAAAATAATGTGCCACAAGAAGATGCTATGCAATGCACACAGGAAATGGAAAAGAGTAAATATGTCCTCAGTTTAAAAGAAATATAACTGAAAGAAAACGAGTGGTTACAGTCACTATAACACAGGAAGTTATAAGTTTGATAACCAGAAATTAATGCAGTACTTAGAACTGATCATAGAGATCCAAGCCATGTAAGGGAAGTAAACAAGATATATGAACCATCACCAAAATAAATCAGTGAACAAGTTCTAACACCAACACGTTAGCGATGGAAATGAAGTGGAGGTATCACACAGCATCATGGAAAGGAAGGGGAGGTATCACATGCCATCATGGAAGTATCGAATATATAAAACTGTAAAGTAATTAAGACAATCGTGTCACCAAAAATAATAACAATAAGCACTGTAGTGACAAACGGCAGATTTTTTAGTGAATTGTGACACAAGGTGAAAGGAACTTAATGACTGACAAGAAAAGGACAGAGACATACTGGAGATTATGTGGATCTTGTGGAACTTAACAAAGATGATAAATGGATACAAAGAGGAAAAGAAAGAATAAGACATTTTAGCTACACTCGATATGAAATGGGATGCATTAACTGCTGGAGATATTTAAGCACAGGTAATAGAAGGATATAATTATGAAAACACAGGCACTGATGCAGTAGTTTAACTTCTGCTTAAGAGATATTAGCATTTGTGAACAAAGAGGTAGGTATGAATAACAACTGTTCACATGCAAGCACGGAACCGGCAAGAACATGGAGAGCAACAGGAAAAGCAATGCTCTTACTTATAAGTTAACCTGCACAGTCTAATTATCACTGTTCGATAAATTGCCTTTCGCTGAGGTATAAACTCTGCAGAGTAATTGATGCTGATAACCGTTATGTTCATGTACAAGAATACTCAATTATGGAAAAGGAACAAAAAGGCAATTAAAGAACTGCATAAGGAGCAAAGGATCATTTGTTGGAAAATAAAGTCCTGGTGGATAACTGTAAAAAGGGTAAGAATGTATGTATGGCAAGGAATGACCCTAAAATAAGCATTGAAAAGTAAACCACCAGCATGGGTAAAATATCGCTTGTAAATGTATAAGAGAAAGATGACAGTGATCAACTACATTACAGGGATCGTGAAACAGTAGCAGACCACTTTGCAAGTTAGTATTGAGAAAGGACAATTGATTAGTCCAGGGAATTAAATATTTTGGGGCTATTCTAGTTACCACCTTTATTTACTCTTGCCCTAATTCTGTAGGAAAGGATGATTTAACTAGTTTGGTGATGCCTAAATATTTTGCTCCTGTAAAACAGCATTGTGTAAACACTTTTCTGTCTGTCGGTGATTTACAACATAATAGCTCATTAGATGACTAACCGAAAGCACAACTATAGGTAGTCAGAACTTGTTCACATGACATAAGAATGTCATTTGTTCTTGATAAATATGCCAAGGCATATTCCAATAACTGGAATGTTCCTCACTAAATGAAATAAATGGGTGCCATAGTCTTGGCCATGTACTGACCGTATGTTGTCATAAATTTCTATCTGTCTTGTAACACTGTTCCTAAGAAAAATTGCAGAGCAATGTTCAGTGAAACAGACACATGCATGCACACACATGCACGTGCACACAGACACACACACACATGTGCGGTTTGCTGTAGTAATAATAATTACAGGTAGCACAAGAGCAGTGGTAGCAGTGTGGGGTAGCCAACAAATGTCAAGTTGGGTACCCTGGGACACTTCAAGTCTAAGTGTCATCCTGTTACTACCAGGCCACCTAACCTTTTAGTTCTTGCTGTACTGTTTTAAAGGAAGTATACACCTAAGGAACTGTAGTGAAATTTATTTTTGTATTGTGAGAGGCCTGTGTACCTCACCATGTTGTAACATCTGAAAGATGCACATACAAAGCCAATGGCATGTAGTTGTAGCAATGATTCGTTGTGGCAACACTACATACGCGTCTAGACCTGGGTGAATTACTGCCCTAAGCACTCCTTACTACAACCCCATCACAAACTAATAATGGCCCACGATACTCATATATGCTCACCTCCAGTATCAACACATTCTGCAAATGATTTTCATCCTCCCCGTCTCAAAGTTTTAGTTACCCTACACCTTCTGTAAAGCCATTGATTTTCTATGTGTTTTGACATGGATGATTTTTATGGTTGTACAACTCTATGCTGCATGGATAACTTGAATGGAAAACTAGGAATTAGGAAATAAATGCAGTGTTACTGTTCAACTTTACTTTTCCTTGAATCCTTTCAACACATTATTTAACAGTGGTAACTGTTTAGGAAAAAAATGAATTAAGCAAAGGTGACCCCAAACCAAAAAGGGTAATAGAAGGTATATCATGCTTTTTTTAACATGTTCCTAAAGTTTGAATGCAATGGCTGGCTAAAAAATGGGGAGCCCAAAAATAATGCCAGTCATAGATATTTTCTTTCAATAAAGACGTAAGTTGAAACAAATGGGTTAAT
Source organism: Protopterus annectens (assembly GCF_019279795.1). Classification (NCBI taxonomy): domain Eukaryota; kingdom Metazoa; phylum Chordata; order Ceratodontiformes; family Protopteridae; genus Protopterus; species Protopterus annectens. The sequence continues at coordinate 1,095,319,188 of NC_056726.1, forward strand.
GTTGAAAGGTAAGACAACCACCAGGCATTCTATGGCTATGTTAATAATGTAAATGGCAATGCTCAGATCTGCTCTGAGCGACAACAGAATGTCATTAAATATACCGATCACAAGGATATTGCCAATATTCTGGCAGAATGAATCATGGCAAACTTCACCCTCCTCTGACACCCTAAAGGGCCTATCTCAATACCAAAAGATTGCCAAATTATGGTAATAACAACAACACATGTAAAAAATGCACTCTCCAAAGCTAAGAATACAGCATCCATGTGACCAGACAACATGCAAGGCTGTGTACTACATTAACATGTAAATTAACTGGCATCTCACCTAAGTGTCATTTTTAATCATAGTGTCACCTCAGGCTTCATGCCCACTGAGTGGCGCACAGCAACAATTATCACACTCCACAAGGGGGGATGCACCTTGGATGCTGGGAACTACTGCAGCATCAGTCTGACGATCCTGATCTGCAATGCCATGTAACATATTATCATGTAACTTGCACAGCCTATCTGGATGTAGCCAAGGCCTTGCACACATTCCCCAACTCTGGAATCATAGATAACTGTACTAAGCTGGCCATTAGTCCCTACATCAATAAATAGGTTGACAAATTGATTACTGACATAACCCAGACTGTAAAAGTAGCTGACTACAAATCCAGCTCCAGACAACTGACAAGTGGAGTACCTCAAGGTTCATTCCTGGGGCCGGTCTTGTTTGGCATCTAGTTCTCTACAGTACAGGCAACAATAGGTGAGTCTTGCTTGCAAAGTTCACAGATGAGTGCAAACTGGGAGCTATTGTAGAATCCCAAAATAATTTGGATATTGTGCAAAAGGGCCTTACAAAAACAGATGCTTGGTGCCAGAGCCATGGCCTCAAGCTCAATGACAAAAAATGTATAGTTATCCCCTTTGGCAAAAAGACTTGTACCCATAAATTACCGCATAGGTGGCAGTACACTAAATGCCCAAAGTGTGATAACAAACTGAGTAATACAGGGGGACAGTGGTGTCACCTTCGATAACCACATCACCACAGTAATGAAATGCTTCTATGTGGCACACCTCAGCACTAAGGGCTTTTCCTCAAGAAAAAAGGAAGTCATTGTACTGATCCCTTGTTAGACCTAGTATAGAAGACAATGCCCCATTTGGTATTTACCTATCAAGATATCTGCAACAACTAGAAAGAGCACAGCAATACCTCAGTAAAAGAATCACAGGACTAAAGCAGATGCCATATGTTGACCATCAACTCCTATGCTCTGTCACATATCGTCTACTCAGAGGCAATCTCTGTGTGACATACAAGGCCATGTCAAACCCAGAGCTGTTGGATATGTTACACATAAAGAAATCTAAATCCCTCAGAGACACATGTTCCAGGGATCTAAAGATTGTCATCGCAATGAACAAAACATGCTGGAGGGATTGGTTCCTGACCCAGAGACTAACAGTATTCTGGAATAGACTACCCATACATGTCAAGCAGAGTGCCTCTTTGGCCCTCTTTCAAAGGAATGTTGTGATTGGATGGGGGATACGAAATTCATCCAGGGGATCATATCAGTTGCCCTGCTAGACAGGGGTCCAGAGAAGTACACACTGTTGGAAGAAATAGCCAGGGAATTTTTGTGGCTAGGCTTGCATAGGCCCTATGGCTGATAGCCTAGTACCAGCCTAGTACCAACCTATAAACTTAAGACAACAGTACCTCACAAAGTAACAATACAAATTGGATAATAAGGTGAGGTTAAGGAGGAAGAAAGCATTATGAAAGAAGTGCATGGTGCAAACTAATGTTATAAAAAGACAGAGAGGGGAAATGAAAGAGAGGATAAAAAGGGGGGAAACGAATAACCAAGACTGTATAATTAATTTACAAAGGCAATGCAGCCCAAAAGGATAGCTGCATGTCAGGTGGACATGGGTAGACCCCATTTGCTTTAATAAAGGCATCTGAGACATAATGTATCTTTCACATTTCATACTGGGTCCCAATTTGCCTGGACTGAGATTATTGAATGTCATACATTGACAGCCTCACACCCAACCTGCCCTCCCACACACATACATATACACTCTGTACAATATGGGTACTCATACCAGACAAGGAGTAATTTATAGGTAATCACTGATTAATAGTTTGTATAATAAACCTTAGCATGTGTACATGGTGATATCCTCAAATCACAAGTGCAGAATTAGGTAATTAAAACTGATGAGTTGTACCTGTGCTAACTGAAGGACTATTTGACATCTGTGACTCTAATGCATATAGTACAAAGTTCAAAGCATTCATTATTTTGTGACTGCATTCAATAGTGAAATAGTTCAATAGTACAAAATTATATTGCAAAGCAGCCTAAAAATAATTTTAGAAAAGGTCCGAAGCGTAAAACCAACTTGTCGTGTCTAGTGTAATTTCGTGGTGGTGCTGCGGTAGCGTTGTCGCCTCACGGTCAGATGCTGTCCGGTTCGATTCTCAGTTAGTGCGCCTTCTGTGTGGAGACTATATGCATGAATGGTCATACCTTCATTGAAGGTTGTGCCTCAGGGTTGGCAACTAGGCATGTAAAAAATCTATCTGCCAATCATTAGCGGACCAGAGTTCCGCTGTGGTGACCCTTAACCGGGAAAAGCCAAAACACCACTTATTGTCAACTAATTTGCTAGAAAACCACACAAGTAGTACAAATACAAATGGGATAAATAAATAAATAGTCAAAATCTGTAGTTTTGCCATAATGTGCACATGACAGAAGCATGCTCTCCCTAATCTGCACCTGTAATCCACACACATTTAAAAAAAAAAAGGAAAATAAAACATGAACAAAATAGAAAATGTGAACTTACTGTTGCAGCCAATTAGGTTGCATGCTTCAATGAAGCTGACCAGACTGAGTAGAGAGTACCGTGATAGTTACTCTAGAATGGCACCCAATGAAACACACACCAATGTACATTTACAAAATAATGTGGATGTCAAAGCACAGCACTTCTCTCTACCGGTCAGAGCAATAAATATGAGCAAAATCCTAAGTAACAGTGGATCAAAATGTCAAAAATAGGGAGAATTTTTAAATATTCTTCTTATAGACTAAGAAACTTGCTGCAGTAACACATCTGAGGTTAGCAAGGCATATGAAGTGTGAAACGGAATCGGCAGTCATTACTTATTGTGACCTAATAAACAACCCGTCTTACAAATGGGACAAATTGGAGAAAATAAAGACCTTGGGTATAATGTGTACATGCTATATGCAGGTCCTCCCTAACCTGCACCTGTAATACATCCATATTTTAAAATAAAATAAATAAATAATAGTTAAAAAAAAAGCGAACAAAGTAAAAAAAGTAGAACTTTCTGCTGCAGCCAATCAGGTCGCATGCAGCAATGAAGCAGGCCTGATTGAGTACATATTAGCGACAAATAAGGAGGTGAGCAGGCTGAATTTTCATCCGCAACAACAGGGTTCATTTGATCTGTTAGCATCTGCTTGCAGATGATGTATGGCTGCAACAGAGTTATTCAACGAGTCAGCCTCACACAAATCTTTGTTATTTAGAAAGGCACCCAACCAAACACAGCACTACACCTCACTACCTCGCAGAGCAAACAATCTGGCCAAAACCATATGGAAAATAGGGAGATTATTTAAAAATTCCTCTTCTAGCCTTAGACTGTTGTTAGAAAAACAGGTCTGGGGTTAGCATGAATGTTATGCAGCATATGAAGTAAAGAATGCAATTGGCAATGATTAATTTGATGAACACTTGTAGGTAAACAGAACAGAAAGAGGACACTTTAAAATGGGCATGCTGCAATAATCTGAAAGCTTTGTATGCAAGAGCTAACTATGTATGCTTACATCACAACACTGACTTATTTTGCAGAGGAAACAAAGTTTTGGATTTAGAAATGGCGCGTTCCACTTTTCACTCAGTACCAGCCGTTTGTAACATCGGTTACACAAGCAACACACAAGTCAACACAAGTGCAGCGCAGAGGTAAATAAATGTACATTAATCTTAGAATCAGGAGCGACACCTCACATATGAAACAATGCTTGCATTAGGCACACGTGGCGTGGGCAATGACCATCCTGTAATACAGTTGCACAAATAACTGGCTCCTTCTATTTCTAATTAATCAGGAAGAATAAGAAAATATTTCAACTGCTGCTCTGACTTTAAAATGCACTTCCCCCGGATTGCAGAACAGTAAATGGCTGCCGTGCACAGAAAGACAAAATCTGCAATGTTGCGTGCTGGAAGTTGAGAAAGGGTAAAAGCATCTAGCGTAATATAGGACATATGCACTAGAAAAACTGGGATACAATTCTTACTATAATAAAATAGAATGCTCTAAAATATCACATAGTGCCATTTTCGACAGATGACTACCATTTAACACTGTTGCTTTTCACGATCATGTTTTATAAACATGATTGCGCTATATAAATACTGTAAATTACAACTTACTGAGCAGAATGAAGTCGAGAACAACCCATGAAGCTGAGAACCGAAGAGTTCAGTGTCTTATTCTGGAGGGAAGTAAAACAGGACCGGGATAAAGGTTTGCAGCATTTTTAAAGACACATAATGCCGTGGGAGGGACTGTTGGGACCTCATTAGTGATGTCACAAACAAGGGAGGTCATTTGGTAAGTGGGTGTTACTGTTTGAGATTCGGTCCTAGGCAGGCAGGCCATTTGAGGAACGAGATAGTGTCCCTTTAATAAGAGTTTGAGAGGTACTGTGTTGAGTTTCCATTGTATTCAGACAGCAGTGAGCTGAGGACATATATTTCCACATGGCAGTTACTGGTGTATTTGTGCACTCATTCATTAGATCTTAGCCGTCTGAAATGTATAAGTGCATTCATACCAGTGACTACGATTGGTAGGTGTCTATATATGCATATGTGAGGGCAGATGCTCTTAAATGCTCCTGATGTTACAGAATGTCCCTGATTTTTCAGGCTGTATGCTTTCATCTCTTCCATTCTAAAGTTTGTGTTAATGGCCTAAATTGAGGATTGATGTAACCAAATAATGTTAGAACTTTGAGTTTCAGGCATAGTAGCATTCAGGGAAAGCATAGTAATGTAATGCCTGCAGTTTTGATTATACAGGAGTAATGTCTGTTCCTGATTTTGGTCTTTTGGCCAGCATTATTTTGTAGCATTTGCCTTGCTATGAGGTTGATGGGTACATGTACTGTGACATCAGTGAGAAGAGGGGGTACATTCCTTGTGGGGCTGTTACTTATCTGTTTTCTCATTCATCTGATCACAGTCAAACGTCTGAAGTGTACAGTCACTGATATAGACGTGGCTGGTTATTCGTGTCATTTGTGTGTATGTTTAGCCAAGGACATAAACGCTTTCAGCTGTGTTTCATGTTACAGAAGGCCTATAATTTTCTTTTGTTTTGCCTTATATTTTTTCCTATTCCTTCTACATTTTCTGGGTCTTTTTTTCTTGGCAAATCAGAGCATTTCAATTAGCAGATAATGATAGATGTAAGTTTCAGACTCAACCTTCATGCAAAGCCTTCTACTGCAAAAAGCCTATTATTTTGGCAAGTTTCTCAGTACAGAAAGGTGGTATCTGTTCCTGATTTCAGTCCTTTGTCCCCCATTATTCTGCATCTTCCTCCTTGGTTCTTGAGCTAAGAGGTTGAGAGGTACAGGGGTGGAGGGCTGCAGTAGGTTCAATCTGTATTCCAAAAGCAGTGAGCTGAGAAGACACACTCCTGTATAGCAGTTATATCAGTATTTATTCATTCATATGACTGCAGTCAAACATCTGAGTAAGAAAGAAAGTGTTGTTTTATTGTAATGCCAAATTAGGAATATATGCCACATTAATATTTCCTTTACTAATATGATCAAGACAACAGTTGATGGAAGTTTACTGGGCAGATGTATGAGTCCATATAAGCGGTATATAGCTACCTATATACATTTGTAAATATTGTGAGTTCATGTGTGTATAAATGTGTATGCCTGTATAAAAATATAACAAAATGTACATATAGCTATAGATATAGATATAGCACTCAAAATCCATTGAATTTCATCATTTCACAATGATGAGCTCTTCCCTCAACAGATTCAGCAACCTGAATTTGCTGACAAACTTTATTAATATGCGTGTGTTGGTATATACACATTTTTTATATATATATATATATATATATATATATATATATATATAAGTCTACTACTATTCACTGAAAGCACATTTCACTGAAAATCAAATTAGTGTGCACTTTTCACTGAAAGCTCAATTCACCGAAAACACAATTCACTGAAACACATTTCACTGAAAGTTATATATGGCCTTATCCCCACTGTAGTGTGATCCTGGAGTTAGTATATATAGTAAGGGGTGTGTGTGGGGGCACCACCCCCCCACATTGGAGGGTGTAGGTTGGCATAGCCCCCCAACATATTTTAAATATTTTGAACTATATACATGGACACTTGCAATTCCAATATATTACTGTTCTCTGAACATAGTATATACTTAAAATATGTGGGGGAGCTACACCCGCCACACCCCCTCAATGTGTATACTATATATACTAACTCCAGGGATGCACTACAGTGGGAAAAAGGCCATAAATAACTTTCAGTGAATTGTGCTTTCAGTGAATTGAGCTTTCAGTGAATTGTGCACAGTCAAATGTGTTTCAGTGAAATGTGCTTTCAGTGAATAGTAGTAGATCCTTTTATATCTATATATATATGTATATATGTGTATATGTATATAGATGGGTCTACTTCACATGGTCAACAGGCCATATGATTGACATCCATTTGGTTGACAGTTCATTTGGTCGACAAGCATGTTATGTGGGGGGCTTCACCCCCCACACCACCCAATGTGGGGGGCTGTGCCCCCACACCCCGCCAACTATATATATCAACTCCAGGGCCACACAACATTGGGGAGGGGGGCAAATCTGCTTGTCGACCAAATGAACTGTCGACCAAATGAGTGCCGACCATCTCAGGTAGACCCATATATATATATATATATATATATATATATATATATATATATATATATATACCCTTCTTATTGTTGACTTTCCAAAACATCGACTATCTTATGTGGAGACCATAAGATCGATATTTCAGAACATCGAACTATGTAATGGAGGTGGAGACCATTAGATCGACATTTCAGAACATCAAACTATGTAAATGGAGATCGCTGTATAGTGTAGAATGGCATATTTAACATCGAACTATGTAAATGGAGATTACTGTACAGTGTGGAATGGCATATTTACCATCAAACTATGTCAATGGAGATGCTCTACAGTGCGGAATGGCATATTTAACATCGAACTATGTAAATGGAGATTACTGTACAGTGCGGAATGGCATATTTACCATCAAACTATGTAAATGGAGGTCTCTGTACAGTGAGGAATGGCATATTTAACATTGAACTATGTAAATGGAGATCGCTGTACAGTGTGGAATGGCATATTTAACATCGAACTATGTAAATGGAGATCACTGTACAGTGCAGAATGGTATATTTACCATTAAACTATGTAAATGGAGATCTCTGTACAGTGTGGAATGGCATATTCAACATAGAACTATGTAAATGAAGATCCCTGTATGGCATTGAATGGCATATTTAAGACTTTCCTCACTGTAGTGCGATCTTGGAGTTGGTATATTTAATTAGCAGGGGGTGTGGGGGCTGCAGAGGGTAGGCAGCCATGGTGGTGCAGTGGTTAGCATTGCCGCCTTACAGTAAGAGGTTCTCTGGTTCGATTATTGCCTGGGGTGCCTTCTGTGTGGAGTCTGCATGTCCTCTCTGTAGTCGCGTGGGTTTCCTCCGGGTGCACCGCATTCCTCCCACATCCCAAAGACATACTCTAGGTGGATTGGACACTCTAAAATGGCCATAGATGAGTGCACGCATGTGTGTGTGTGTGTGTGTGTGTGTATGTGTGTGTGTGTGTGTGTGTGTGTGTGTGTGTGTGTGTGTGTATGTGTATTTGCTGATGTCATCATTTCAGAAAGTCGACAATATGAAGTAGATATATATATATATAATAGGGAGAGAAACGTCTCTTCCTTTCCTTCTCTCTCTCTCTCTCTCTCCATTGATACATTTGTGTATGTAATATACGTATATCGATGTTTGCATGTCTGAAGGAGATTGGAGACTGTAAAGTGGTGGCAGGGGAAAGTGTAATTAGGCAACATAGGATGGTGGCTTGTAGGATGACGTTGGTGATCAAGAAGAGGAGGATGAGTGTGAGGGCAGCACCAAGGATCAAATGGTGGAAATTGAAAAGGGATAATTGTGAAGTAATGTCCAGGGAAGAGTTAAGACAGGCACTGGGTGCCAGTGAAGAGTTACCGAATAGCTGGGTAACTACAGCAGAGCTAGTAAGAGAGATGGCTAGAAAGGTGCTTGGTATGACATCTGGACAGAGGAAGGACGACAAGGAGACATGGTGGTGGAATGAGGAAGTACAGGAGAGTATACAGAGAAAGAGGTTGGCAAAGTAGAGGTGGGACTGTCAGAGAGATGAAGAAAGTAGACAGGAGTATAAGGAAATGAGGTGCATGGCAAAGAGAGAGGTGGCAAAGGGTAAGGATAAGGTGTATGACGAGTTGTATAAAAGGTTGGACACTAAAGAGGGAGAAAAGGACCAGTACCGATGGTCTAGACAGAGGGACTGAGCTAGTAAAGATGTGCAGCAGGTAAGGGTGATAAAGGATAATGAGGGAAACATACTCACAACCGAGGAGAGTGTGTTGAGCAGATGGAAAGAGTACTTTGAGGGGCTGATGAATGAAGAGAATGAGAGGGAGAGAAGGTTGGATGATGTGCAGATAGTGAATAATGAAGTGTAGTGGATTAGCAAGGATGAAGTAAGGATAGCTATGAAGAGGATGAAGAATGGAAAGGCTGTTGGTCCAGATGACATACCTGTGAAAGCATGGAGGTGTTTAGGTGAAATGGCAGTGGAGTTTTTAACTAGAATTTTAATGAAATCTTGGAAAGTGAGAGGATGCCTGAGGAATGGAGAAAAAGTGTTTTGGTACCAATTTCTAAGAATAAGTGTAATGTGCAGAGCTGTAGTAACTACAGAGGGATTAAATTGATCAGTCACAGCATGAAGTTATAGGAAAAAGTAGTGGAAGCAAGGTTAAGAATGGAGGTGATGATTAGTGATCAGCAGTATGGTTTCATGCCAGGAAAGAGCACTACAGATGTGATGTTTGCTTTGAGAGTGTTTATGGAGATGTACAGAGAAGGTCAGAAGGAGTTGCATTGGGGCTTTTGTGATTTTAGAGAAAGCATATGACAAGGTGCCTAGAGAGGAGTTCTGGTATTGTCTGAGGAAGTTGGGAGTGTCAGAGAAGTATGTAAGAGTGGTACGGGATATGTACGAGGGTAGTGTGACATGGATGAGAGATGGATGCATTTAAGGTGGAGGTGGGATTACATCAAGGATAAGCTCTGAGCCCTTTCTTATTTGTAATGGTGATGGACAGGTTGACAGACGAGAACAGGCAGGAGTCCCCGTGGACTATGATGTTTGCAGATGACATTGTGATCTGTAGTGAGAGTAGGGAACAGGTGGAGGAGACCCTGGAGAGGTGGAAATATGCTCTAGAGAGAAGAGGAATGAAGGTCAGCAGGACTAAGACAGAATATATGTGTGTGAATGAGAGGGAGGATAGAGGAATGGTGAGGATGCAAGGAGTAGAGGTGGTGAAGGAGGATGAGTTTAAATACTTGGGATCAACAGTTCAGAGTAATGGTGAGTGTGGAAGAGAGTTGAAGAAGAGAGTACAGGCAGGATGGAGTGGGTGGAGAAGAGTTTCAGGAGTGGTTTGTGACAGATGAGTACCAGTGAGAATGAAAGGGAAGGTCTACAAGAGGGTAGTGAGACCAGCTATGTTATATGGGTTGGAGACAGTGACATTGACAAAAAGGTAAAAGTCAGAGCTGGATGTGGCAGAGTTAAAGATGTTAAGATTTGCATTAATATTCATTTTTATTCAGAATTATGAATAACTGTGGCATTAATATTCATTTGTATTCAGAATTATGAATAACTGTGGCATTAATCGCTGTACTACTATTTTGCCCTACAATTGATTTATGTGGCACTTCCTGGTATGAAATGAAAGCTTATATAATGATGGGACATGCCTCACTGCTATCTGGTGTTTAACTAGCACCTCTCTGCATGTATTTGTAACTGTTAAGGAATAAATATGATCTGTATACGTGTGCATCATTTTATGTAAATATCTAAGGCAGCATCTGCATAGCTGCATGGTGGAACAGTGTTTCACAGACAGCTCAACTCGCCCATAAATAATGGATGTTTGCCTAAACACATGATCAGTAGGCAAGAGCATGTGATCTAAGTACAAAAATGCCCCATATTAATACTTACGTTAATATTTTTATCCATATACAGTATGTATGGTACTTCTTGGTGTCAAATGAAATCTTAGGTAATGCTGCAGAAGTTGTCACTGATACCAGCTGTTTATCTGATGCAGATATTTATACTTGTTTAGTAATAAAATATGGAAATATCAGTAAAGATCCTATTGCTTAAAATGTCTCAGGCATTGTCTGCCTGGATATGGTGGGAAACAGCATTTAACATGGACAGTCACCATGTCTCTTAAGGCAGGTGGGGTACTCTGCACTAGGGGATTTCTGTTTTCTTTCCCAGAAAATTATGAATATATGTCATATGTTAATTATATATTAATAACTTGAATATAAGGCTGTTTACATCTGCTTTGTGATATCAAATAAAAGTTATTAAATGCTGTAAAAAGTGTCACTGACACCAGCTGTCTGCCACCTACCATTTGACAGATGTCTATAGTTGTTTAGTAATAAAATATGTATTTTACTATCATATTTCTGCACATATCTCTAGCAGTGTTCACTTGGCTGAGTTGTGAATCAGTATTTCGAGTGCCACACTGCCAGAGAAGTTGTGATATATGCATTTGTTTACAGCTAGGCTGAAAAATGTGCATTCTCTGAATTTTGGCTCAGCCAAAGTTTGTCCAGGCAGAAACTCTTCATGTGATAGGAGGTGTGAAATTGCACTCATGCAAGGTTTGAATGAGTTAATTATGCTGGCATGAAGGATGGTCTCACATACATGACCAGATCAAGGTAACCTTTGTGTGTACCATGCGACTGCTGGGTGGTCTCACATACATGACCAGATTAAGGTAACCTTTGTGTGTAGCATGTGACTGCTGGATGGTCTCATATACATAATCAGATCAAGATAACCTTTGTGTTTACCATGCGACTGCTGGATGGTCTCACATATATGACCAGATCAAGGTAACCTTTCTGTGTACCATGTGACCATGTAGGATGGTCTCACATACATTACCAGATCAAGGTAAACTTTGTGTGTACCATGTGGCTGATGGAAGTACTGTGTATCTTAGTCTGTGTGGGGGGGAGGGGGTTCAACTACACAGTATACATCTGTTTTAAAGCAGCCATTGGATAAAATTTGGTTGATTTTTTATCTTAAACAGTTTTTAAGTTTACATTTGATGAATGTCTTGGAATTTGAAAAGTTCTTTTTATAAATGATGTTTGTTAAATGTTCTTGTGTTAAAAGGTGTTTGTAGTGCATTTCATTTGAAGAATTAAGGTGGCTGTATCTTTGAAGGATTGTGAAGGGTGATGACATCACTCATTTTTAACAGTATTTAAAGCTGTACTATGGAGTGCAGTTAGATTCTGATGAAGTCCCCAGTTTAGGGGATGAAAGCGATCAATCTGTGTCTTTATACATTGCAAGAATAAAAACAGCTTGGACTGAAGAGTTTGGCTGACTGGAAGTGTTCCTACTGCTTCACAGTGTATGCTTTGGAATATTTTAGTTATATTTTACACTGTTATTACTTTTGGTTTTTTATTTGTGGTACATTTCGGAAATAAATTACCTTAACTACTAAGCTGAGCAACCATAGCTACCATTAAGAAGAATCGTCACAATTAATTGCATCTCCATAAATTCTCCCCGAGGCTAAACCTTTTTTCCCATTCCTGGAAGGAGAAAGTGCCCTTTAAGGATAAGTGATGGCTAGGTGTAAATCGGTATTAGTTTGGACTGATTATGCTTTGTGCTACACAACATTGTGAAGATACTGCCATCCTGTAAACCTTCCATCTGTCCTTCTTAAGTCCCTACATCAGGAGCTTAACCTCTGTATCACTTTTCTACATACTAGTTTTTAGACTTTCACTCAAATTTCTTCCATGTTTGTCACTCTTCTAGCCTTTATAATGTTCTTCATCTCAAGAATCACTTATCTCATTTACCCCACCCCTCCCCTGTTGTTACAGCTACTGGTTCCCCTGTATTCTCTTCAATTTCCTTTCTACGGCTTCTAACTTGTGCGATCTTTCCCCATTTAAAGCCGCAACAATTCATCCTCTCCAATCTGCCTTAGTTCTTTTCCACTCTCTCTCAGTTCTCCCACCTTCTACTATTTTTTCCACACTCCGTATCCCACCATATTCTTTTACTGTCTTAACTGGTCACAACTTCCATTTCCCTAGTTTTCATCCTCTCTCACTTCCCTTGAGTCCTTTCTACATGCCTCAAACTCTCTGCCATAACATGATCTGAAATACACCTGTTTAGACGCGTTAACCTGTTTACTTCTTCTGATTCATTCATGTTTACTAATATACAATATACCCTCTTTACCTCTTTGCATTCACTGTTTGAAAAAGGTTCTCTGTTCTCATCCCAACTTTCCTCTATGTATGTGCAATTGGTAACACCTCATGTGAAATTATATAGGTCCAAGAATTTTATATTTTTTAGGGTCTAACACCACATTAAACGTCTCACATGCTATTACTCTGTAACCCTGAAATCCTTTTCTTAAAAAATAAATAAAACTATCACTATTTGTCCCCCCATAAAGGAACACAGACATTGATTCTTCCCCTCCTTTGCACACTGCCAAGTTACCCAGTAACTTCCATTTCAGCTTCACACCTTTCAAAGTCCCTAACTATCTGTTTTTAGACTAAAAATTCCTGCTCCATCTTTCACCCACCATTTGGCATAACACTCCTGTCAGCTGAAACTCTACCCTTGGCAGTTTGCTTTTTTCTCTTTTCCATAGTTGGATTTCCTGCATTACTGGAGTGTTCAGTCTTTTTCTTGTTAATATGTAAAATGCACATTCTCTCGTAACTGGACTATTGCTATCACAAATGCTGCCTATCTTACTCTACCCTTAAACACCTTTCTCCACCCTGCCACCAAGCTCTCCCACTTCCTCTTGGAGGTACACCTCAGGGTTTTTTGGAAGTGTCATGCTACCCCTCCTACATTCACCTCCAGCAGGGAGCACTGCTATCTACCTCAGTCTAACCCTAACTGTAGCTTTCACGGGCTCCCCAAGCTTCACTGCTAAACGTATGCACCTATAAACAAAAGTCATCTTAGAAGTGTACAGAAATCAGTCCATTTGCCTGTACATTTTCTTTCCAATAAGAGAATCCAAGAGTAAAACCATCTTTTATAGCCTTGCTGTATGTAACTAATTCAGATTTGATCTAAGAAGGGTGCATACATTCAGAATGATTTCATTTCTATGCTCTAGGTGGTGGGTAGCCATGCAAAACTGCTACTAAACAAAGCTACTCCCAAGTAAAATGTAAACTCCTTTAAGTTTCATAGTAGAATGCTGCAGTTATGTGTACACACATTTCCAAATAGCTCACCCCTGCTAGAGCACAGCATGATATTTTTAATATGTGTTTCCTTAATTGATGCAGTGTCACATGATTCATCCTGTGCATGCCTCGACTCTTTCCCAGCTCAGCATCGTGAAACTTAAGAAGGTGTTTTTCTTTCTTTGTCTAAAACTCAGGTTCCTTTTCTTGCCCTTTTGGGAGGCATTCATCTCTGTGTGCCTATATTACCTCTCCTTTAAAACATCTGGTTGCCACTTCCACCCTTTTTTTTCTTAGTATTGTCCACATTTCTTTTCTCTCAGCACTATACTGTATCCAGACCAAAACAGCACACTTCCCTGGTATTTTCTAATTCACCCCCAGATTTTACTCCATTTCTTATGGCTCCTTTGCATATACTTCTTGCCCACACACTCCATTAATATGCATTTTATCCCTGTGTTTTCCCCTCCATACTTGTACCGTCTTTCATCCTTTTTTATATATTTCACCATGTAAATTCCCTGTGAGACAGTCTCATAGATTTAACCCTTAATTAATCCAAGGCTGAAGGTGTCGAGCAGCAACTGTTTTATTTGGTAAAACCACTTAAAACCAAAAAAAAAAAAAAACATATTTATTAAGTGCTTTTGTCTCTTATAGGAACTTCATCAGAATGGACATAAAGCACTTAATATATATGTATTTTTTTTGTTTTTATAAAGTGGTTTTACCAAGTAAAACAGTTGCTGCTCACAACCTTCAGCCTTGGATTTGTTTTGGTTTTGGAGCCTCTTGGAGTTTATGTTTTACCAGTTTAACCCTTAATTGACAGACAATTTTATAGCATTATGTAATAATCTAATAACTCATTGATACCTTTAAAACTTTTAAAATTTACATATTTTTATTACAGGTACACAGGTTTATACTAGGCTAACAACCACAAGGGTTCTTATAAGCTTAGCTGTGCAACCTGAATTTCACCCACAAATTTGATTTTTATAGGGGTTGATTTACTGACTACCTTTGTCCATCAGAAACATAAGTGCCAGACCAGGAATGTACTTCCAATTACCCATCCAATTGCACTTAAATATGGTTAGGGAGGAACTCTGCTTTCCAGGATGTGGAGCTTGTTCCAGTCAATGGGAATTCTCTGAGAAACATATGTCTGTACAACATGTCCTATTTATATCACAAGCAAAATTAAGAGATCTGTAGCTATTATAGCCAGTCAGAGGAGGAGTGCACCAGGTGAGTTCGTTACCCTGGGTGACAAATTTCCTTGCTAGCTCTTTTTGTTGATGGTGCCATCATTTAATATAGAAACAACCCCTAATAAAGTATCAAGTCTTCACTGGCACCACATTATCTTTGGCAGGTGATTATACCTACAGGAATTTTCCAAGGCTCAGTTGAGGACCCATTTTGCTATCCTTTTCCCTAGATTATCTCAGAAAGAACTGCCCTCTCTTAACACTACTGTGTACACAGATAATCCAGTCTCTTCATTTCAAAGACAAACTGAAAACTCTGCAACTTTAACTCCAAAGGGATTTCATTTCACTTTGGCACTTGCTTTTATCTGTCTGTCTATCCATCCATCCTCTATCTATCTAATTAATTACATTTGATACTGGGGTAGGTGGTCTGGTCCTCAAACACTGTTCAGCCATGTTCCCGGCAGAAAGGGCATCAGTTGTAGTAGCAATG
The DNA here is from genome assembly GCF_019279795.1 of Protopterus annectens. Classification (NCBI taxonomy): domain Eukaryota; kingdom Metazoa; phylum Chordata; order Ceratodontiformes; family Protopteridae; genus Protopterus; species Protopterus annectens. The sequence continues at coordinate 1,095,334,667 of NC_056726.1, forward strand.
GAGAACAGAACAGTAAAACAAACAGCAAGATATTCTACAACTTGTAAAATAGATGCCAATTAAAACAATTTGCAAACATATACTAGTTAAACAAGGTATAAAATATATACAAATAAGCACATGTTCATATTCTCAAAACTTGTTTCACAAGATGACAACTGTAGCACAGAATATACAAATAGAACAAACACAAAACAATGTGGGATGTGATAGTTTCTATATATTAATGTATGAAGCTATTTTGCATCATACTATAGCAGATGGAGAGACTGCGGTGGTGGTGCTGCGGTACCGTTGTTGCCTCACAGTTAGACGTTGCCCGTTCGATTCTCAGTTAGAGGGTCTTCTGTGTGGTGACATGCATGAATGGGCGTTCCTTCATTTAATGTTGTGCGTTAGGCCCGGCAAGCCAATACGTAAAAATCTACTGCCAATCATTAGCAGACCGGAGTTCCACTGTGGCGACCCCTAACTGGGAAAAGCTGAAAGACACAACAACAACAACAACTATTACAGATGGAGACAGAATGGTATCATATAACCTACATAAAGCTGTTGATTAATCCTAGCTTATCTGGAGTCATGATCTTTGGCACAATACAATCTATCTAATACGGATCTGATACAATGGAAAGGCCTTTGTAACATCATCACCAACAATAAATGTCTGTGTCTCAAACATGACTGTATACTTTCATTTAAAAGCCATTGTGAAAGTACATTCAACAAGATAATACTTCAGATTAAGTTATGAAACAAAATCCCAAGTTTGCCAACTCTTGAATCAAAAAAGCACAAGCTAAAATGTTTATTTTCATTGCTTGAACATGACCAACTGCTGATCCACTTTCTAGAAATATATCCCTGCTACACAAAACTGTTGGTTTATAACCCCAGTTGATCCCAGAATTTATCAATGTTTGCTACTTGAATAAAAATCACTGCTTAGCTATAGGTCATAGATGAATCATACTAGTTGCCTAATGATTTTCAAAATTTACTTTGACCACTTCCTTTACAGACTAAGATACCAGTTGAAAGATTTGTATTTACTTTTAGAGGTAACAGTGACAATTCTTTGTTGTAGAACTGCCTCTCCCCTTTGGTGCTGCCATCACTGAGAAAGTGCTGTCTAAAACTCTGACAGCATGCCAGGAAAGTATCTCTCAAAAGACACTTATTTGAATCCAGGCTTTGCACATGTAACACTCCAGGTTAATTATTAACTTAGCACTACTTCTACAATTTGGCTGTATGTACTAACTCTGTTTACATATCCCTTCTAGCAACACTACTTCTCTATAAGTAGTTACATTCCTAGCTGCAACTCGGGAAGTATTACTAACTATGCACTACTTTGCCTAAGTGATTCTCCCTACTTTATAACTAATGTTACGATCCTCCACATATATAAGTTCAACCATATATTTGTCTACATTCAGGTGTTTAAAGACTTGTTCTGTTTGCTACTATGTATATATTTTTGGTTTTACATTTTTATCCTGTAAATGTGTTAACACTCATTTTTTTGTTAATTTTGTTTATAATTTCTATTACTTGTGATAATTTGTATGTAAGCTTAGACTGGAGATTTTCTTCCCAGGCCTCCGATAAAAATGGACACTGGTCCCAGTTGCACCATCCCAGTAAACATATGTAAAATAAACAAATAAACAGCTTCATTAAAATGTCGCAGATCAAAAATCCCTCCAAGCATTTTAGAGCAAGCTGAGAAAATACCTGTTCTCTGAAGCTCTGTGTAAGTGTTTTCTAGGAACAGTAAATGTTTAAAAGTTGCTTGAGGAGACCATATACTATGTGAAAATTGTTCATGCAGCGGCAAATCAAATACCCTTAAATTATGAAAAAATATACATAAGTTTATAAGTGAGTACCAGGCTAGCTTCCCTTGCAGGCTATTTTTTGCTTAGCCAATTTCCCTTTTGGTGCTGAATTAGCCAATCCCATTTGATGTTAGATTAGCTTCCACCATACTATCACTGATAAATTATATATTAACATTAGTGAGAATAACTAGAATTGTGTCATAGACAATATGAGGGTCTTATGCATAGGGTAAAGCATTTAGGAGCTGCCTGTATCCATTAATAGTACAGGGTGCAATCCTGAGGTAAATGTTCTATTATCTGTCCATACCACAAAGTTGTAGTTGAATATGGATATGTGATGAGTTTTGTTTTCTATTGATGGGAAGTCTGTCACAGAGCAGTGGTATCCTGTGTGAGATAAATGTGCCCCTCCAAACAGTTGTGTTGATATTGCAGAAAAGGTCAAGATCACTGGACTGAATATTTCTGATGCCATTTGACTAGCTGATGTGCAGTAGAGCTATTTGTACTGGGTCAAAGAATGCCTTGTATGCCAGACACAGGTCACTTCTTAGTGGTCTGTAGGATACGGAGTATAATGACACGACACTGAGGCAGTCAATGTAAGACTTATAGCTCAGGCCTGCAGCCTTTTTATATGTTATCTCTGGGCACATTCCAGCTGTTACGTGTCCAGAATCATGCCATAGGAGGCATTATACTCAATGACTGGCCTACTGAGGGTGAGTAAAGGCTCATTTAATTAGAGCTGCTCTTTGGTGACTACACCACTGATTCTGTTGATTTCCAAAGCCACGGCTGAAAACAGAAAATAAGTATTATTTAAACTTCACTGACTGTGTTTTAACTATTGTGTTATTGCTGATTGTCACTGCATTTCTGCACATTTTTAACCAAAGAACTATACTATACTGTTACTCTAAGATCCTACCTATATCGTATCTGCTAGATTCAGGTCTGATTGTGTGCTTTTTAACACCTGGGGTTCATGCAAGCCATCTTACATTAAGAGATTTTTTCTTATGGCAGAAGTGTGTGGTTCTAGACCTATCTGAGTTGGGATTGCTGGAAGAAGGCTTATTATGTGCTTTCCCAATTGGTAGATATCTTTATACTTGTTTCTTCCTGCTCTGGTCATAGAAACCATAACCAACTTATTATACTTAGTAAAGGTATGCACTGAAGACCAAGTAGCAGCTTCAGGGATGGAACTGGACTCCAACCCCTTGAAGAAGGCACCAGAAGATCCAAACCCAAATATGTGGGATGAAAAGAAACAAAAAGTTGATCAGACTTATAAATATCCAAGTAGTACCTGAGCTGTCTGTGCAAATCCAAGGTATGCAGGACCCTCTCAGTAGCAGACTGAGGAGAAGGGGAACAGGAAGAGAGTTGTACCACCTGATTTAAGTTCAACTCATTTACCACCTTGGGCATAAAAGAAGGATTAGTACAAAGGGCCGCCTTGTCCCTGTGAAAAAAAAAAAAAAAAAAAGGGGGAGTGGCCATAAGGGCCTGAAGCTCACAAACCCTCAGAGCAGAAGTAAGAGCCAGCAGCAGAACAGTCTTCCAGGAATAATGCTGCAAAGAAGCAGAATCTGCAGGCTCAAAAGGAGCCTGAGTCAGTTTTTTTTCAAAACAAAATGAAGGTCCTGAGGAGGAGGAATAGGCTTTCTTGAACACCTAATACATAAGATGCCTTTAAGAAATTACTTGACCTCAAAACAAGAGGTCAAAGTAGGAGTCAAGGTCAGTCAAGCAGAAATGGCTGACAAATAGGTCTTCACTGAAGAATAGACCAAGCCCGACTGGAGCAACTCACAAAAATAAGAGGACCAGAGGGACTCCCACTGAAAAAGGGTCCTGGTTACAAGCATGGCACCAGACCAAAAATCTCTTCCATTTGGACACACACACACACACACACACACACACACACACACACACACACACACACACACACACACACACACACACACACACACACACACACTCTACCTATCTAGCTGTTTAAGTTTCAAAATGCATTTAATGGAAGCATATTCATTAAGGCCAGGGTGTGTGTGAGTGCAAAAGTTGTAATTTGCCGCAACAATTCCTTTTCTTCTAACCTTAATGTCCATGGCCCTCCTCTTTTGTTATATAGTTCCTGGTGCACAATGGCAAACAAAAATTTGTGAGTGGGATGTTGCAATGTGTGCCTAGCCAAAGCATTTGTGGTGGTACCTTTACTTATATGATATGTATGCTCATATATGCGTTGGCGCACTGTCCTTTCTGTCTTTCCTATATAAAAGGATTGGCATTGTTGGCATATAGCAGCATAAACAATGCCCTTTGACTCACAATTAAATTTACCTAATATGTTGTATTCATCATCTCTAATGGTTATTTTAGTGCCCATATGAATATGCTGACACTGATGGCAGTGACCACATTTATACATACCCATGTTCTTTTCTGTAATTCTGCTTGGAAGTTCTAAGATGTCCTTTAAATTTTGGCCACGCCGATAAATAATGTGTGGCAATTTTTCAAACTTTTTGTTGATGTGTGTATCTTCTGCCAGCAGTGCCCAATTCTTATAGATAATATTTGAAAGAATTTTTACATCCTTTGAAAAAGTTGTAATAAGTGTGAGACCACCCATGTCTAATATGCCTTTAATATGGGAATTTGTTTGTGCATAACAATTTCTATCACCATCCAACTCATGAATAAAATTATGGTATCCATTAAACAGGATAGGTGTAAAATGTCCCATGTTTCTCTTGTTACCCACTTCCTGCCTTATTTTATCAAATAGTCTGAGTGGATAATCTCTACTACTGAACATGGATCTAAGTAAACTACTTTCTACGTGGAAGTCATCCTCGAAAGGAATCATCCTTGATGCCCTGACCAATTGGCCTTTCATAACCGCCTTCTTTTGATGGAAGGGGTGGCTGCTAGAAAAATGCAAGAAAGTATTGGAATATGTGGGTTTCCTATATATAGTTGTTTTAAATCTGTTATGGGCACTGTCTTTTGATATGTACACATCCAGATAGTTGATAGCTTCTGTTTCAAATTGAAAGGTGAAATCCAAAAAGTTAGTGAAACATTTAAACTCTTCTATAAAAATTGGAACTGTGGTATCATCGCCTTTCCTAATGAAAAACAGTTCGTCCTGGTATCTAGTATACCAGGCAGCATGTTGTTGGAACAAATCGTTTTTAAATAAAAATTCATGTTCCCAATATGTTAAAACACAATTGGCGAAGCTACCACCACAGGCTGCACCCATGGCAACACCTGTAGTTTGTTTATATGCTTGACCATCAAATAACATGAAATAGTTGTGGAGAACTAGTTGTAAGAGTATTTCCAAGACATGTATTTCATCATTATCCATGCCTTTGGCATACAATAGATCCCTAATCCAATCTATGCCTTGATCTTGTGGGATAACAGTGTATAAATCTTTTCTATCAACTGTTAAAAAATTGTAGTTGGCATTAAATTCTAATTTATTTATGCGTTCTAAAAATCCCCATGAATCTGGGAAAATATGTTCTTCCCCTTTTATGACTGATTTTAGCTTTCCTTCAACATATTTGGCACAAGCATATACAATAAAGCCTCGTCCATCAACTATAGGTCTAAAAGGTGGATCAGAGACTTTCTTGTGTACTTTAGGACACCCAAAAATGACCGGTGTATTTGGTGCTGTTATGGTTAAGTAGTGAAGTGTATCCAAATTGATACTACCTTCCAAAAACAGATAATTAATATGGCAATAGATATGCTTATATGCAATGTTAATTTCATTAATACTAATCAACTCATAACAGTCATCTTCCAAAACATCATGCATCTTTTTTATATAATCATGCTCATGAATAAATATAAGCCCCCCCCTCCCTTATCGGGTTTCATTACCCGAATTCTGTGTAACTTCAGGGACACCAAAAAGTCCAGCTCATCTGGAGTTATATTACTAGTAGTTTCCTTAGAGTTGTTACTGCGTATACCATCGTTCAAATCCATTGTTACTGCGTATACCATCGTTCAAATCCATTGTTACTGCGTATACCATCGTTCAAATCCATTGTTACTGCGTATACCATCGTTCAAATCCATTGTTACTGCGTATACCATCGTTCAAATCCATTTCACAAATGCGTTTGAATAGTGCTGTAGTAGAGTGGAGTGGTGGGTTGAACAAACTCGAAACTTTCAAGTCATGAGTTAAGCAAGGTGTATTGCCCATTAACACTGTTAAATTAAGTTTCCGAGTGAAAATTTTCAAATCCAAAATGGCTTTTGCTAAATCAGCCCTTATGTCAGACAGAAAAGAAAGCCCCCTAGATAAAAAAATCAACAAAACACATATCCAACTGAAAATTGATATATTTTAAAACTTTATAGTCACCCTGGGAGCTCAATGTAATCAAAGGGCTAGCAAGCGAGCCATGGGCTACTTCCTTCAGCGATTCTGCTTCTTCCGTTGCTGCCCCTGACGGCTGTAGCTTTCTGGCGAGCACCCTGAAAACCCTGTCCATTCATATTATTTGATGTGAACCCTGGTGTTTGTCGTGGACCATCGCCATTTTTGATTCTCTCGCTCCGCCTTACCTGTGGAGGTTGGATGTTATTGTCAGAGCCTTCATCCTCGCAAACGTTTAATTTAGTGTCTAGGTATTTAGTAATGAGATACAAATTAAATAGTTTTCCATGGGAGGGAAGGAATTGAGTTGTTTATTTATAGGTTCATAGGTTCATAGGTTTATACTAGGCTATCTGCCCTAAGGCATTTATAAGCCTAGCCCAAAGTTTTGTGGCTTACGCCACCCCTTATGTTAAAAAATACTGTGCCCATTAGTTTGTTGTGCCTCTGTCCAGCAGTGACACAGAGATGATTCCCGGGGTAAACCTACGATCTCACATCCACCGGTCAAGATTTCTCTTGAACAGAGCCAGCGAGGTGCTCTGCCTCACATGGACCGGGATTTTATTCCACAGCATAGGGAGTCTCTGGGTGACAAATCTATCCCTCCAGCATGTCCTATTTATATCCGTGCTAAGGTTTAAGCCGCTTGCTCTAGTGGATCTGGTAGATTTGGATTTTTTGAGGTGGAGCATGTCCATTAATTCCGGGTTGGACATGGCCTTGTATGTCAGGCACAGGTCACCTCTGAGCAGATGGTATGCGACTGAATAGAGCTGGAGTTTCTTCAGTCTGGCAGCATATGACAGATTTTGGAGTCCCTTTATCCTTTTGGTGAGGAACTTTTGGGGTCTCTCCAATTGCTGCAGGTGTCGGGTGAGATACATCCCGAATGGGGCATTGTACTCGATCATTGGTCTGATAAGTGAAGAGTACAGGGGAACAATGACCTCACTTGATCTGGATGTGAATCCCTTCATGATCAGGTGGGCAATATAGAAGGTCTTTCTAACCACTTTAGCGATGTGAGTGTCAAAAGAAAGGCCACTGTCAACCTGGGTCCCCAGGCCCCTGATAACCTCTTCTGTGCTTAGTGGATTGCCACCTATATGGTAGCTTGGGGTTACCTTGTTTTCCCCAAAGGGTATGACTATACATTTTTTGGCATTTAACTTCAGGCCATGGCTCTGGCACCAGCTAACAGTTTCCGTGAGACCCCTCTGAAGGATATCTGTGTCCGATGTACTTTCCACTATGGCGCCCAGTTTGCAGTCATCTGCAAACTTTGTCAGCCATAGTCCTTCTGTGTTTGCCTGTACTTCTGAGAAGTAGATGCCGAACAACAGGGGGCCAAGAACTGAGCCCTGTGGGACACCACTTGTGACCGGCTTGGAGTCTGACATGGCGCCAGCAACTCTAACCCTGTGGGTTCTGTCCTTTAGCCAGTTTGCAACCCATCTTGTGACATATGGGTTTACATTTAAGCTGGTAAGTTTCTCTATAATACCCAAGTGGGGTATTGTGTCGAAAGCTTTTGCAAGGTCAAGGTAGGCTGTATGGACTGCCTTTCCCTCATCAATGGCCTTGGTGACTGTTTCGAAGAAGTCGACCAAGTTCAAAAGGCATGATCTGCCCTTGACAAAGCCAAACTGGGTCGGGTCCAATGTCTGCAAGTCCCCTATGTTTTTTTTTATGAGTTCCATTATGATCCTCTCCATAGCTTTGCAGACCAGGCTTGTTAAGCTTATGGGGCAGTAATTACCAGGGTCTGTAGAGGCACCACCTTTGTGGAGTGGGACCACAGTTGCCGTACGCCACTCCTTGGGCACGTATCCTGTGGTAAGGCTAAGATTAAACAGCTGCCTTATGTGCGGGTTTAGTTTCTCATTGAGTTTGTGTAGCACACAGCCGGGGACACCATCCGGTCCCATTGATGCTGTGTTTTTAGCTTTAGAGAGAGCAGCTTTCACCTGCGCATTTGAGATGTCTGGGAGGCTACACTCCTCTGGGATAGTTATCTCTCCTTTTGGGGGGGGGGTGAAGTTTGCACTGAACCTGTCTGCCAGTATGTTGGCAATATCTGTGGGTTCAGTGATTTTTGTATCATTTTGGACTAATTCTGAGCATATCTGGGAGTTTCCACCCAGGTTTCTAACATAGCTGAAGAAGGCCTTATGATTGTCTTTTGAATCTATGGCAATTTTTCTCTCAAAGTTGGCCTTGGATGATTTCATGAGTGCTCGTATTTTTTTACTAATAATGATCAAGGGTGTCTTCTCTTTTATGGATTTTTCTCTATCATGTAACAGCTTTCTCCTCTTATTGTAAAGTTTGTTTATGGCTGGGGTCCACCAGACTGGACGTTTGCCCTTGGTGGAAAGAGTCTTGGTTTTATTAGGGATTGCCTGATCCATGCAGTCCTGGAGGTGTTCGTAGAAGGCATTTGTAAGGGCTTCCGCAGCTTGGGTTGTGGTTTCCACTGGCTCGGGGACCTTGAAGGATACCACACCAGTCTTGAGTAGTGTGAAGTTTGCTTTAGAGAAGTTCTTCACTGTGGTCTTTTTTGTTTGGGGTGGGGGCGTGATGTGGATTTCCAGTGAGATTAGTTTGTGATCTGATCTCACCAATGATGGATATACTTCCGGTGTGGAGCATTTTGTCCCCATGTTTGTGATGATGAGATCTAGTATATTTTCTCCTCTTGTGGGAACGGTGACTAGTTGTTCCATGGCATTTGAATTTATAAACTCCAGGAACCTTTGGGCTAGAAAGTTGGGGCTTGAGTAATGTTCCTTTTCAATATTCGGGTAGTATAAGTCCCCAATATAATGGTGTTTGGAGATACATTTATACCTCCAGTGTCTTCAGGAAGGCTGTATGGGGTTCCTGAGTTTGAGAGGGTGGCCTGTAGCATGCTACAAATTGTAGAGCAGTTTTGCCTATGGTTAATTGCACCTGGATGGTTTCCGATGCTTCGTGCGTTGCCACCAACCTGTAAATAATTTAATTATTCAATTGTTTTTTTATATCATTGCTTTAGTGTTTTATTTATTAATTGTATAAATATATAAGTCATTGACTGCTTGTGTAACTTTGTCTGAGGAAGTTTGGATACTAGTCTTTACGAAAGCGCTTACGGAATAAAGTTTTGGAAAAGGAGAACATCTGCAAGTTTCGCTGTCTTTTTGTGTTTACGAGCACTAGTTGGTTGTGTTGTTTTAAAGATTAGCATCTCTCCCAGATGTCTGTCATACTTTTGAGAAGCTGTACTGCACTGTACAGAAATCAAAAAATTAAGAGAGACTAAAATTACAAAAAAAAAAAAAAACAAAGCATTAAAGTAGAGTACATCTATGCTAAGTTAATTTGTAGACAGATTGCAACATGTTTATATACCATTTGTCCACAAAATACAACTATCAGAATACCCTACACCAGGATCTGCCTGTACTATCAGTTGCTTCAAAATCTAAAGCTATACAATGACTGGCTTAATATTACAACCTACATTGACATTACCTCCAGATATTCATATAGTTGTATGGCTGCAATGTATGAAACATGCTAGCTCCATAAAGAAGCTGTTTTTAGTAGATGCCGAAGAAGGTGAATTAACATGGACTCATTGTGTTAACTGTGGCATATATGAACATAGGAATAATGTTAAATAGGTACCATGCGTTGCTTAGCCATAAGCACCTTTAAGCAGACACATTTAATAGCCTTTTCACCCATTTAAACATTTAATAGTGCTCACGTCCCATATCGAGCAGGGTTGCACTTAACTTTGGTGTAAATTTGGTTCCACAACATTTCTGTTTCCTGCCTGGTATTCTTCCATTTTACCATCATACCTCTCAACTGTATAGATTTTCACAGAATGACCAGATTTTTGCCTCATATTTTTTGTCTGTTTTTCATAAAATTGTGGTTTTCTGTCAAATTAGTAGCAAATCATTAAAAAATGAAGTTAGAAAATAATGACAGAGTTACATACCATAAAGAGCCGGGCTAGTGGAAGATAGTGGTTGTTTTGTTGTGGGCTATGTTAGGATTTTTCTGTTTGAGATATGTTTTATTAAGGGGAAAGTTAATTTTAATTTAATTTTAATTTTAATTTTGGCGTATCTCATCTCGACTCAGTTAGATACATAAAGTGTGGGCTTTTGCTAACAACACAGTTAGTATTTGTCACCCTTCCCTTCTCTTCTTAGCCTGGTGGGTTAGTGGGTAGGCACTGGGATAAAGCAAGAAGAATGATGCATTACTTGCAGGTTGGGAAGGTGGCCTAATGGTTAAGGTGTTTGCCTTACAAGCACAAAGTGCAGGGTTTGAGCCTCACAAGGGATAATTGGCTGGGCTTAAAATAGCTCACAAGGATAGTTAGCTTAGTTCTAATCTATGAACCTAAATTGATAAATACCATTGAATAGATCTTAAGCTACTATCTGTATTCACTCGTACTTTTAATAGAATATGGAAGATTGATTCATGGAATGCAAATGGGATTCAATCATTTTAAAAAAGGAAATTCTGTTTCCACCTTGCTTTTAAATCAAAAGCTAACATAATCTCAATACAAGAATCACATATGATGTAAGAACAGTGGGCAAAAATCAAAAATCAGGAGGAAACAAATGGATTAAAATGATTATTGCTTCTGACAAAGAATCAAGTAGGGCCGTGGTCGCAATAATAATCAAGAAATCATTCCAAGCTAATATAACACAATATGATACTGATACTGAGGGCAGATGGTGTTATATAACTTGTAAAAGCCCCTCTGTAAATAAACCAGTTACGATTCTAAATATTTATACCCCTGCAGACAACAACAGGACTTCTTCATGACCCTATATTAAATTTTATCTGCTCTAAAGCATCATTATATAATTATAGGAGGTGACTGGAATGCATATCAGGATCCTTTAATTGATAGATCAAAATCAAACAAACCATATAACATCCAGGCAACTATTGCTTTGTCGGAACTCAAAAATGACTTTAAATTATTTGATCCTGTCAACCATTGAAATAATAATAAGGCTACAGCAGAAAGGTATACATTCTACTCCCAATGTCACAAAATGTGGTCCAGAATTGACTTTTTCTTAATTTCTGATTTCTTTTTGAACCTGAATACAAACTGCTACATTGTTACTAGATTTTTTTCTGTCCAGTCCAAAGTTACGCTCAATATTAACTGGTCTGATAAACAGCACCAACATTATAGGGGATATAACTGGACTAAATCCTAACTTGCTTCTAAAGCAAGATATTGAGGAAGGGGTTAACTTGTTATTAGAAGAATTACTGTAAAAGTTACCTCTTTCTCAAATCCCATTTGACATTAAGTGGGCAGCTACTAAAGCCCAGATAAGAGGTTTTCTTATGAATAAAGCAACCCACCATAAGTAACTACATAACGATAAAGAAATGTCACTTAAAAAAAGTATTCTCATCCTGGAATCAGAACTGTAAAAATACTGTAAAAAAAGAAACAGAGGACCAACTAATAAATGTGCAAAAAGAACTTTGCCTACATAATGCAAACCATTTGTCATTCTATGAAATTAAAAATGTGGCTAATAATGCAGAAGGAGCACAGATCCTGACTGATTTCCCAAAGAAAATCTATACCTATTATTCTTGAGATAAACTACGTAAAATGGATGCATTGCTCTAATGCAGAAATTCTCAACCTGTTTGTAAGTTTATACTTGCAAATTTATGGGGAGTAGAAATCCTGTGCAACAGAACAGGTCAAAACACATTTTCTTCAAAATTTGAACTTTCCAAACTTTGATCATAATCAACAAAAGATTTTGTCAGCCCCCTTTCCTCAACAGGAGATAAATATGTTAATAAGTAATTTAAAACCCAATAAGGCATCAGGTCCAGATGGCCTCACTGAAGAATTTTATAAAACCTTCTGCTCAAAAATCTCTAGGATATTCCTATTTCTTTTTAACTATATAATTAATAATAACATAGATTTTCACTTTAACTCTTCAAAAACTGTCTTTATTCTTAAAGACAATGCCAGTTGAAAAGATCCTAAGATCTATCGACCCGTTTAATTAATCTAGATGGCAAAATGCTTACAACAATAATGGCTAACAATATATATATATATATATATATATATATATATATATATATATATATATAGATAGATATATCACCAGAGCAATCAGGGTTTATTCCATTTAGACAAACCTGTGATAATACCCTTACTTTGGAAACACTAATGCGCTTCACCCATCAAAAGGAATACCCAATATTTGCTCTACTTGTAGACGTATATAAAGCTTTTGACTGACTTAATCGGGAGTTCCTGTTAGCAATTTTACCTTATTTTACATTCCCCCCCAAGCTTCATCCAATTTATTAAAATTCTGTATGATAAGGCTTATACCATCCTTTGCATAAATAAAAATATATCTAACAGAATTGTCATTAAGAACGAAACTCGACAAGGTTGCCCTCTATCCCCAAATCTTTTTAATCTGTACATGGAACCCCTGCTTTTACTTATCAAGCAAGCTACCTATCATAGCCCTGCAAATATCTTTAATACCAGAATCACTCTAACAGCATTTGTAGACAATTTAAATTTATACTTCACTTTACCAAGTTCTGATATTTCAAAACTATTGAAAGCTATTGTAAATGTTTCAAAGTTATCTAATTATAAACTGAATCTAGACAAATCTGCAATATTTCCTTTAAACTTATCCAAGCTACTATCATTATATCCCTGCCCAACAACAATTAAAATAAAACAATCCATAAAATATTTGGAGATCACATTTTGTCAGAATAAGTTAGAGTTCTATCAAACTAAAATTGTTAAAATGTGGAAAAATATAGTACAAGATTGTAGCAGATGGGATACACTAAAACTACCATTCTTATCAAAAGTCACAATTGTTAAGATGAACATACTACCCAGATTTGTATATGTTTTTTATGGCCTCTCAAGTAATAGTATACAACAAATTCTTTAAAAAGTTATACTCACACTTGAGTAAATTTATATGGTCTCCGAAATCCATTTCTTACTATAAACTAATGCAGCCAAAAATAAATGTTGGACTTAATTTACCAGACTTCAGACTATATCTGACATCATTAACAGTAGCAGACTAATAAAAAATTACTGAACATGATATGAATGGAAACTCAGGGTTTCCCTTTTGGCTAGTTTTGTACCATAAATATATTAAATCACTCAGTTTTAACCCTAAAGCTTTTCCCTTTCTTGACAAAAGGAACTTTCTAACTTATAAAGTACTTACACCAATACAATTCTTTATAATCACTCTACAAAAACTATTTGCTTCTCTATGTATCTACTGCCTCAGCAACTCTGCAACCTATACACCTTAATCTGAACCTGAAACTTAATAACTCAATGTTAAATCTAAACAATTTTCCGCTATTAAAACAAAGCAAATATTTGACATGTTCCTCTTCTGTAATTCTACCATCATGGAGATGAGAGATAAGCTAAAACTATGCAAGAGTTATACTATTCGTTTTTACCACCTCAACACAGGTAAGCTTGGTGTTGGGAAACAGTGCACTAAAGGTATGCCATCTATGGATGTGTGCAGGTACTGAAAGATTCATCTATTGATGTGTGTAGGTACTAAAAGATTCATCTATTGATGTGTGTAGGTACTAAAAGATTCATCTACTGATGTGTGTAGGGTCTGAAAGCTGTCTACTGATGTGTGTAGGTACTGAAATCCATCTGCTAATGTGTGCTGGTACTGAAAGATTCATCTACTGATGTGTGTAGATACTGAAAGCCATCTCCTAATGTGTTGGTACCGAAAGATTTGTCTAGTGATGTGTGTAGGTACTGAAAGCCATCTACTGATGTGTGTAGTTACTGAACAATTTGTTTGCTGACATGGGTAGGTACTGAAAGCCATCTACTGATGTGTGTAGGTACTTAAAGATTCATCTACTGATGTGTGTAGGTTTTGATAGACATCTACTGATGCATGTAGGTGCTGAAAGTCTTCTACTGATGTGTGTAGGTACTGAAAGACTTGTCTAGTGATCCGTCTAGGTACTGGAAGATATATCTCCCCATCCTAGAGTTTATTTAGATTGTCAACTACTATTAAATAATGGATAGCATAGCAATCTAGGTTTTCTTCTTTATTATTGATCAAACTTTCACATTCCTTGCTAAACATGATGTTGAATATCATAAAGTCGTGCACTGCACATGATACATAATCAGAGAAAAAAACATTTTAGCAGAATAACACTAACTGCTTGGAATGTATTCCTCGCAAATAAAAGAAATATATAAAAGCAGTTACTGTGTATTTTGTTGAATGGGGCTTTGTTCAACGAATGCTAAGGTGGTTGAGACTGTCAAACATTCAGATAGTCGAATGTCTGATATCTCAAAGTGACATTAAAAGTGGTGAGGAGGGATTGTAAGGGGGTTAGAGTGTGTATGTGTTTCATTATTAGGGTTAGTGGTAGGGTACAGGTGTTGTGTTTGCATGCAAGTATATATGTTTCAGTGTTAGAGTACAGGTGTTGTGTTTGCATGCAAGTATATATGTTTCAGTGTTAGGGTACAGGCGTTGAGTTTGCATGCAAGTGTATGTGTTTCAGCGTTAGAGTACAGGTGTTATGTGTTTGCATGTGAGTGCACGTGTTCGCATGTGACTGTATGTGTTTTAGTGTTAGGTTACAGGTGTTATGTATGTGCATGTGAGTCCGTGTGTTTTAGGGTTGGGTTGTGGTTAGATAAGGGGTTAGATGTCATGTTTGTAGTGTATGTGGGTGCATGGTTGTGTACATGTGTATCTTGGGTAGTGGCAGTTTTACAGGAAGGAAGGTATGATGTGGGGTTAGACTTAGCAAGCAGCTGCTACTCCAGCTACAAATTTTCTCTTAGTAGTACTTGTGTGATCACCTAACAGTACTACTCTTAGACCTTCCACCCCTTACCCCCTTAGCTCTCTCTGGCCTCTGTCCCTCAGTTTTTGACAAATATGGATGGACAATTTCCTATGTTTTCTCCTGCTAGTCTGGTTGATATAGGCATCTTGAGACAGTGTAACAAATGCCTCATGTACATGGACAACCATCTACTACTGCCACCTAGGAACACAATTTGTGAGAGTTGCAATTACAGTAAGAACCTAGAGTCAATGCTCTTTCCCTCACAAGTCAGTATACCTGGCAATGAGAAGGTTGTCAACACAAATACCACACCTCAAACACCACCCACACCTACACAACACACACCCACATATGCAGAGGTGCTCAACAAAAACATACCCAAACAAAAGGGAGCTCCAAGGCAAAAAGACATGCAAACTCCACTGCCCATCACACCACACATCATGCATAGTCCACACGCCTCTGTCTCACAGCCACTAAGGCTTAAACATAAACCCAAAGTATTAGTCATAGGAGACTTCATTGTGAGAAACACAAATGTGACACTCACCAGGCTGCATAAGGAAAAAGTCATGGACAGTTATTTGTCAGGTGCCAGAATCCACCATAACACCCATGCACTCAAGTCTCTCAACAAAAGGTACTGTTATGATAGGTACTGTTATGACTCAATCATAGCCCACGTTGGCATGAATTACTTGAGATGTACGTCCCTGGACTATATGAAGAGAGACATGATCAAGCTTGCTGAATATGTGTCCCAGGCAGGTATGTTCCTAGCCTTAAGCAGCATTCTACCATCACCCAGAATGATGCCTCATTATAAACAGAAAATGATTTACTTTATCAATTGGCTTAGTTTCTGGTGTCATTCAAAGGGGATCCAGTACCTGACAGCCTGGGATGACATGATTGACAAGCGATGATGCTTTGCCAGAGATGGCCTTCATCTGTCTCCCTTGGGCTTCAGGTTCTTGGCAAAGGCTCTTGCCTCCCCCATAGTGCTTTGTTTAAGCAATGCCATGAGGTCAAAACTACCAACATAAAAATTTCAGCAAAATGCCAATTAAAGGTCATGCTGCTAAATGCAAGGAGTCTAAATAAGAAACTGCGTTCATTGCAAGCATTCTTAACCCTGGAAGATGCTGACATTTATGCAGTCACAGAAACTTGGTTCAAAGCTGCAGAGAGCAACCCAGCCACACCAGATGAGGTTACTCATTCTATCATACATCCAGACCCGAAACTGTGGGCAACAAAGCAAAAGGAGGTGGAGTTACAATATATATAAAAGACATACACACCTCCATGCTGGTCAAACAATATCACACACAGGACACAATCCAGGTGCAGTTAACCATTGACAAGACTCCAATTCAAATCATAGCTAGCTATAGGACCCCAACTTTGACTCAAGATGCCCACTCCACCTATCTGGACCACTTCAAATCTACCAAGATTCGACCCTTTACCCTCATCCTGGGTGATTTTAACTATGGAGCCATAGACTGGAAGAACTACTCATGCCAAAACACAAATGCCCGGAGATTCCTTGTTTCATCAATGAAAATACCTTGGACCAGCTGGTCAACATCCTCACAAGAGGTGAAAATATCTTGGACTTGGTATTAACCAACACGAGTAAAAACTGCAGCATCCCTACAGTGTCATCCTCCCTGGTAAGATCTGGCCACAAAGCGGTCACATTCATCTCCCCTGAACCCCTTCCCCAGCTAGGGTAAAACAAAAAAACTTCTCCAAAGCTGATGGAATTTATAAACAATGACATTGGTAATCTCCAAACTCTGGACCCTACCCAGTTCGGGTTTGTAAAAGGCAGATCATGTCTCCTAAACCTGATAGACTTCTTCGAAGCGGTCACCAAAGCTGTAGATGAGGGTAAGATGGTACACACAGCCTATCTAGATCTCACCAAGGCTTTCAACACCATTCCCCACTCTAGAATTATAGACAAACTCACTAAACTAGGTATAAATCTGTAAACTGTTGAAGCTTAATGGTGTATGCACAACAACAGTGAAGGGATCTAGCCAATTGCCACTAGAGTGGCCTATACTACTTTGAATCAGCCTTACACTCACACAGTGTTCCAGTCCCAAGCATTTATTTTTTAATTTGGTAAAGTAATTTTGCTCCCTCCTTATTGACTACATTTGCTAGTTTACCCCTAGGATCCAATTAAAATTAACTTGAAAATTGGTGTACAATTAAAAAAGAATAAAACAAATTAAAGTACAGCCAACAATACTGCTTACATACAATCATACAAACCAAACCAAAAGCCCAAGGTAACTCTCAGAGTCAGTGTTAGCCCCTCTCTGCTCCCCTCCCTGCCCCCAAAACTCTGCAAACAACATTCCACCATGTTTTTCCCAGAGACACTGCAACACTGCAGTGTACTAAGAGAAGTGAAAACTTAAAAAGCTGTAGTGAGCAAAAAAAATGTTAGGGGCTGCCATTGTTGTTATAAGGCGACATATGCAACATGCTGAAGGTGGTGACAATGCAAATGCTGCTCGTCAACCCACAGTGAGGAGACGGAGATGAGTGTACAGGCCCAGGGTAACCTACCAGGGGCTACATGAGCTGGAGAAAGTGGAGCACTATAGAGTGGACAGAGACCTCATGCAGCAAATAGTTGAGCTGTGCAGGCCACGCCTCACACACAGACCCAATAAAGGGGAACCCATCCCAGTGGAAACCAAGGTATGTGCTGGCCTAAGAATACTAGCAACAGGTATTTATTTATTTTATTTTATTTATTTATTTATTTATTTAACATTTGTTGACCAGGAAGGTACCTTCCAGAGACCAACTGGTGAAATGCTGGGGATTTCACAGGCATCAGCATCCAGGGCACTGCACCAGTTCCTGAATGCCATGTCAGCACATGTCGGTGATCATGTATATTTTCCCAATTCCCGTGAGGTATTGGCCAGCAATATGCATCTTTTCCAGCAAATAGCGGAATACCCTGAGGTAGTGGGTGCAATAGACTGCATGCACATACGCATCAAAGCACCAGCCGGTGAGCGGAGTAGGGCCTACTTTAACCGCAAGGGCTTCCCCTCCATCAACTACCAGGTCATGTGTGATGCCCAGGGCATAATAGTGAATGTGCGTGCTGGTTGCCCTGGAAGCTACCACAATTCCCATATCTGGCATTTGACGCAGCTGTACCAGACATTTGCCAGTGGGGACATCCCTCATGGTCACCTAGTGGGGAATGCTGGATATGCACTGGAGCCGTGGCTGATGACACCCATCAGAAATGCACACACACCTGAACAGGAACGCCATAATGAGGCACATGCACAAACATGAAATGTAATTGTGTGTTTGGGCTGCTCAAGTCAGGGTTCCACTGCATGGACACATCTGGTGGAACCTTGCAGTACTCACCAACTACATGTACTCAAATTTTTATGGTATGTGCTATGCTACATAATATGATCCTGCAAAAACAGCTGCAGCATGAGGCAAATGTCAGGCAACAACATACTGAAAGTTCAAACTGGGCATGCTCACACACTTAGGCTATGCCTGAGTACAGCAGTGCCCCACACATATCTGGCAGTTGCATGTGTTAACCCAGGAACCTCTCACTATTCTCCATTCCTGCCTTGTGCACACAGTTATTTGAAAACAGACGCATATATAATATATTGGAATCCTGTCATAATCAAATATATACTACAGATACTTAGGATGTTCATAGAAAGTTGAAAAGCAAAGATTGGAAATAACCTGAAATCAGTATCATCAATAAATAATGTGCACTCCAAACATTAATCAATCCAGGTTATGGAGAAATCATCTGTGAAGGAGTCCATACAGAATCATGACATTTCCTTCATAAATAGCCATGTACAGTCATATATGTCCTGAGTCAGGGCAAACTGTAAATGACTGACAAAGCCAACATCCTGGCAGACAGGCCCATACATACATACATACCCACCTCCCAGTGACAGAAGGCTCTAACATCATACCAGGAGATATCACATGTCCAAGGGTTAAATAGCTCCTTTCAAAGATGAAAACATGGCATCAATGGGATAACATTGTTTCCCTATATATATGTCATAAGTGAACTGCAGAACAAACAGACCCTGCACCTGAACACTTTGTTGAGCCTTAACCTCTCAACAGGATATAGGTTCATAGGTTCATAGGTTGATACTAGGCTATGTGGCCCACAGCATTTATAAGCCTAGGCAGAGTGTGTTTGTTTTTCGACACCCTTTTCAGATCAATTGACTGTGCCTCTGTATAGTAGGTTGCAGAGGATAGGCCATGTAAGGGTAGTTAACCATGCCTCTGGCAAGCAGGGACACAGAAGACATCCAGGGGTAAATCCATGATCTCCCATCCACTCGTCTAGATTTCTCTTGAAAAGGGACATTAAGGGTCTCTGCCTAACATGGATTTGGATTTATGTCCAGAGTGAGGGGAGCCTCTGGGATATGAATCTGTCTCTCCAGCATGTCCTATTTATATCTGTGCTGAGGTTTAAGTCACTGGAGTGTGTAGCTGTAAGGGACTTGGATATCATGAGGTGGAGCATGTCCATTAATTATGGGTTGGATATGGCTGTATATGTCTGGCACAGGTCACCCCTGAGTTGGTGGTAGGCAACTAAGTAGAGCTGTAGTTTCATTAGCCTAACTGCCTAAGGCACCTATTTGATTCCCTTGATCTTCTTGGTGAGGTACGTTTGGGTTCTTTCCATTTGTTGCAGGTGTTGGGTAAGGTACATCCCATACGAGGCATTTTAGTCAATTATGGGCATGATGAGTGATGAGTAGAGGGGCACAATGACCTCTCATGATCTATATGTGAACCCTTTTGTGATGATATGGGCTATATAGAAGGTCAAAGGAGAGGCCGCTATCTACCTGTGTACCTAAATCCCGTATTACCTTTTCCTTAAGTAATGGATTGCCACCTATGTGGTAATTTGTGCACACTTTGTGTTTCCCAAAGGGGATGAATATGCAATTGTTGCCATTTAGCTTTAGGCCATGACTCTGGTGCCAGTGTTCTGTCTCCATGAGGCCCTTTTGGAGAATGCTTGTGTAAGTCGGTGAGTTAATTATGGCTCCCAGTTTGCAGTCATCTGCAAACTTTGTCAGTTTTAGCCCACCCGTGTTAGCCTGTACCTCAGAGAAATATGTACTGAACAAGAGAGGCTCCATGACTGAGCCTTGTGGGATGCCACTTGTAAGTGGTTTATAGTCTGACAAGGCACCTGCAATTCTGACCATGTGGGTTCTATCCATAAGCCAGTTTGCAACCCATGTAGTGACATAGGTGTTGACATTTAAGCTGCTGAATTTTTTTATGATGTCAGAGTGGGGTATTGTGTCAAAAGCTTTTGTGAGGTACAGGTAGGCTGTGTGAACTACCTTCCCTTCATCTATGGCCTTAGTGACTGTTTCAAAGAAGTCGACCATGTTTAAGAGGCAGGATCTGCTCTTAACAAAGGCAAATTGGGTAGGATTCAGAGTTTGGAGGTTCCCAACATCTTTGTTTATGAGTTACATGAAGATACGCACCATAACTTTGCCGGCCAGGCTACTCATGCTTATGGGCTGCTAGTTTCTGGGGTGTGGTGTGGCACTACTCTTGTGTAGTTGGACCATTGTTGCTGTACGCCATTCTGTGGGAACATATCCTGTAGTGAGGCTGAGACTGAACAGTGATTTTAATTGAGGGATTAGGTCTTCCCGCAGCTCAAGCAAGACGCAGCCTGGGACACCGTCTGGTCCCATTGATGCTGTGTTGTTTGCCTTGGAGAGGGCAGCTCTCACCTGTGCATCTGTGATGCCATGGATACTACACTCTGTTGTGATATACATTTGCTCTTATGGGGGGGAAGGGGGGAGAAGTTTGCACTGAACCTGTCTGCCAGGATTTTGGCAATGTCTGTGGGTTCCAGTGTTCCATTTTGCAGGAACTCAGAGCATACCTGGAGGTTGCCACACAGGTTCCTGACATAACTAAAGAAGGCATTATGATTCCCTTTATTGCCTTTTGCTAATTTTCTTTAGTAGCATGCTTTAGATGATTTTATGAGGGATCGTAGTTTCTTGCTAGTACGGATCAGAGTTTCCTTACCTTTTATTGAATTTGCTCTATCATGTTGTACCTTCCTCCATCTGTTGCATGGTTATTTCATCTCTGGGGTCCACCAGACAGGTTTCTGCCTTCGGAGGAGTGTGACTTGGTTTTGTTTGGGATGGCATGATTGCATTCCTGTAGGTGTCCATAGAATGCGTTTGTAAAGGATTCTGGAGTTTGGGCCCTGTTTTCCACTGGCCCGAGGACTTTGAAGGATTCCATCTTGGTTTTGAGAAGTGTGAAGTTGGCTTATGAGAAGTTTTTCACAGTGGTTTCCTTTGCTGTGGCTGTGGATGGGATATGGATGTTCAGACAGATTAATATATACCAGATATAACCAATGAGGAGTTTACCCGTGGTATGGAATATAGACTTCCCATATTGATGATGATCAGGTCAAATGTGTTTTCTCCTCTTGAGGGAGTGGTGACCAGTTGTTCCATAGCATTGGAGTTCATGAAGTCTATGAACTGTTGTCTGAGGGTGTTTGTGCTTGAGTAGCACTGCCAGTTTATATTTGGGTATTTGAAGTCATCCAATATAATGATGTATGGGGGGACCTTTATATTCTCCAGTGTCTTCAGGAAGGCCAAGTGAGTATCCTGAGTTTGGGAGTGTAGTCTGTAGCAGGCTACAATCTGAAAGGCAGTTTTGCACACTATTTGTTGTACATTGATGGTCTCAGATGCCTCCTTTAGTGCTACTAACCTGGAGGTGTTTCTATCTTCGATGAATATGGATACTCACCCTCCTTTACTGGTTCTGTCCGGGTTGTTGTACTGCAAGGCATGGTATGAGGTATATCCTGTTAGTGCTGGTGTGCTCTTCTGAGCCTTGAACCAGGTTTCTGTTACTGCACAGGCGTTGATCTTCCACATACTGAGGAGAGGCTCGAGTGTGTGCATCTTGAGGTTTACAATCTGTTGAATGTGTTACAGCAACATTTGGCACACTCCACAAGTGTTCATGCACAACAGACCATGGGAACTACAGTTTTATAAGCCTATGAAGTCTGATCTGCAAGGTCATGGAGTCCATCATGATTAAAGTCAGAAACACAGCTATTGCAAGCCTACAAACACAGAACCCTAACAACGTTGTTTTGGTCATGGCCACAGCATGCTTCTCAAACCTGCTGGAGTGTTTGCAAGGCAGTCACCCAAGACATACATCAATGAAAAGACCTACACACGTCCCACATACACTTTGAATATCCCTTATATAACAACCCAGATAAATGTTTAATACACCAAATCAACAACGTGTGCATAAATATCTATTGTCATCTGATGGATTGGTAACTGGGTCACTGTGGAGTCACCCCCATGTCTGAGTCCTGTGATAGCATGAAACACAGTGCATGCATATTACCATGTGTAGTCTGCCGATGTCAGCGTACTACAAATATAGCAGTGGAAATTCAAACCCTCGATCAGGCGTATAGTGCGTCGTGTTAATGAGTAGTTCTCTGGCATCATGCAATAGTTAGGTAGGGGTTTGAATCCTGTAATTGCTGAGTGCCTGTGTGTGTGTGAGGGGGTGTTTCTGTTTGATTTCCTTTGAGAGCAGTGCCCTTTTTGGAGGCTAGAAAAATAGACAACCCAAGGATAAAAAACTAAAGGTAATGCTACTCAATGCCAGAAGTCTAAACCTCAAGATGCATGCACTCGAGGCTCTCCTCAGCATGGAGAAAATCGATGTCTGTGCAGTAACAGAAACCTGGTTCAAGGCTCCTGGGAGCACCCCAGCACTGCCAGGTTATAACTCATACCATGCGTTTCAGCCCCAAAACTCAGACCGAAGCACAAAAGGAGGGGGAGTATCTATATTCATCAAAGATACGTACACCTCCAGGCTGGTGGCACTGCACGAAGCATCAGAAACCATCCATGTGCAACTAACAGTGGGCAAAACTGCCTTTCAGTTTGTAGCCTGCTACAGAACACCCTCCCTATTACAGGAACCCCACTTGGCATTCCTGAGAACACTGGAGAATATGAAGGTCTCTCCAAACACTACGTTATTGGGTGACTTCAACTACCCAAACATTGACTGGGAAAACTACTCAAGCCCAAACACCCTCACCCAATGGTTCCTTGAATTTATAAACCCTTAACACAATGGAACAACTGGTCACTACTCCCACAAGAGGGAACAACATATTGGACCTGGTCATCACCAACATGGGGACTCTATGTTCCACACCAGAGGTAAACCCCTCATTGGTAAGATCAGACCATAAACAAATTTCCCTGGACATCCATATCCCGTCCCCACCCCCTGCCAAGGAAATCACTGTAAAGAATTTCTCAAAAGCCAACTTTGCACTTCTCAAGACTGAGATGGAATCCTTCAAAGCCCCTGGGCCAGAGGATAATACAGCCTAATCCGCAGAATCCTTTACAAATGCATTCTATGAGCACCTGCAGGAATGCATGGATCATGCTATCCCAAATAAAACCAAGACTCACTCCTCCAAAAACAGGATACCGGTCTGGTGGACCCCGGCCATAAATAAGCTATACAACAGAAGGAGGAAGCTACTACATGACAGAGCAAAATCTCAAAAAGGGAAGGCATCTCTGATCAGTATTAGCAAGAAACTTCGTTCTCTCATAAAATCATCAAAGGCCAGTTTTGAAAGAAAAATTGCCCTAGACACTAAAGATAATCACAAGGCCTTCTTTAGTTATGTCAGGAACTTGGGCGGAAACTCCCAGATATGCTCTGAATTGTTGCATAATGGTACAAAATATACCGAACCTACAGACATAGCCAACATCCTGGCAGACAGATTCAGCACAAACTTCTCCCCCTCTTCCCCCCCAAAGGAGCAAATGCCTATCCCAAATGAATGTAACCTCCCTGACATCACAGATGCACAGATGAAAGATGCCCTCTCCAAAGCAAAAAACACAGCATCTATGGGACCAGACGGTGTCCCAGGCTGTGTCTTACATGAGCTCCAAGAAGAACTGAACCCTCACATTAAGTTACTGTTCAAACTTAGCCTTACTACAGGATATGTACCCAAAGAATGGTGTACAGCTACAGTGGTCCCACTCCACAAAGGTGGTGCCACAACGGACCCCGGAAACTATCGCCCCATAAGCCTGACTAGTCTGGTCTGTAAAGCTATGGAGTGTGTCGAAACCATGGCCTTAAACTTAATGCCAAGAAATGCATCATCATCATCATCATCACCCCCTTTGGGAAAAACTCAGTTCCTACTAATTACCACATCGATGGGAGCCCACTGAACACTGAACGCATTATAAGAGATCCTGGGACACAGGTTGACAGCAATCTCTCCTTCGACCTCCACATTGCCACTGTGGTCAGAAAGTCCTTCTATGTGGCACATCTCATTACCAAGGATTTTGCATCCTGGAAGAAAGAGGTTATCATCTGTCTCTACTCTTCCCTCATTTGGCCACTCACTGAGTATAATGCCCCATTTAGCATATACCTCACTAAACACCAACAACAGCTGGAAAAGCCACATAAGTACCTTACGAAGAGGATCCTAGGCCTTAAACACATGTCCTGCATGGACAGACTCAAACAACTCCAGCTATTCTCTGTTTTATATCATCTGCTAAGAAGAAGAATTCCCAATCCTTCCACACCACACACTCTAGAGATCTCAACCTCATTACCACAATCAACAGAACATGCTGGAGGGACAGGTTCATAACCCAGAGACTCCCCATGCTCTGGAATAGACTTCCCATAAATGTCAAGCAGAGCACCTCACTGGTCCTCTTCAAGAGAAATCTTGATGAGTGCATGGGAAATATAAAGTTCACCCCGGGGATCACTCCAGTGGCTCTACTTGAGAGATGCACTGGGAACTAACATTGGGTGGCATGATGCCAGGGCACTTCTATGGGCTAGGCTTTTAAAGGCTCCAGGGTCATTAGCCTAGTACACACCTATGAACCTATGAAAGATCCTTTGTTGCCTTTGCCTGTGATTGAGGAACCATTTCAGGGGGTAGCTACGGATATTGTGGGGCCTCTGATTACCCCAGGTTCCACAGGGAAAAGTATATCCTAGTGGTTGTAGATTATGCTACCAGATACCCTAAGGCAGTGGCTCTGTCCTCCACTGACGCAGAATAGGTGGCAAATGCATTGTTAGAGATTTTCAGCAGGGTAGGTTTTCCAAATAAATACTGACTGACAGAGGTGCCAGTTTCATGTTAGACCTGCTGGCTTGTCTGTGGAAGTACTGTGGGGTGAAGCACCTAAAGGCCACCCCCTACCACCCCCCAGACTAAGGGTCTTGTTGAGAGGTTAAACTCTGCACTCAAGATGATTCTACAGGCATTTGCAGACCAGTTTAAGAGGGACTGGGACAAATATTTGCCCCATCAGTTGTGTGCTTACAAAAAGAATCCCCAGGAATCCACAGTTTTTTCACCCTTTTAGTTGCTGTATGGGCATAGGGTGAGGAGATCTCTAGATTTGATTTGAGATGAGTGGGAGGGTGAGTGTGAATCCCAAATGATGTCTGTTGTGGCATATGTCCTAAACCTCAGGACAAGGTTCAGGGAACTCATGGGCTTAGCCCAGGAGAACCTGGCAGAAGCCCAACAACAGAAAAAGGTCTGGTATGACAAGAATGCTCGAGCTAGAGAGTATGCTGTATGGCAGAAAGCAATGGTTTTCATTTCTGCCAGACACAACAAGCTGCAAGCAGCTTGGGAGGGACCTTACAAGGTAGTAAGGAAGGTCAGTGATGTTAACTACATGGTGGAAGTGCTAGGTAGGAGGCAGGGCACAAATTGTACCATGTTAACATGATAAAGCCTTACCATGATAGGGAGGTCCTTGTGCTGAGTATTTGCAGTGGATGACAAGAGGAGTCTGAGCGGGACCTGGTGACTGATCTCCTCAGTGAGGCTCAGACTGACACCTCAGTGGAAGGGGTAGCAATGTCCCAGCAGCTGTCCCCTTCCCTGGTCCGAGAAGCCTGAGCAGTGTTACAGGCATTTGAGGGCATGCTCACTGGGAAACTAGGGTGCACTCACCTGGTGCAGCACCATGTGGATACAGGACCCCAAAGGCCCAGTAAGCAGACAGTCAAAAAGAGTCTGAGGGAGGAGCTGCAGGAAATGCTGGAACTAGGGGTAATTCAAGAATCCAGCAGTCCCTGAGTCTCCACAGTGATGCTGGTATCAAAGAAGGATTTCAGCACTGGGTTCTGTGTGGACTACAGGAAATTTAGTAGTCACACAGAGTCAGATGCTTACTGCATGTCTAGGACAGGTGAAGCCCAGCAGCTGGGTGGGGCTAAGTATCTTACCACTATTGCTCTTACGAAGGGTTACTGGCAGGTGCCCTTGACTCCCAGTGCTAGAGAATGGTCAGCCTTTGTGACACCTTTTGGCTTGTATGAGTTCAAGAAGATACCTTTAGGATGAAAATTGCCCCAGCAACTTTCCAGAGGCTGGTAGATCATATCTTATCAGGAGCAGGAGATTTTGCACTTGCTTACCTAGATGATATTGTTATCTACAGCCATTCCTGGCAAGACCACCTTCAGCATGTCAGGGAGGTGTTGGGCAGACTACAGAGGGCAAGGTTGACCATTAAGCCCAGTAAGTGTCAGGTTGGTATGCAGAGGTCTCCTACCTAGCACATAGAGTGTGGAGTGCTAAGATCAGGCCAAAACCTGCCAAAGTGGAAGCCATTCAGGCATGGCCTGTCCCTGTTACCAAAAAGCAGGTGAGGATGTTCTTAGGGACAGTTTGTACTACAGAAAGTTTGTCCCCAATTATAGTACCATAGCTGCTCCCCTCACAGACCTGATAAGGAAAACAGGCCATATAAGGTAGTATGCACCCCAGCATGTGAGCAGGCATTCTAGAAACTTAAAGGAGTTTTGGGAGGACCATCTGTGTTACCCAGTCCAGATTACAGCAAAGAATTTGTTGTGTAGATAGATGCTTGAAACCATGGGGTGGGGGCTGTTCTTAGCCAGGTTTCCGCAGAAGGAGAAGATCACCCAGTGGTATATCTCAGTCATAGCCTCCAACCCAGGGAGGAATGCTATGCAGCTGTAGAAAAGGAATGTCTAGTCATAGTCCGGGCACTACAGAAATGGCAACCTTATCTCTATGGAAGGAAATTCACTGTAGTTACAGACCACAATCCCTTAACATGGTTACATCGAGCCAGCCAGCAAAATGCCAAGTTACTAAGATGGAGTCTAGGGTTGCAAGTATATGATATGATAGTGCAGCACCTCAGTAGAGTTAGCAATGCTAACACAGATGGGCTGTCAAGACGGGGAATGGGATAAGGTATTCCCAGATAGGCTCAACCCTCCCAAGCAATGTTTCTCAAAGGTCACTTGAAAAACTAGCTTGAGTTTTCAGGAGGGGGGGGGGTTTGACACTGCCAGCCCAGCTATCTGGAATTTTTTAAATAATTATATATCATTTGTGAATATTAGTATGATCCATACACTTGTCTTACAAATGTAAGAGAACTATATGCTATGTGTATATAAAGCTCCTGGTGCAGAAGTGCGTGTTGAACAGGGTTTGTACAGCACTGAGCTTCAAGCATGCGTCCACAGTGTACACTACTGGAAATGAACAGAAATGTATATAAACTATACACCTTCGCAAATGTATGTTTTAATATTAGAAATTGTAACATACAAAGTTAACTTGCAAA
Source organism: Protopterus annectens (assembly GCF_019279795.1). NCBI lineage: Eukaryota > Metazoa > Chordata > Ceratodontiformes > Protopteridae > Protopterus > Protopterus annectens. Next base: position 1,095,362,719 of record NC_056726.1, read on the forward strand.
ATTTCAAGAAAATAAGACACGATGTCTAGAGCTAGATGTTTTTGCATTGTCTTGAAACAGAAATAATTACTAGGTTTCAAATGGAAAAGTGTTTTATTGTTTTATGACTTCCAAGTCCTGCAAACTTCTGAGAGATATGTACTTCTAACACAGAGATGTAAAAATTCTTAGTTTCTGTTTTAGCCTGGGAACTGAAGTAAGGTGACAAAAAGTAATGTCATCCAGGCTAACTGAGCAGTAATGTTTGATATTAATTTAAGAACTCTCTCTGAGAGAGGCTGGGTATTTTGTACCTTGTCTTGGACCTAGAAACATCTACTCAGCACTTCTGCCGGTTCTATATCAGAACATCCAAGTATTAAAACTTCAAATGTTCTAATATCAAACACTATTCAGTGAACGCCAAGAATAACAAAGCTGCAGAACAGTGAATTATTTCCTCGGGAAAGAATTTGGTTGGCCATTTCTGTGGCTTTGCTATTCTTAGCGCTGTGGTGGAAAGTTACGGTTTTGGTTCAGGTAAGTGTGCAATTGTTTGTATGTTAGGGTTAGGGGTGGGTTAAGTGAGTTAGGGTTAGGGCACGGGTTAGGCATGCATGTGATAGTGACAGACTTTAGGGTTGGGGCGGTTTAAGTGAGTTAGGGTTAGGGTGCGGGTTAGATGAGTGTGTGATAATGACGGACCTTAGGGTTAGGGTTTGGGTTAAGGTAAGTGGGTAGATAGTAGTGTATGTTTAGTTTAGTGTAGCGTTAGATGTAGGAGTTTAAGTGTATGTGTGTGGTTGCTGTTTGTTTGATGTGCTTGTGTTGTGTGTATGTGTTCCAGAGCAGCGAATCTTTTCCATGGGAAAAAATTTGCTGTTCTGAATGTTCAATATTTACATGTTTAGATGTTTTGGGGCCGATGAAATAGCGTTCGCTATTTTCATCTTTCGATAACGTGATATAAACACCTTCTGCCTGCGTGTTGTTTGTAAGTAAGTCTTAGGGCATAATATCTCTTTTAGATATAGATAGGAATATAGTAAAGATTAGTTTAGATGATTTTCTGTATTTATTTGAGACTGTCCTGCAATGTTGTTTTAAAATATTTCCCGTGATTCTGAACTCTGAAGTAACTGTATTTTATATTCTGAGTATTGTCTTGTTCTTTTATTATTTATTATTAAATATATTTAAACCTATCTTTGTGGCTGATATTTGTGAGACATATTTATGCTCTTAAAGTACTTGCATATGTATTTGGTGACACTGTGCAAGCCACTCCTAAATAGCCTTGCTTTGTCAGACTACCATTTGGATTAATAGTAACATTACACAGTAGTATCTAACACTCTTTGTAAGGACCTTATAGTAGCTGATAATAAGGGTGGTTGGTGGCAGCTGGTAGTACCTTATAGTCTGGGCAGAAGCGGGCATAGCTACTAAACCTGTGCCAGTCTTCCCCAGGTGTATGTGTGTGGTTGTATATAAATCAAATCTGAAAGTAAGGTTGTGTGTGTGTGTGTGTGTGTGTGTGTGTGTGTGTGTGTGTGTGTGTGTGTGTGTGTGTGTGTGTGTGTGTGTCTGTCAGCTACTTAGGCAGGGACACGAAGCACTGGTTGGACAGAGAGGGGGCTGGAGGGCTTAGACTTGCCACTCAGCTGTGATCTTAACCCTATAGCTGTGCCAGTGGGGATTCTTATTGGGGATCTGGAAAAGAGGGAGAAACCAGCCCCAGACTAACTGTGGCCTCTGTGTGCTCTTAATGGAAACTGCACTTGATGCAGAGAGCTGCATCTGGAAATATTGGGTGCATACTTGTAATCTTCCCAATGCACATCCCCCATTGTTGACAGTGGTGAGGATTGAGGCTACTTGATTACTGGTTCAGTGGTGGGTCATCACATTCCTGAACATTTCCCCCCACAGTTTTTGCCACAAGGCAAAAATAAAACACATTAGATAGACACGCACTGTTTACAAAATGCATTATTTTCCGAATGTTTACAGAGGTTCACAGATTAGCACTAGGCTAACTGCCCTCATGGGCCATTTTCGGCCTAGCAAATTACCCCATGGGAGAATCAAACCCTGCACCTTATGTTTGTAAGGTAAACACCTTAACCATTATGCCAACCTCCCACCCCTATTTCTATGTATAAGCATGCTCTGAATAATTTTATTTGCAGTGCAATGTCCTCTATCCATTTAGATCAGCATTACCCCACACCCACAATCCTTTTTCTTATATCATAATAGGTTCATAGGTTCATACTAGGCTATCTGCCCTAGGGCATTAATAAGCCTAGCCAGAGTGTGTTTGGCTTTCGCCACCCATTTTAAATTAATTTTGCTATGCATTTTTTTGAGGTTAGTATACTGTGCCTCTGCCTAACAGTGACACAGAAGTGATAGCCGGGGTAAACCTATGATCTCCCATCCACTCATCAAGATTCCTCTTGAAGAGAGTCAATGTGGGACTCTGCCTAACCTGGACTGGGATTTTATTCCAGAGTGAAGGGAGCCTCTGGGTTATGAATCTGTCCCTCCAGCATGTCCTATTTATTTCAGTGCTGAGGTTCAAGTCTCGAGCGCATAGCTCGATGGGATTTGGATTTTCTGAGGTGCAGCATGTCCATTAATTCTGGGTTGGACATGGCTTTATACATCGGCACAGATCGCCTCTGAGCAGGCGGTATGCCACTGAGTAGAGCTGGAGTTTCTTTAACCGGGCAGCATATGGCATCTGTTTGAGCCCTTTGATCCTCTTGGTGAGGTATTTTTGGGGTCTTTCCAGTTGCTGCAGGTGTCTGGTAAGGTACATCCCAAAAGGGGCATTGTACTCAATTATGGGCCTGATGAGGGATGAGTAAAGAGGTACGATGACCTCCCCTGATCTAGATGTGAATCCCTTCATGATTAGGTGGGCTATATAAAATGTTTTTCTAACCACTTTGGCCACGTGGTTGTCAAATGAGAGATTGCTATCAACTTGGGTTCCCATATCCCTAATGACTTCTTCTGTACTTAATGGATTACCACCTATGTGGTAATTTGTGGGCACTTTGTTTTTGCCAAAGGGGATGACTATACACTTTTTGGCATTTAGCTTGAGGCCATGGCTCTGGCACCAGTTGTCTGTTTCTATGAGGCCCTTTTGGAGGATGCTTGTGTTGGCTGGAGAGTTGATTATGGTGCCCAGTTTGCAGTCATCTGCGAACCTGGTCAGCCACAGTCCTTCCGTGTTGGCCTGTACCACCGAGAAATATATACCGAACAAGAGAGGTCTCAGGACTGAGCCTTGTGGGACGCCACTTGAAACTGGTTTGGAGTCTGACATGGCTCCAGCAATTCTAACCATGTGGGTTCTGTCCTTGAGCCAGTTTGCAACCCATCTAGTGACATAGGGGTTTATATTTAAGCTGGTGAGCTTATCTATAATGCCCGAGTGGGGTATTGTATTGAAGGCTTTTGCGAGGTCCAGGTAGGCTGTGTGGACCACCTTCCCCTCGTCAATGGCCTTGGTGACTGTTTCAAAGAAATCGACCAGGTTTAAGAGGCAGGATCTGCCCTTAACAAAGCCAAACTGGGTAGGATCCAGTGTCTGTAGGTCCCCAATATCTTTATTTATGAGGTCCATGATGATCCTTTCCATAGCTTAGCAGACCAAGCTAGTCAGGCTTATGGGGCGATAGTTTCCCGGATCCGTTGAGGCACCACCTTTGTGGAGAGGGACCACTGTTGCTGTACGCCACTCTTTGGGTACATATCCTTTAGTAAGGCTAAGATTGAACAGTAGTTTTATGTTTGGGTTTAGCTCTTCTTGGAGTTCATGTAGGATGCAGCCAGGGACACCATCTGGTCCCATTGATCCTGTGTTTTTTGCTTTGGAGAGGGCGGATCTTACCTGAGCATCTGAGATGTCAGGGGGCAGCACTCTGTTGGGATAGATATTTTCCCTTTTGGTGGGGAGAAGTTTGCACTGAACCTGTCAGCTAGGATGTTGGCAATGTCTGTGGGCTCGGTGTATTTTTTGTCATTTTGGACTAATTCTGAGCATATCGGGGAATTCCCATCCAGGTTCCTAACATAACTAAAGAAAGCCTTGTGATTATCCTTAGTGTCCTATGCAATTTTTCTCTCGAAGCTGGCCTTAGACGATTTTATGAGTGCCCGTATTTTTTTGCTAATACTGATCAGAGATGCCTTCCCTTTTTGGGATTTTGCTCTGTCATGTAGTAGCTTCCTCCTTCTATTGTATAGTTTGTTTATGGCTGGGGTCCACCAGACAGGACGTCTGCCTTTGGAGGATTGGGTCTTGGTTTTATTTGGGATTGCATGATCCATGCATTCCTGAAGGTGTTCATAGAATGCATTTATAAAGGATTCTGCAGTCTGGGCCATATTTTCCACAGGCCCGGGGGCTTTGAAGGATTTCGCCTCAGTTTTGAGGCATGTGAAATTTTCTTTAGAGAAGTTTTTCACTGTGGTTTTCTGGGCAGGGGGTGAGGTCGGGATGTGAATATCCAGTGAGATTAGTTTATGGTCTGATCTTACCAGTGAGGGATACACTTCTGGTCTGGAGCATAGTGTCCCCATGTTGGTGATGATCAGGTCCAGTATGTTTTCCCCTCTTGTGGGAGTGGTAACAAGTTGTTCCATAGCATTTGAGTTTATAAATTCTAGGAACCTTTGGGCTAGGGTGTTGGAGCTAGAGTAATGCTCCCAGTCTATGTTTGGGTAGTTGAAGTCACCCAATATAATGGTGTTTGGAGAGACCTTCATATTTCCAGTATTCTTAGGAAGGCCAAGTGGGGTTCCTGTGTTTGGGAGGGTGGTCTGTAGCAGGCTATAAACTGGAAGGCAGTTTTACCCACAGTTAGTTGCACATGGATAGTCTCTGATGCTTCGTGCTGTGCCACCAACCTGGAGGTGTGGGTATCTTTGACGAATATTGATACTCCCCCTCCTTTTGTGGTTCGGTCCAAGTTTTGGGGCCGAAAAGCATGGTATGGGGTATAACCTGGTAGTGCTGGGGTGCTCTCGGGAGCCTTGAACCAGGTTTCTGTTACTGCACAGATATCAATGTTCTCCATGCTAAGGAGAGTTTCGAGTGCGTGCATCTTGAGGTTTAGACTTCTGGCGCTGAGTAGCATTACTCTTAGTTTCTTATCCCTTGTGATACCTATGGAGGTGGGTTTGTCTTTTGAGCCTTTCCTAAAAAAGGCAATATGGGGGTAGCAAGAGCCTTTGCCAATATCCGAAAGCCCAGGGGTGACAAGTGCAAGCCGTCCCTAGCGAAGCATCATGGCTTGTCGAGCATGTCATCCCAGGCTGACAGGCATTGGATCCCCTTTGAATAACACCAACACTTAAGCCAATTGTTGAAATTGATCATCTTGTCTTCATATTGTGTCATCATTCTTGGTGAGGGTAAGATGCTACTCAAGGTCAGGGTCATACCGGCCTGGGCTACATGCTCAGAGAGCTCCTCTATGTCTCTTTTCATGTAGTCCAGGGAGGTACATCTCAGGTCATTCACACCAGCATGGACAATGACTGAGTCATATTTGTACTTGCCTTGGAGTGACCTGAGTGCTTGTGTTATGTGGCGGATCCTAGCGCCCGACAGGCAGCTCACCATGACCTTCTCCTTGTTCAGCCTGGTGAGCGGGACGTCAGTGTGCCTGACGATAGAGTCACCTATTACAAGTGTATCAGGTGCGTTGTTTAGCCTTAAGGGCTGTGACTGTTCGGCACACTGGCTTTGTGAGCTATGTGTTGCACGTGTTTTGTTTTGGGGTAGCGGTTGCTTGGGTGTCTGCTTTGGAGGTCTCTGCTGCTTAGGCAGATTTTTATTTAGAGCCTCCGAGTATGTTTTTGTGTGTTTATGTGTTTGGTTTGTTGTCGTGGTAGGTCTATGTGAGACTGGAATTGTAGTGAGTGTGGTTTCCTTCTCCTCCTGACTGGTTACGCCAGTACTGAGTTGAGAGAGCTTAGCCTCCAGTTTGGCTATATGGTTGCATCTCTCACATGTGTTGGAATTTGTTGGGAGGAGGAGAGGGTTGTCTGTGTACATGAGGCAGTTGTAACATTGCCTCAAGATTCCCAGATTCACCAGCTGGACCGGAGAGGAGATTGACAACTGAACTTTGGACATGCTAGAATGGTATTGGGAATTCCTTTATAATTGAAAAAAAGGGCCAATGGGGAACCAGGTACTCAAGGGGAGGGTGTAGTGCTTTTAATTTTTTAGAGCTGACTTATATAATTGCTTTAGTGAGCAAGTGCCAGGTAACTTAAATGCAATGTGTTACAGGTAACTTAAATGCAAAAATGACAAACAGTGACTTTCTTTCAAGTGAAACAAGGAAATAAGTACAGTAAGCAATGCAGATATCACTAGGGATCCACAGAAGTGCTAAAAGGCCACGTTTTAGGTGGAATTAGCGTTTCAGGGAAATAAACAAACAACAAGCATACAAATAAAGGTAGATTCAGCAGGCCTGGATCTAGTCTATGCTACAGCAAACAAGGTGTACCGATTTCAGTAAGAAACAGTTAGAATATGCAGGCACTATAATGTGACAGAATTCCCATATGTAATAGTTACAGGAGGACATACTTTAGGGACTGTTACAAAATGAAACAGAAAGCATAAAAATGAGACTCTGTGCCTAACATATACATTTTAAGGTGTTAAAGCTTTTGCAAGGCATTTTGTTTCCTTGAGACTCTCTGCCTAACATGTCCATTTTAAGGTGTTAAAGCTTTTGCAAGGCATTTTGTTTCCTTGAGACTCTCTGCCTAACATGTCCATTTTAAGGTGTTAAAGCTTTTGCAAGGCATTTGGTTTCCTTGAGACTTTCTGCCTAACATATACGTTTTAAGGTGTTAAAGCTTTTGCAAGGCATTTTGTTTCCTTGAGACTTTCTGCCTAACATATACATTTTATGGTGTTAAAGCTTTTGCAAGGCATTTTGTTTTCTGGAAACTCTCTGCCTAACATATACATTTTAAGGTGTTAAAGCTTTTGCAAGGCATTTTGTTTAGTTGAGGCTCTCTGACTAAAGTACATTTTAATTAAGGTGTTAAAGCTTTCACAAGGCATTTTGTTTTCTTTGCCCTTGGCATAATTGACTGCATTAGGTTTTGGACTCCAGCATTTGCTGCCCCCTACAGATGAGCACATTTTAATGTTTGCAGCACTTTGTAAATACACTTATGCAACATGTACTCGGAGGTAGCAAATTATGATCAAGGGAAAGACAGGCTCTGCTCCTCCTATAAATAGTCTGCAGAGCTGTTCAAGCTTCAGACATTCAGGAGGGTTTGATTAGTAGGTTCCAACCAAGACGTTTGAGAGGTGGTCTCAGCTAACATCAGTGGTGAGCCTTTCTCTGTCTGCAACACCAACTTGTAGTTCTTCTGCTTTGTAAGTTGTTTCACAAATGAAGAAACTGTTAAAACTATTGCATTTGATAAAATTATATCTATTATGTTATTTTTACATGCTATCTGCCTAGCATTTTACATACTTGCCTTTTATGCCAGAGCATTAGCATTCTGAGTACTATATTATGATGTTTACTGATGTGCTTGAGTCCAAATTCTGATATTATCATGGGAGTGAATGAACACAGTACACTGCCCTCCTGTTATTTCTCACATCAGCCAATGCACATGTGCATGGGTTTTATTTTACTGCATTCTGTGTACTTAGATTGTATAATGCTATCCAAAATGATCTGAACATATCATGAGTCACTGCAAATTTTACTAGTAATTAGACTGACCATAACTGATAGTGATTTCACAACTGAATAGGGCATTCAGCATATATTTTGTTGGGGGCTTGTAAATCCTAAATCATTGATGAATGCAGTTATCTTTAAAAGATATATATTTCTAATCTTTTAGTAACAATGTTTTATATTTGTTTCTTTCCATTGCACTATAGTTATTCTGTTGCCATAGAATGGAGTGGTCTGTTCTGTGCCAATGGATAAGCAATCTATGTTTACAATGTGTGGCGTTACTGATGATACAGCTTTACATTAATTGTCACTAAAACATTTTATATAATTAGTATTTACTACATTTCAGAAGGGCTGTAATACCTTTTCATTTGCACCACGCAGGTACATTTACATAGAGCCCTAATGATGTACTATTAGGATAGTGTCAGAATAACAACAGCAACAGTTTTTCTTTCTCAAAATTAATTTGTGAAGTAAATACTTTTTGTTTATTGTATTTTAGCACTGACAAAATTAATCCACTTAAACACTCAGGCTTTGTGTTTTGTTATTCATCTATTTATTTATTTAATAATATTTATGATGAATCATGCATATCTGATACTGGGTACTGAACTTTGCTAAAATGTGCATATCAGCAAATCTTTAAAACTGTATTTCAAACATCTGCACAATCTTGAATAAATATCTGTGATTCTATATGAGCTTTGTTACACTGTATAGTTTTGGGGTTTTTACTTGTCTGCACAATTCCCACTCTAGCCTATCCATGCTGATGATATTTGTTTGTATTTTTACAGTACTCCATGACTTAAATTTATGCTGAACAAATGTACTAAATGTCTGTATAACTCTATGTTCATAAGTGTGTATGACAGTCAATGCTAAGACACTGAATATTATACAATTTAATTGTTATTCTCATGCTAACAAAATATTTCTGCTTACTTATCTTAGTTGTTAAAAATTTAATTATTCAGTGCTAATATTTCCCTGAAGTTGGACATTGCTCAGAAGAATTTAACAGTTAACACATGAATACTTGTGTCTTCCTTTCTTTGTTTTGTTTTGCTACATATGCACTGGCTTCTGTCTTTTTAGAGGAAGCTCTCTGAAATCAGTCTTTTGACAATGTTATCAGAGCACACAGGTTATGTGAAGCACATGCCAAGGTATCAGACAAAAGTTACTAAACAAACGAGATGCAGGTGATGAGTTCACAGTACTGCTGCATTATGGGTAAAATACTTGTTAGAAGAGCATTAAGAGTGATGGCAAGTAATAGTAAGAGATTCCCATGCAGATAAAAAAAGTACTCGCCGGTGTATATCACAGTAATTAGTACAGGATCTAATACTTTTCTTATATCAGAAACATTCCAGATGTGCAAAATTAGTGGTACAGGAGAAGGCTGAAAATAAATTGGAAGACAGGAGGGAAGGTCTAAAACATTACAGATTAAATTCAGTGCAACAGAATGAAAATGATTAATCTGTGCATGAATAATCCAGGAAAGAAATATATTATTTAAAGGAAAAGTGCAGTGGAAGATGTCAGATCAGGTTAACAATTCTTTTATGTTTGTTTTATCTAGTTGTTTAACAGGAAAGTCTAACTTAAAGCCAGTTTTCAGCAGAGTCCCAGGGAGAAATGCTCCAGACGCATATCTCTTGACTTGCAATAGATAAAATGTAAATAGTCTATCTAAGAAAGCACCAAAGAAGTCCAATGAGACTCTATGATACACATGGATATATTATAGGGGCCCATATCTATACAGGAAGAATGCAGAGTCCCTGTAATCACAACTATGCAGGAGAAATCTGCACTGTCTAAAGCCAAAAACACAGCATCCATGGGACCGGACAACATCCCAGGCTGCGTTTTGCACGAACTTCAGAATGAACTGGCTCCCCACTTAAGCACCATGTTCAATAATAGCCTCGCATCAGGCTTTGTGCCCAATGAATGGCGCACAGCAACAGTTATCCCACTCCACAAAGAGGGAGCCACCACTGATCCCGAGAACTATAGACCTATTAGCCTGATGAGCCTGGTCTGCATGGCCATGGAACATATCATCATGGAACTCATAAACAAAGACATTGGTAACCTCCAAACTCTGGATCCCACCTAGTTCGGGTTTGTGAAAGGCAGATCATGCCTCCTGAACCTGATCGACTTCTTTGAGGCAGTCACCAAAGCCGTAGATGAGGGTAAGGTGGTTCACACAGCCTATCTTGACCTCACCAAGGCTTTCGGCACCATCACCCATTCTGGAATTATAGCTAAACCCAATAAACTAGGCATAAATCCCTACGTCACAAGATGGGTTGCCAACTGGCTCACTGACAGAACCCACACTATAAAAGTTGCAGACTCCAAATCTGACCTCAAACCAGTGACAAGTGGAGTATCACAGGGTTCCATCCTGGGACAGCTCCTGTTTGGTATCTACTTCTCTGAAGTACAGGCTAACACAGAAGGCCTCTGGCTAATGAAGTTCACAGATGACAGCAAACTAGAAGCCATAGTCAAGTCCCCAAATGATGTGGACATCCTAAGGGCCTCTCTGAGACAGATGCCTGGTGTCAGAGCCATGGCCTCAAGCTCAATGCCAAAAAGTGCAGTGTCATCCCCTTTGCTAAAAACTCTGTACCCATGAACTACCACATAGGCAGCAATCTACTTAACACCGAATGTGTGATAAGAGACCTTGGGACCCAGGTGGACAGTAGTCTCTTCTTTGATAGTCACATCACCACAGAAGTCAGGAAGTCCTTCTATGTGGCACACCTCATCATAAAAGGGTTCTCATCCAGGAAAAAAGAGGTTATCATTCCCCTCTACTTGACACTCATTAGACCCATTATAGAGTACAACGCCCCTTTTGGAATGTACCTCACAAGACATCTGCAGCAGCTGGAAAAGCCACAGAAGTACCTCACAGAGAGGATTACTGGACTCAAACAAATGCCCTACACTGACCGCCTCAAAAAACTCCAGCTTTACTCCTTAGCATATCGCCTACTCTGAGGTGATCTCTGCCTAACATATAAAGCTATGTCAAACCCAGAGCTGTTGGACATGCTACACATAAAGAAATCCCAATCTCTCTGAGCTACATGCTCTAGGGACCTAAACTTTGTCACCACAATAAACAGGACATGCTGGAGGAATAGATTCCTATCCCAGAGACTTTCCCATACTCTGGAACAGGCTACCCATCTATGTCAAGCAAAGTTCTTCATTAGCACTCTTCAAGAAAAATCTTGATGAGTAGATGGGAAATAGGAAATACACCCCGAGGATCACTTCTGTGTCTCTGCTCGACAGTGGCACAGGAAAATAACTTTCCTGGGTGGCATAAGCCAGAGAACCTTGTTGGCTAGGCTTACGTAGGTCCTTGGGCCGATAGCCTAGTACCTACCTATGAACCTATGAACCTATGTGACTTGTTATTGTTTTTTATACTCAACTGATAAAAATAAGTGTATTGCTGCAGTGCCAGAGAACTAAGTTTTACAAGGGTGAAAGCTACACAGAGTATGTTCAGAAGAGATTATCATAAATACAAAAAGAGTACTTGTCAAACAGATAACTACAAATAATCAGTATTCTAAACCTTCAAAGAAAGGATAGGGGAAAATATGATTACAATACTTAATCACTTCAATGGTGTCTTCTATGATTGTTCACAGGTTCATAGGTGTGTACTAGGCTAATGGCCCTGAAGCCTTTACAAGGCTAGCCCATAGGATTACCCTGACATCATGCCACCCAACCTTAGTTCCCAGTGCATCTGTCGAGTAAAGCCACTGGAGTGATCCCTGGGGTGAATTTTCTATTTCCCATGTATTCATCAAGATCTCTTGTGAAGAGGTCCAGTGAGGTGCTCTGCTTGACATGTATGTGAAGTCTATTCCATAGCATGGGCAGTCTCTGGATTATGAACCAGCATGTTCTGTTGATTGTGGTAATGAGGTTGAGGTCTCTGAAGCGTGTGTCGCGGAGGGTTTAGGATATCTTTAGCTGTAGCATTTCTGACAGAGCTGGGTCAGACATGGCTTTGTAAGTCAAGCAGAGATCACCTCTAAGTAGACGACATGAGACAGAGAATAGTCAGAGTTTTTTTAGTCTGTTCATATAGGACAAATGTTTAAGGCCTAGCATCCTCTTTCTGCGGTATTTTTGTGGCCTCTCCAGTTGTTGCAGGTGTTTAGCGAGGTACATGTCAAATGGGGCATTGTACTCAATGATTGGCCTAATGAAGGAAAAGTACAGGGAGACAATGACCTCTTTCTTCATGGATGCAAAACCCTTATTAATGAGATGTGCCACATAGAGGGATTTTCTGACCACAGTGGCAATGTGGTGGTCAAAAGAGAGGTTGCTGTCAACCTGTGTTCCTAGCTCTCTTATAATGTGTATAAACCATTTGTCAGGAAAAAGAAAAAAAAACAGACATGACCTAATCTGCAAATAAGACTAGTAGGCATAGATAGGGACATTATGGGCAAACTGTTTTTTTTTTCAGAGAAAGGGTAGTCGATGAGTGGAGCAACATCCCTAAATGGATTGTACAGTCACACTAGCATATATGGGACAGGACAGATGTAGCATAATTCTTATGAAAGGCATAAATACATACATGCATGCATAAATACATGAGTATATTTGTTTAAATTGACATGAAAAATATTTATATGCATTACATCTAAACAATCAAATGCAAAAAATATCAAAACTATATCTCATTACAAAAAGGAAGGAACCAAATCTTTTACACGCTTTAGACATAGTTAGGTTTCACCCCTGTACCATCTTACTCATGTGTGAAGCCTAACACCGAACCTGTCACTGGCCCAGATCCTAACCCAACAAATTACCTGACTGAAAACCCTTTCCCTAATATGACTACTAAATAAGACAAAGACACACACACACACACTCACAACCTGCAAAAAAAAAAAAACACACACACACACGAACAAAACATTTAAACTATCATATAACCTAACTTCAGAATTGACCCTAAGCCCCCCCCCCCCACACACACACACTCCTTTTAGTAACACCAAAGCTTTCAGCATTTCTGAAAATTTCTGCATTAACAGAAATCTACACTTACCTGCATGAAAGCAGAGCCAACACAGAATAAATAGCAACTGAGAGAAGTGTTTAAAATTAATGGAAGGTGACAAAAGTGACATATATATATATATATATATATATATATATATATATATATATATATATATATATATATATATATACATGCATACATATATACATATAAACATATATACATATATACATGCAGTGTAAGTATTGTATGTAAGACCTGCATAATACCCATACTTGTGAAAGTTGGTACATCACGTGGGCCATGTTGCCTTTATATAGTTATACTCTAGATGTCCATTGCCTGCTTTTCACAGTACCAAAAAAAAAGAAAAAAGAAATCCAGAGAGCAAGAAACAATGCATAGTCCCATCACAATGCCTACGATCTAAAAACAGATGCCAGCCGTCATCACGATAGAAAACTACAAAACAAATTAGTAAGCCAACTTCAAGGGTTTTGATACCAAATAAATGCTCATTATCCAGGATTGCTGCAATCTATCCACTTTCAATTTGTTTGACTTTCACAAGTTGTGGATTTCAATAATTCTTACCAAGGTCTTAATTGTTTCAAATAAAAATCAGAGTATTATGAGAGTGGTTTGGTAACAGAGTTACTAAATGGTTCATGCATTTTAGAAAGCATACAGTGCAAATGTTCTGTAAGCCATGGCCTTTTTAGGGCTCCTATCTGAACTGTCTATTCTAGGCTCTATACCTACAGCAAACAGTCCCCCATACTGTACCAACCTTTAGTCTTCTTAACTTGTACTTGTTGATGTCCATATTTCTTTGTCCATCCTCCCATATAAATCCTAGTCCACCTATGTCTACTTTTATCTTGTAAATTGTGTCCTTCCCTCACTGATAAATGATAAATACAAACTGAAGTGCTGCTTCTGTTCCCTAGAAATTTTCTCTCCTCTCCTTTTACTGCAGTATCCGGCAATAAATTACACTACTTATGAACTCTTTAGTGGAACCTTTACAACAGACAATACCTGTACCCATTTAACCCCTGCTTTATAACCTCTCTGTTTAACTCTCAACAATAACCATGATCCTGCTTTTATAGCTATTTTGTCCCTGCCTACTGTCTTGTACAGTATATTTTATTCTCTCTCCTGGCAGCTTTTTTGGTACCCATGGTGGCTGTATTTTTGGCTTTAGCAAGTGCAGTAAGGACCTGTTCCCTCATAATGACCAATATCGGGATGGTTAGAGGTATTTCTTTGGTTGTGGTAGGAGATGATGGGGAGAAGTTTGAAGTGAACTTGCTGGTCAGCAAGTTTCTTATAGTTTCATGCTGGGTGTAAGTGTTGCCATTCATGATTAACTCAGCACATTGATGAGCATTTTCCCTGAGGTTACAAACATAATTTTAAAAGTCTTATGGTTATCTTTCACGTGGTAGACTATCTTTGCTTCATAGTTTGCTTTGGCAGATTTGACAAGCTCTCTAATTTGTTTACCTTATTTAATATTGTCCACATTTTGTTTAAACTGGTACGTGTCTTTTTGCACTGTTTTGTCTGTTCTTTCTTGCCTTTGGACAGTATTTTTTTTCCTTTTGTTGAATAGCCTGTTTAGGCTAGGGGTCCACAGGGGTAGTTTTGCCAGTAATCATAGATTGGTCTCAGACTGGTACTGCCTCCTCTATGCAGCTATGAACACAGTTGTACAGTACTTTCGTGTACAACTCAGAGTAAGCCTCAGCATCAGCCAGGTTTGGAGGGGCTTAGAAGTTTAATAAGCTGTCACTTAGTTTGAGGTAACTGGCCTTAGCAAACTTCTTAACATGTTCATAGGTTCATAGGTAGGTACTAAGCTATTAGCCCTAGGGCCTATATAAGCCTAGCCAAAAAGGTACCCTGGCTTTCACCAACCAAGAAATTTATTTTCCTGTACCCTTGTCAAGCAAAGCCACAGAAGTGATCCCTGGGGTGAATTTCCTATTTCCCATCTGATCATCAAGATTTTTCTTGAAGAGTGCTAATGAGGAGCTCTGTTTGTCATAGATAGGTAGTCTGTTCCAGAGTATGGGAAGTCTCTGGGACAGGACTCTATCCCTCCAGCATGTTCAGTTTTTTGTGGTGACAAGGTTTAGGTCCCTAGAGCATGTAGCTCAGAGGGATTGGGATTTCTTTAGGTGGAGCATGTCCAATAGCTCTGGGTTTGACATAGCTTTGTATGTTAGGCAGAGATCGTCTCTGAGTAGGCGATATGCAACGGAGTAAAGCTGGAGTTTTTTGAGATGGTCGGCATAGGGCATCTGTTTGAGGCCAGTAATCCTCTTTGTGAGGTATTTCTGTGGCCTTTCCAGTTGTTGTAGATGCCTTGTGAGGTACATACCAAAAGGGGCATTGTACTCTATAATGGGTCTAATGAGTGATGAGTAGAGGGGAACAATGACCTCTTTTTTTCTGGAGGAGAAACCTTTTGTGATGAGGTGAGCCATGTAGAAGGATTTCCTGACCACTGTGGTGATGTGATTATCAAAGGAGAGACTACTGTCCACCTGTGTTCCAAGGTCTCTTATCACACTTTTGGCGTTAAGTAGACTACTTATGTGGTAGTGCATGGGTACAGAGTTTTTACCAAAGGGGATGACAATACACTTTTTGGCATTAAGCTTCAGGCCATGGCTTTGACACCAGACATCTGTCTCAGTGAGGCCCTTTTGTAGTATGTTCACATCGTTAGGAGTTTTGATTATGGCTCCTAGTTTGCAGTCATCTGCAAACTTTGTTAGCCAAAGACTTCTGTGTTAGCCTGTACTTCAGAGAAGTAGATACCAAGCAGGAGAGGACCCAGGACTGAACCCTGTAGTACTCCACTTGTCACTGGTCTGAAGTCGAATTTGGAGTCTGCTATTTTCACAGTGAGGGTTCTGTGCGTGAGCCAGTTGGCAACCCAACTTATGAAATAGGGATTTATAACTAGTTTAGTGAGCTTATCTATAATTCCAGAGTGGGGGGGGGGGTGTTGAAAGCCTTGGTAAGATCCAGATAAGCTGTGTGAACCACCTTACCCTTATCTATGGCTTTAGTGACTGCTTCAAAGAAGTCAATCAGGTTTAGGAGACATGATCTGCCTTGTACAAACCTGAACTGAGGAGGGTCCAGAGTTTGGACATTACCAGTGTCTTTGTTTATGAGTTTCATGATGATACATTTCATGGCCTTGCAGACCAGGCTCATCAGGCTAATGGGGTGTTAGTTATTGGGGTCCGTCATGGCTCTCCCTTTCTGGAGTGGGATAACCATCACGGTGTGCCATTTAGTGGGCACAAAGCCTGAGTTGAGGCTATGACTGAACATGGTACTTAGGGTGCCAGTTCATTCTGTAGTTTGTGTAGAATGCAGCCTGGGATATTGTCAGGTTCCATGGATGCTGTGCTCTTGGCTTTGGAGAGTGTGTTTTTTTACCTGTGCAGCCGTGATTACAGGAACTTTGCATTCTTCCGATATAGAGACGGGGCCTCTAGGGGGTGAGAGGGGGGTAAAGTTAGCACTGAACTTGTCTGCCAGGATGTTGGCAATATCAGTTGGTTCAGTATATTTAGTGCCATTGTGCTGTCACTCAAGCAGATCTGAGTGTTGCCAGTGAGATTCTTGACATAGCTATAGAATGCTTTGTGGTTGTCTTTAGAGTCAGTGGCAATTTTGTTTTCGTAACTAGCTTTTGAGGATTTTAAGAGGGATCTCAGCTTTTTTCTGAGGTTGACCAGGGAGTTCCTCCAGTCATGGGATTTTACTCTTTTTTGCAACAGTTTCTTTCTTCTGTTGTAGAGTATGTTTATGGCAGAGGACCACCAGATTGGCTTCCTTTTTTGGAGGATAGCATCTTGGTTCTATTATGGATAGCATGATCATTGCACTTGTGTAAGTGCTTATAAAGTGCATTTGCTTGCCACTTCTGTCTTAAGAAGTGTGAAGTTGGCTTTGGAGAAGATTTTTGCAGTGGTTTCCCTAATTGGAGGTGGGGGCGGGATGTGGATGTCTAGGGTGATTACCTTGTGGTTGGATCTGACCAACGAGGAATTGACCTCTGGTGTGGAACACCGGTTGCCCATGTTGGTAATGACCAGGTCTAGGATATTGCTGCCCCTGGTAGGGGTGTGAATAAGTTGATCCAAGGCGTTGGAATTTATGAATTCCAGAAAACATTGAGCAAAAGAGTTGGTACATGAGTAGTTTTCCCAGTTAATGGTGGGGTAGTTGAAATCGCTCATTATTAGGGTGTTGAGTTGTACCCTAATACTTTCCAGTGTATTGCGAAATGAGGACTGGGAATCCAGGGCATGGTGAGGGGGTCTGTAGCAAGCTACAATTTGGATTGCGGTCTTGTCGAGAGTTAGTTGCACTTGGATAATCTTGGATGCATTATGCTGTGAAACTAGCCTGGAGGTGTGGATATCCTTAATGAATATGGACACGCCTCCACCTTTAGTGCTTCATTCCAGGTTAGATGTCCGAAAGATGTGGTATGAATTATAGTCTAGTAATGCAGGGGTTCTCATTGGAGCTTTGAACCAGATCTCTGTCACTGCACAGAGGTCGATGTTCTCCATTTTAAGGAGTGCCTTGAGTTACTGCATTTTGAGGTTTAGACTTCTAGAATTGAGTAGCATTACCCTCAGATTTTGCTTGCTTGTACCTGTTATGGTGGTGAATTTGTCATTTGAACCTTGCCTAAAAAAGGCACTATAGGGGTGGCAGGAGCCTTAGCCAGTATCCAGAATCCCAAGGGCGACAGGTGCAGGCCATCTCTGGCAAAGCATCTTGGTCTGTCGATCATGTCGTCCCAGGCAGACAAATACTGGATCCCCTTAGAATGACACCAGAAGCTTAGCCAATTGTTGATGTCAATCATTTTGTCTTTGTACTATGGTATCATTATGGATGATGGCAGGATGCTACCCTGGGCTAGGGTCATACCTGCCTGGGCTACAACATCGGAGAGCTCCTCCATGTCTCTTTTCATGTAGTCCATGGAGGTCTGTCTCAGGTCATTCACACCAATATGGACAATGACAGAGTCATATTTGTATTTGTTGTGGAGTGACCTGAGTGAGTGCATTATGTGGTGGATCCTGGCACCTGACAGGCAACTGACAGTAACTTCCTCCTTGTTTAGCATGGTGAGTGGAACATCAGTGGGCCTGACTATAGAGTCACCTATGACTAGAGTGTTGGGTACGTTGTTATGCCTTATGGGCTGTGGTTGAGCAGCACACTGAGTTTGTGGGCTATGTGTCATTTGGGTTTTGTTGGGGGGGTGGAGTTTGCTTGCATTTCTACTTTGGAGGTCCCTGATGCTTGGGCAGATTTTTATTGAAAGCCTCTGTGAATGTAGGTGTGTGTTTTGTGTTTCTATGTGTGTGTTTTGATGGTGTGGGTTTTGAGGGACTATGTGATGAGTGTGGTGTGGTGCAAGTGTTTACCTTCTCCTCTTGACTGTCTAGTCCAGTCTTGGGTGAAGAGAGCTTTGCTTCAAGTTTGGCTATATAAGTGCATCTCTCACAGGTTGTAGTGTTAGGTGGTAGGAGGAGAGGGTTGTCTGTGTACATGAGGCAATTGCTGCATTGCCCCAAGATGTCCAAATTCATCAGGTAGACAGGAGAAAACACCTCGAGCTGACCCTTAAACATGCCTGGATAGGTGCTTATTTAGTAAGTACTAAAAACTGCTTTCATCTAGACAAGTGAGGAAAGTTGAGTGCTGTAGTAATTTAAAGCTTATTTAGTGCTTACAATGAGTTCTGAACAAGTGCTGAGTTCAAAGAAACAGATTTGAGTGCTGAAACTAGAAAACTGGCTAGTTCTAAGAAACAAAATTAAGCTAGAAGGCTTCCCTCCAACACAGAAAGGCTTGGGGGCTCAGAAGCCTACAAACAGTTGAGACCACTTTCAGGAAAGGCAGGAAACAAGCTTAATTTTTTTTTCTTTCCCAGATGCTCTCTTTGTACAAAGTAGGAGTGCCCGAAATCAAAATATTATCTCACTGCACTCAGTTGACTGAGCAAATGAGATGGGCTCAGAAGGAGTATCCAAACACAAATTTACAAGAGGGGCGGGCAGTTTCAAAGCCACCAAGATTAACACCAAAACAAAACCAGGGAGAGTGGGTGGGGAACTAACTGAAAAAACAGAGTCAAAACTTCCAGTTCAGTTAATATTCAATGCAACACAAATAAATCAATTAAAATGCTGTATTATTTGAAGAAAGTGCAGATAAAAGGTACTTAAATTCTCTTATACATCCAGTTGAATACAGCTAGATCTGAGCAATCCAAAGCTCAGGTTTTAAGCAGAAAATATTCCAAAATGTACCACTTAAATAGGCAGTAACAGAATATCAATGAATGAGACTACCCCCAACTGCAATTACTGTCTATGCAGGAATTATAACAGGCAATAAAATCTAACAAGCACTAACTGAAAAAAACAGAGTTAAAAATTCCAGTTCAGTTAATATTTAATGCAACACAAATAAATCAATTAAAATGCTGTATTATTTGAAAAAAGTGCAGATAAAAGGTACTTAAATTATCTTTGGAGTTTGGAGTTTGATGGCAGTTCTATGTTAGTTTTAATATTAAAGGATATAATTTTGTGGTCAGATCTTACAAGGGAGGAGCATGGGAGGGAGCAGTATCCCCCGATGTTCATAAGTACCAGGACTAAGATATTTGTACATCTGGTTGGGGAGCTAATTAGTTGCTCCAGGATGTTTTCACTGACAAAGTCTACAAACCTCTGTGCAAGAGTGAGTTATGGGTTGTATAAGTTTCCCAATTTATAGATAGTTAATTTAAGTCATCCATAAGTATGGTGATAGGCTGAATGCTAAAATATCTAGTAGGTTTTGGTAGGAGGTGTTGTTTTCCAGACTCATGTTAGGGGAACTGTAGCTAGCAAGGATATGATACAGGGTTGCACCTGTTGTTAGTTGGATATGGAACTGCTCATGTGAATCATGTCATTGGACCAGTCTAGCAATGTATTTGTCCTTTATGATCAGTGAGACACCTCCTCCCTTTGTTTTATCCTGAACTGAGGGGGATCAAAATGTGTGTAAGCCATTGGTTGTACCCTTTGACAGCAGGGGTTTCCTTCCATGGATTTGAACCACGTTTCCATTACTGCACATATGTCTGCGTTCTCCAGGGTGAAGAGTGCTTCCAGGGAGTGCAGATAGCATTGAGCATCAGTATCTTTAAGTAGTCATGAGTGATGTTTGTTATGTTGGACTGTTTAACAACTTGGCACAGACTAAAAAGGCACTATGGAGATATGTACAGTTTTGGCCAGTATCCAGAAGCCAAGTGGTGACAAGTGCAAACCACCGGCAACCTCCAAACACTCGATCCCACACAATTTGGCTTCATCAAAGGGAGGTCATGTCTGTTAAATTTGGTCGACTTCTTTGAAACAGTCACCAAAGCCATGGACGAGGGAAGGCAGTGTACATCACCTACCTTGAACTGGCCAAAGCCTCTGACACTATTACCCACTCTGGTATAATAGATAATAATGGTATAATAGATCAACTCTCTCAACCTGTATGTTATCAGATGGGTAGCTAACTGGCTCACTGATAGAACCCACCTAGCCAAAACAGAGGAAGCCACCTCAAGTAGTAAACCCATAATGAGAGCATACCCCGGGTTCGGTCTTCGGGCTTCTGTTATTTGGGATATACTTTTCTGAGGTGCAGGTCAAAACATGTGGACCATGGCTGACCAGGTTTGCAGATGACTGCAAGCTGGGTGTTGTCATCAATTCCCTTAGTGATGTGGACATCCTCCAAGAGGGTCTCACCCAAATAAATGATTGGTGCCAGAAACATGACCTCAAGCTGAATACCAAAAAATGCATCATCATCCTCACCTTTGGGGAGAGTGAAAGCCTCATAAATTATCACATTAACGACAATGTCCTAAGCACATGACCGGTTGTGAGGGATTTGGGTACCCAGGTTAATAGCAACCTGACTCTTGACCACCATGCTGCTTCCATTGTACGTAAAGCTTTCTACACGGCGCACCTCATAAGTAAGGGTATATAATCCAGGGACAAGGAGGTCATAACATCTCTGTATTCTTCCCTTAAGAGGTCTAGGAAGGTAGCTGAGGAGAGATAACCTGCATTTTTATTTTGTAGGATAGTGTTAGAGAAACCCCTGAATTAGCTTTCCTACCACTTTCAGTATGTTTGTGACACAAGAGTAGGAAAAGTTAAAACATAAACTTACTTTGAAGCACCAGTACAGGCTTGCTAACATAAAATGCCATCATGGACTGAAGAGAATAATCTGCTTCTCTGTTTTAATGACTGAATGCAGGAAAAATATTGGCCATTTATGACAGCATGTGACTGTTGTGGGGACTGAAACAGATCATGCAAAAGTTGTTACTTGTAAAGATTTTGGAATAATTAGAGAGAATAACTTGCTTCGTGTTCCATCAGTGAAATTTGTAAAAAGGCTAATCTAACAGCTTGGGTGATTTCTAAGATGTAGTCTATCCAGGAGTCGGGAAGTCACAATACGTCACTGATTGTTAACTGTCCTGGATTTGGAGACTGGAGAAATTCAGCACTGCTTTGTCAATGGAAAAGATAACTTGTATAGCTTTGCCTTTTCGTAGACTGTAGAACAACTTCCTTGTTATACTCTCAAAAGATTTCAGATGACTTTTACCTTTCATTGTACTAGCCTGACCAAAGTCCCCAGGATTATATACCAGAGAGATGAGTATAGAGGACCAGAAAATTCACTAGTAAACAGCACAAGTAGTTGTTGTAAGACAGGATAGTCATCAGTAGTAAAATCTGTTAAGTCCTTGTCCTTATTCATGCTGTGCCTTAGATGCACACGTGCACAAAACGTTTTCTGTTTGTAATTTGCCAGATTTGCTAGACCTGTTTGACCATTTGTCTATGTGAACATTTATGAATGTAAAGAACTCAGTGAATTTCACAAGTGAAGACTTCCCGGGGGAGAGTCGATTCTTTTAAGGATAGTTTTTAAGTCAGGAGTTCACAGTGTCCTGAGCTTGTAACAGCTGCTGTAACATGTACTACAGTTGAATCAAAAAATGTGTTCCAACTACTTAGTCTGAAGGGTTGGGAGGGTGGCCTAATGGTTATGATGCTTGTCTTACAAACACAAGGTGCCGGGTTTGAGTCTCACAAGGGATAATTGGCTAGGCTCACAAGGGCAGTTAGCCTAGTACTAACCTATGAACAAGGCCCATTACTGAGTACAGTTCACCATTCGGCATGTACCTCAAAAAGCACATGCAGTAAGTGGAGAGACCACAGAGGTTCCTCACCAGGAAAATCCAGGGCCTCAAAAATCTACCATACACAGATAGGCTAAAAGTCCAATCCCTCTACTCAGTTTCATACAGACTCTTCAGAGGTGACCTCTGTCTGGCATGCAAGGTGATCTTGGACCCTTCTTTGATGGGACTGCTGCATATTCACAAGTCAAGCTCTACTTGTGTAACTCAACCTGGTCTGTGACATCAATAGGACTTGTTGGCAGGACAGATTTGTATCCTAGAGACTCCCCCATCTGTGGAATAGTCTCCCTCTCCATGGCAAGCAGAGTACCTCTTTATCCCTTTTTAAAAGCAACCTGGATAACTGGGTGGGAAACAGAAAATACATACCTGGGATTCTGCCTGTGTTACTGCTGGACAGGGCATTAAGTGTTGACTTGTCTAAACATGGGCTAAACTCTTGGCTAGCATTATACCTAGGGTACCTGTTTCCTACATAGTATGCAAACATGGGTCAAATAAATCAATTAAAATGCTGTATTATTTGAAAAAAGTGCAGATAAAAGGTACTTAAATTATCTTTGGAGTTTGGAGTTTGATGGCAGTTCTATGTTAGTTTTAATATTAAAGGATATAATTTTGTGGTCAGATCTTACAAGGGAGGAGCATGGGAGGGAGCAGTATCCCCCGATGTTCATAAGTACCAGGACTAAGATATTTGTACATCTGGTTGGGGAGCTAATTAGTTGCTCCAGGATGTTTTCACTGACAAAGTCTACAAACCTCTGTGCAAGAGTGAGTTATGGGTTGTATAAGTTTCCCAATTTATAGATAGTTAATTTAAGTCATCCATAAGTATGGTGATAGGCTGAATGCTAAAATATCTAGTAGGTTTTGGTAGGAGGTGTTGTTTTCCAGACTCATGTTAGGGGAACTGTAGCTAGCAAGGATATGATACAGGGTTGCACCTGTTGTTAGTTGGATATGGAACTGCTCATGTGAATCATGTCATTGGACCAGTCTAGCAATGTATTTGTCCTTTATGATCAGTGAGACACCTCCTCCCTTTGTTTTATCCTGAACTGAGGGGGATCAAAATGTGTGTAAGCCATTGGTTGTACCCTTTGACAGCAGGGGTTTCCTTCCATGGATTTGAACCACGTTTCCATTACTGCACATATGTCTGCGTTCTCCAGGGTGAAGAGTGCTTCCAGGGAGTGCAGATAGCATTGAGCATCAGTATCTTTAAGTAGTCATGAGTGATGTTTGTTATGTTGGACTGTTTAACAACTTGGCACAGACTAAAAAGGCACTATGGAGATATGTACAGTTTTGGCCAGTATCCAGAAGCCAAGTGGTGACAAGTGCAAACCACCGGCAACCTCCAAACACTCGATCCCACACAATTTGGCTTCATCAAAGAGAGGTCATGTCTGTTAAATTTGGTCGACTTCTTTGAAACAGTCACCAAAGCCATGGACGAGGGAAGGCAGTGTACATCACCTACCTTGAACTGGCCAAAGCCTCTGACACTATTACCCACTCTGGTATAATAGATAATAATGGTATAATAGATCAACTCTCTCAACCTGTATGTTATCAGATGGGTAGCTAACTGGCTCACTGATAGAACCCACCTAGCCAAAACAGAGGAAGCCACCTCAAGTAGTAAACCCATAATGAGAGCATACCCCGGGTTCGGTCTTCGGGCTTCTGTTATTTGGGATATACTTTTCTGAGGTGCAGGTCAAAACATGTGGACCATGGCTGACCAGGTTTGCAGATGACTGCAAGCTGGGTGTTGTCATCAATTCCCTTAGTGATGTGGACATCCTCCAAGAGGGTCTCACCCAAATAAATGATTGGTGCCAGAAACATGACCTCAAGCTGAATACCAAAAAATGCATCATCATCCTCACCTTTGGGGAGAGTGAAAGCCTCATAAATTATCACATTAACGACAATGTCCTAAGCACATGACCGGTTGTGAGGGATTTGGGTACCCAGGTTAATAGCAACCTGACTCTTGACCACCATGCTGCTTCCATTATGCGTAAAGCTTTCTACACTAGCACCTCATAAGTAAGGGTATATAATCCAGGGACAAGGAGGTCATAACATCTCTGTATTCTTCCCTTAAGAGGTCTAGGAAGGTAGCTGAGGAGAGATAACCTGCATTTTTATTTTGTAGGATAGTGTTAGAGAAACCCCTGAATTAGCTTTCCTACCACTTTCAGTATGTTTGTGACACAAGAGTAGGAAAAGTTAAAACATAAACTTACTTTGAAGCACCAGTACAGGCTTGCTAACATAAAATGCCATCATGGACTGAAGAGAATAATCTGCTTCTCTGTTTTAATGACTGAATGCAGGAAAAATATTGGCCATTTATGACAGCATGTGACTGTTGTGGGGACTGAAACAGATCATGCAAAAGTTGTTACTTGTAAAGATTTTGGAATAATTAGAGAATAACTTGCTTCGTGTTCCATCAGTGAAATTTGTAAAAAGGCTAATCTAACAGCTTGGGTGATTTCTAAGATGTAGTCTATCCAGGAGTCGGGAAGTCACAATACGTCACTGATTGTTAACTGTCCTGGATTTGGAGACTGGAGAAATTCAGCACTGCTTTGTCAATGGAAAAGATAACTTGTATAGCTTTGCCTTTTCGTAGACTGTAGAACAACTTCCTTGTTATACTCTCAAAAGATTTCAGATGACTTTTACCTTTCATTGTACTAGCCTGACCAAAGTCCCCAGGATTATATACCAGAGAGATGAGTATAGAGGACCAGAAAATTCACTAGTAAACAGCACAAGTAGTTGTTGTAAGACAGGATAGTCATCAGTAGTAAAATCTGTTAAGTCCTTGTCCTTATTCATGCTGTGCCTTAGATGCACGTGCACAAAACGTTTTCTGTTTGTAATTTGCCAGATTTGCTAGACCTGTTTGACCATTTGTCTATGTGAACATTTATGAATGTAAAGAACTCAGTGAATTTCACAAGTGAAGACTTCCCGGGGAGAGTCGATTCTTTTAAGGATAGTTTTAAGTCAGGAGTTCACAGTGTCCTGAGCTTGTAACAGCTGCTGTAACATGTACTACAGTTGAATCAAAAAATGTGTTCCAACTACTTAGTCTGAAGGGTTGGGAGGGTGGCCTAATGGTTATGATGCTTGTCTTACAAACACAAGGTGCCGGGTTTGAGTCTCACAAGGGATAATTGGCTAGGCTCACAAGGGCAGTTAGCCTAGTACTAACCTATGAACAAGGCCCATTACTGAGTACAGTTCACCATTCGGCATGTACCTCAAAAAGCACATGCAGTAAGTGGAGAGACCACAGAGGTTCCTCACCAGGAAAATCCAGGGCCTCAAAAATCTACCATACACAGATAGGCTAAAGTCCAATCCCTCTACTCAGTTTCATACAGACTCTTCAGAGGTGACCTCTGTCTGGCATGCAAGGTGATCTTGGACCCTTCTTTGATGGGACTGCTGCATATTCACAAGTCAAGCTCTACTTGTGTAACTCAACCTGGTCTGTGACATCAATAGGACTTGTTGGCAGGACAGATTTGTATCCTAGAGACTCCCCCATCTGTGGAATAGTCTCCCTCTCCATGGCAAGCAGAGTACCTCTTTATCCCTTTTTAAAAGCAACCTGGATAACTGGGTGGGAAACAGAAAATACATACCTGGGATTCTACCTGTGTTACTGCTGGACAGGGGCATTAAGTGTTGACTTGTCTAAACATGGGCTAAACTCTTGGCTAGCATTATAAGGGCCTCAGGGCTAATAACCTAGTCACTTCCTATAATCATATGATCCTATAGCAAAGCATTGTGGTTTGTCCATCATGTGTCCCAAGGTGGACAGATATTGCATCTCCTTGTTGTGATGTTGTGACGCCAGAATCTAAGCCAGTTGCTGAAGTCAGTCATTTTTTGCTGGTAATGTGTCATCATCATTGGTTAAGGTAAGATGCTACTCAACGCTAGAGTCATACCTGTCAGGGACACATAATCAAAGAGCTCCATCATGTCTCTCTTCATGTAGTCCAATGAGGTACATCTTTGGTCATGTTCATCCACATGGACTATGACAATGTCATACTTGTACCTGTGGTTTAAAGACCTAAGTGCATGTGCGATCTGGCAGATCCTGGCTCCAGACAGAAAGCTTACTGTGATCTTCTGTTTGTTCGGCCTAGTAAGAGGGAGATCTGTACCCCTTACAATGGAATCTCCAATAACTAAAATGTTTGGCTGTGTGCTGTATTGCCTTATGGGCTTGGAAGTAAGGCTACTATGGTTTTCAGAGTTCTGTATTGTGTGAGGTGTTGTTTTTTTTTTTTTTCAGTATACCCAGGGTGATTGAGACATGCTTTTAGGAGGTCTTGGAGGTATGAGTAGATTACAAGTGAGTACTTCCACAGATATGGGTCTATCTGTTTGCTCTTTAGTGTTGGTAGTGAGCATTTTGGGTGTAATGCAGACAACCTAGTTTACATTCTGCATGGGTGTATGTGAGAGCTTTTCCTACAATGACATTGTGTATTTATACCTCTCACACACTGTGTTTGTCTGTTCTAAAATTAAATGGTTGGCAGTGAACATGAGGCAGTTACTACACTACCTCAAGATATCCATATCCACTAGGCCAAAAACAGAGATGACAGGGAAGTGCCCATCCATTATACCAGACCCTTAGTAGATGAGAAGGACTAGGGGAGAGTCAGTTTAAGGTCTATGTGAGAGTGCTCAGTAGTATACTATTAGATAAGTTTCCCTCTTAGAGCACAAAGGAAGATAAAACCAAAAAATAATTTCGGTAAAAGGTCCAGAATCAGAGAGAAAGTTGGAATATTACAGTTATATAATTAGAAAGTTTCTAGAATAAAATTTTTTGCATGAAGATGCATTAGTTGCTCTATCTATTCTGAGGCCCTGGTGGAAGATGCCTGTGTCCCATTACGGCCCTCTACATATGTCTGGTGGCACCTAAAGTTACATCAGCATCAGGAGGAAGGTGGACAGCAGGCATCCTCTGAGCATCCGTTTCAACCCTTCTTTGTGGTACCACACTCTCAAAGTGGCTACCGGAAGAGGCAATCGGCTTTGCAACTGGAGTAACCACACTAGCCTGATTAACAGTGTCAACCTCAGCCTGTCCTATATCAGATGTCTCCGTGTCATGAGTATGTATAAGCATACTGTCTATGTCCGAAATATGTGCAGGAGATGTGAGAATCATGACCTCTGTGTTACATCAGAGGTCCCTGTGTCATGGGTATGCAGTGGCATACTGTCTGTGTATGACATATGTGCAGGAGATGTAGGAATCATGACCTCTGTGTTACATCAGAGGTCCCTGTGTCATGGGTATGCAGAGGCATACTGTCTGTGTCCGAAATATGTGCAGGAGATGTGGGAATTACGACCTCTGTGTTACATCAGAGGTATCTGTGTCATGGATAACACCAAGCATACTGTCTGTGTCTGAAATATGTGCAGGAGATGTGGGAATCACGACCTCTGTGTTACATCAGAGGTATCTATGTCATGAGTATGCCGAGGCAAACTGTCTGTGTCTGAAATATGTGCATGAGATATGGGAATTATGACCTCTGTGTTGCATCAGAGGTACCCATGTAATGAGTATGCGTAAGCATACTGTCTGTGTCTGAAATATGTGCAGGAGATGTAGGAATAATGACCTCTGTGTTACATCAGAGATCCCTGTGCCATGGGTATGCAGAGGCATACTGTCTGTGTCCGAAATATGTGCAGGAGATGTGGGAATCACAACCTCTGTGTTAAATCAGAGGTATCTCTGTCATGCATAAGACCAAGCATACTGTCTGTGTCCAAAATAAGTGCAGGAGATGTGAGAATCACAACCTCTGTGCTAAATCAGAGGTATCCGTGTCATGAGTATGCATAAGCATACTGTCTGTATCTGAAATATGTGCAGGAGATGTGGGAATCATGATCTCTGTGCTACAACAGAGGTATCATGTCATGAGTATGCAGAGGCATACTGTCTCTGTCCAAAATATGTGCAGGAGATATGGGAATCATGACCTCTGTGTTACATCAGAGGTATCCTTGTCATGGGTATGCAGATTCATACTGTCTGTGTCTGAAGTATGTGCAGGAGATGTCAGAATCACGACCTCTGTGTTACATCAGAGGTATCCATGTCATGAGTATGCATAAGCATACTGTCTGTGTCCAAAATATGTGCAGGAGATGTGGGAATCACAACCTCTGTGTTACATCAGAGGTATCCTTGTCATGGGTATGCAGATTCATACTGTCTGTGTCCGAAGTATGTGTAGGTGATGTGGGAATCACAACCTCTGTGTCACATAAGAGGTCTTCCTGTCATGGGTATGCCGAGGCATACTGCCTATGTCCAAAGTATGTGCAGGAGATGTGGGAATCACGACCTCTGTGTTACATCACAGGTCTCTGTGTCATGGGTATGCAGAGGCATACTGTCTGTGTTCAAAGTATGTGCAGGAGATGTGGGAATCACAGCCCTTGATGATCCTATACATCAGATGATCCTATACATCTGCAGACTGTGCCTCTTTACTGTCACCATCATCATCAGAGGCTACCAATACTCCAACATCCGGTGGTAGGACTTCCACATGGCCACTCTTAGGGTTAACTATAATAACAAACAATAAACAGAAAAAAATAAGAATAAAATTGATCACATATTTTCCTTATAAGAAAGGTAAGTTAAACTTAACAGATGCTAAAGCAACACAAACTTTTCTCTCATATAGACCAGCATCTACCTTAAATACAGTAGTAACAATAACCAAATGTATGCTTACCATGTGCAGGTGGGCTGGCAGCCTACAATCTAGAATTACCTGCATGTAAGGAATGGAAGGAAAAATAAAGAAATCTGTTAAGTATCACAATGTAAATGAAACAAGAAAAAGAGAACAATCACCTTCACAAGTGCAGATTAAAAATGTTCTCATACAAAAATTTAGTAAAGAGTTGGATTCTCCCCAACCCCAAAGCAAACTACATTATTTATGTATAACTGTAGTCTGACTCACAGTTAATACTGTCTCCCTTTCTCTCTCTTCACACACACACACACACACACACACACACACACACACACACACACACACACACACACACACACACACATATATATATATATATAGAGAGAGAGAGAGAGAGATCATACATGTTAGATATATGCATATAAAGATATAACAATGACACTTGCATTTGAATACCTGGAAGGTATGCTTGTGACACTCTGGGGTCTCTTGTCCACATCTACACCAATGCCAAGGATTATGTGGGAAACTTCTGCTAAACTATCTAGATCTCTGACAGTGGACAGGACTTCCTCTGTTTCAGTTAGTGGTGGTCCAGTAGCAGGATTACCCTCCATAGCCACCTGTTCCTGGGCAATTGCAGCTACCCTACTGTGAGCAAGGGTTATCATGTAACTTGCCCAATGTTGTATCTGGCAGTAGGTCACCTCATGCTCCCAACTGCATCAATATCATTGACCACCTACTGCCATATCCTGTCTTTGGCAGATTGGTCACCTCTACCTCTCTCTAACAGAAAAGCTCTGTGGTGTTGTAGGACCTGGATAATGACCTCATTTTTCTATCATTGTATGCTGGCCTGTGGGGGACTAATTTATTCTTCGGTATCATATCCCTGTATGAGATGAAGCAGAAAACAGGTACACATAATTGCCTATATAATACATAGACACGGTGGCTGTTAGCTTGGTTATGTGTGACTACATATATCCAACATGCACAGAAATAACTTAAATGTTAATTACTCACTATGACTGTACCCAAGTTAGGACCTCCACCCGAAAAAAGATATCCCATAATCAAATATCAGCAGTGATCTATAACACTTCTGTAGTGAAGATAACACAGGTTTAACTGTGCAAAACACTGCAGCATTAAGCATAACAAAATGTAGCAGTAAAAATGCAACACCAAACTATTACAATTGCCATATAGACTGTTGTAGAGGTCAGTCATGCAGAAATCCAAAATGGAAACACATGTTTGTTTATCTGTTAACACATGTAAAAATGCCAGACCTTCCTGTTTCAGCCATATCATGGTCAAATGGGGCTGTAGGCAAGATAATGGATCATGGCCCCCACCACAGCAGCTCCCCAGCCATTCCAGTGTCCCATTACTTCGCTATGTCTCCCCAGTTACCCTAAACACTGCCCAAACCTGTCAATGTGCAGACTATTTTCTTCTTAACTTCTACAATGATAAGAGATATTTCAAACGTTTATTTCAAAATGTATAGCACAAGCACTGATAGCTATTTGCTAAACAAAACATTATAGTCTCACAATGAAAACAGACTTGGCATGAACAGTAAGCTTCTCCAACCGTGAAACTCACATTCATTGAAATAGCATTGAAACCCACATTCAATAGAATACATCTGGCACAGTGGCAGATTACGTTTACCTTTGGGCTGTTTTCAAATGATTAGCCCCTTGCACACATTTTTAGGACCATGGATATATGCATGTGTTTTTTGATGCACCTCCATGGTTATATTACATTATATTCCTTGTATAATACAATACCACTTATTAGAGTGTGTTTTACATTTGTAGTTTTTAACATTTTTCCAGTAAGCAATGAAACCAAACATATGAACCATTAATGACAAATCTACCCCTTCCAGAACAATTCAACCACAAAAGGCCACTCAGACTTCTGTCATTAAAATCCACCAATATCAGTCAATATAAACAACCTCTGCAGAAGTAAAAGTAATCTAAATATTCAAATAATAATCATAATAATAATAATCAGAGATCTATAACTAATGAAGAGGTAGCTGATGGCATGCAACTTCGCATTTCACTGTTTCATGCACAAATTCAGTGCTTACTGCTGTCTCCCTCAAAAGTCTCATCCCTTTTTTCTCACATCCTTTTTCATTAGGTTATAAGCCTGGATAAACAATGCACTACAAGCTACCATACCCAGTGTGGAGCCTAACAAACCACAGAATTAACTGGACTGTGCTACTCTGTTCCTGGTCAGCTAACTGCCAATGTATGTTTTAGTTTTATATATTTAACTGTACCATGTCTGGTAAAAGAATAGGCTGCCTGCACACCACTGAGACATACTGTCACCTCCCTCTGTACATTTCTAGCTCTTATAAATACCCCAGTCCAGCCCAGACACTTTTCCTCTTTTAGCCTGCTCCTCTGTACTAACGTCTCCACGCCAGCAGAAACTGTTCGGCCATCTACTGTATAGCGATTCAATGCAGGCACTGTTTTTCTTCCTTTTCCCAACTCCAACTTTCACACACTTCTCTGACTCTTTAATACTTACAAAAGGAAACTCCTTTCTGTGATTTCCCCATTTCCTGCTCCGCTGATTGTTTTCTATGGCAAACTGTGCTTTTTTGGCTCTACCCGGTCCGTTCACCTTTGCTACACCCTGGCTCACTCTGCTCCCCTACCCTGCCCCCAAATCCAACGTCCTCCACTACATCAACACTTAAACATCAGTATCTCCTCCTCCCACTCCCACTCCCAACCAGATAATCAACACCTTTCTCTCCCCTCCAAACGTCCACTCCCACTCATATTCCTCCATTCCTCCTACATTACTTCCAACCAAACCAGACCCCCCCTTTTCCACCGCCTTCCTAAAATCCACATTAACACTACACTTCCTCCACACCACTTACTTAAATATCCTTCTACTGGTTTCATACCCACACAACTCTACTCCTCTATACCTCTCACACACTAACTTTGTCATACCCCTTCCACCTAAAAACGAACTATGCAGTCACCCACATCACATGTTCAAATCCTATCACTTCTTTCCTTATTCCTCTGTTCACGACTACAGTGCCCTGAATCCCATCCCCTTCCTTCCTCATTACTCTACCACCTCCACTTCACCGTCTACAAACCTTACAAGCTATACCTATATATCTCCTTACCCCTAGCCAATAAACCCCCTCTTCCAATACAAGGTAAAGATTGCCCCTGTCATAAACAAGCTCCTCATAACTTCTATACCACCAAGTCCTTTCATCAGCACAACACCAAATCTCCCACAAAACAAAAGCCTTTACCTTATATATTTACTTTCACCACTCTGCCCTTATCAGGAGATATACACCCCAACCCAGGCCCCACTACAACTAATATGACCACACATCTTCCTGGTACTAAATCCCACAAATCCATTCACATGATAACTAATAATATTCAAAGTATTCACAACAAAATCTTCAGTTTTCACGCATGGATCACCCATAATCAACAAGACATCATTGCCATCACCAAAACCTGGCTAAAACCCTACATTAAAGATGCTGAATTTCTCCCCCCTCAGCCTTCAACCTATAAGATCAGACATGCACAACACAAAAGGAGGTGGAGTAGCACTAACCTTTCCTAACTCATTCGACATAGCACCTCATACAAATCCCTTTCCACAATTTGCAAATGCCGAAATTACCACTGTTCTCCTAAAGACTAACAACTACAAAAATCTTTGTGTCATTAGTTCTCTACATACCCCCTGGAAAGAATATCCCTCGACTAGAAGAAATTCTTGCCTGGATCTCTACTAATATCAAAAACAAAACTGTTATCCTAGGTGACGTAAATATCAAGTGGTTAAACCTGAACTCTAACTCCCATGCCACCAGTATCAACCTATTCACCTTTACTCAGCTCATAAACACCCCAACAGAACCAAATAAAGGCAGCACCACAGGATACACCCCAGAATGGAGTCTTGTCTCATACCCCTTTAAAACAGCTGAGGCAAGCACTCTTCCAGACACACTGAGTGACCCCCTCCCAGCCTTTATCTGTCACTCCCCATCAACCCTCCATAATCAGCACTACTATAAACAGATAAGAAACCTAACTGCCTTCAACCCTCAAACCTTTACTGATATCCTCAAACATATTAACTAGCACATATTAAAAACACTACCGCTAGACAATGCTGTAAATTATTTCAGTACTACATTCCTGGACACACTAAATAATCAGGCACCACTCTGCATGAAAAGGATCAAACCTAACTATGCTCCTTGGCTAACTAAGCCCACTAAAAATCTAATGTACCTTAGAGATAAAACCTGGAAACATTATCAAACTAACAAAAACCTCCGTAATCAGGTAAAAATGCTGGTGCATAATGAAAAAAGCTTACTACACAAAACTGCAATCTAACCATAAAAAAAACTCCAAAATGCTGGCGCTCCATCTCATATCCACTAAATACTGGCACAGAAAAACAACCCTTGACCACACCCAAACAAACCTCCTCATAAAATTGCCTCTCTCTTTAACTCTTTCTTTATAAACTCAGTAGCCAACATTATCGCTAGCTTTCTGCAGACAGCATAAGTGACACTGCTCCTTCAAACCCTCTCCCACCTTCCCCATCTGTACAATCACATCATCCACCCCCATTCTACCCCTAATTTCACTATCAACCCCATTTGTACCACAGCTATTAAAAGACGACTCCTTAACCTCAAACCCTGCTCTAACACACCTGAAAACTTACCCCCAACATTTCTAAAGATTGCTGCCATTGCATTCCCTCTAAGTATCCTAATTAACAGAGATCCATTCAAGAATCTTATATGCCCGAATTATGGAAGAAAGCCTACTTCCTCTTTACACTCTCCAATATTGCACCAAACCTATTTAATATAGACCCTCACCTTTATTCCAAATATAGACTGATTAACTGCACTTCATCTCAAACCAAAACAAAATTAAGTCCAAGAATCCTCTCCAAACAACACGTATGCATAATTCCCAATATACTAAAATCCTTCTAGGAGGTGATGTACACCCTAGTCCTACCTATCAGAATGAACAAAGACAATTCCCACAATCTTCTCTAACCCAGAAACATGCAATCCTCAACCCTGGTTATCTAATGTTTCTGCAATAAATGTTAGAAGGATAAAAAATAAAACTGCTGCACTACACGCCTGGATTACCCATCATAAGACTGATGTTCTCCTTGTAACTGAAACTTGGCTTAAACCCAGCATAAACAACTCCAAAGTTATACCTCCTGGATATAATATTTATTTATCTCTTTATTTTATTTTACATTTCTTGACCGGGCTAGTCCGACTGGATACATGTCCATTTTCAGCGGAGGCCCGGGGAGAAAAGCTCCAAGATAATAATACACATTGCACATTTAGTAAATGCTAGTTTTAAGCAGATTATATTGTCCAAAATGACCATATAAAGAGGAAAGGTAGTAGAATTGCTTTAATATTTCCCAAGACCTACCACATTTCCTCTTACAGCAAACCAATACCAAAATTCAGTTTGTTCAGAACGTATAAAATACAGAAATATAGTTGCAAGTATAGAAATCTTCTGGATGAACCTCATATTGATCAGGAACAAATGCAGGAATGGTTAAGAAGAGACATACTTAAACCGAGTGATGAATGGTTAATATTGGCAGCCCAAGATAGTGGGCTACGCAGACTTTGGTTTACAAAGTCCATTAAATATGTGGGGAAACAGATAAATGTAGGTTTTGTAAAACAGAATTGGAAACAGTTGCACACCTCATTGCTAGCTGTGACATGCTAATGGCAGAAGGACTGTTTACTGAATTGCATAATAATGTGGCAAGACAGTTGCACTGGGAATTGTGCAAACATTATGGTATAGAAGTGGCTGAAAGACACTGGAAACATGAGCTGTAAAGCATCATAGAAAATGAAGTCTACATCACATAGTATCTCCCATTAACAACAGTTCAAAAGTTAGAGGCTAGAAAACCAGATATGGTGGTCCAAGAAAAGAAGACAAAAGTAGCATTGATCATTGAAATCACCACACCCAATGACTACAGTGTCTTGCGTACAGAGAGACGCAAAGTCATAAAATATCAGGATTTGCAGGCAGAAACCAGAGCAATGTTGAAGAAAGATACCCAGACAGTTCTAATAGTAGTAGAAGAAACGGATCTTATAAAAAAAAAATCTACAGTTGTATTAGATATGTTACCAATGCATGTAACTCCATACAAATTGCAGAAGGAGTCATTACTGGGCACATTGTGGGTGCTGTGAAGAGCACTTCTGCAGACATCAAATATTGAAACAATACTAATTTCATGAACTTTAATTGTACTTTGACTTAGAAATTCGGTCCATTCTTATCATGGTATTAGAAATCCAAAAGATGTGGAGAAATTAAAAAAAAAACTGAAATCTCACACATCCAGTTAAATAGAATATTTATAAAATAAGTAACCTTTCCAAGTTTAAGCCAGAAATGTTCATTACTACACTATCATCTATTAACTGGAACTTCCTAAAAACCCTCCCTTTAGATGATGCTGTAAATGAATTCAGTACTTCCACAGTTCTAGTATTTCCACAATCAGCACCTATCACCCCTGTCCAAGAGGGACATAATTGAAACCCCTGGGGTGAACTTATGGTTACCCATCCAATCATCCAGATTCCATTTGAAGAGGGCCAATAAGGTTTTCTGCTTGACATGAAGTGAGTCTGTTCCAAAGCTGTGGTAACCCCTGGGAGACAAATCTGTCCTTCCAGCAGGTTTTATTAATGTCACATGCCAGGTTAAGGCCATTAGAATGAGTAACCCGTGTACCATTTGACTTACGGATATGCAACATTTCCAATAAAGCAGGGTCAAAGATTACCTTATATGCAAGGCATAGATCACCTCTGAGTAGTATGTATGAAACAGAATAAAGTGACAGTGATTTCAGATGTTCCTCATAGGCCAGCTGCTGAAGACCTTGAATTTTCCTTGTGAGGAACCTTTGAGGTCTCTTCATTTGCTGCAGGTGCTTGGAAACGTGCATACCAAAAGGGGCATTGTACTCAGTTATTGGCCGGATGAGGGAAGAGTATAGGGAGGTTATAACTTCTTTTTTACTGGAGGCAATATCCTTACTTATGGAATGAGCAATTTAGAATGCCCTTCTTACCACTGTGGAGACATGGTGATCAAAGGTAAGGTCGCTGTCAACCTGTGTGCCCAGGTCTGTCACAGCTGAATGTGTAATTAGGGTAGTGTTATTGATGTGGTAGTTAGCAGGAACATCACTCTTACTGAACAGGATGACAATAAACCCAATGCAAAAAAATGTATGAACATGACTTTGGCACAAGGCATATGTTTATGTAAGACCCTGTTGTAGGATGTTGACATCGTTTGGAGATTCTAAAACTGCTCCCAGTTTGCAGTCATCAGCAAATGTTGTCGGCCACAGACCTTTAGTTTTATCTTGCACTTCACAGAAATACATTCCAAACAGTAGAGGTCCCAGGACTGATCACTGTGGTATACCACTGGTTACAGGTCTGATGCTGGAGATTGATTCCCCTGTTTTGACTGTATGGGTTCTATCCATGAGCCATTTAGTGACCCATCTAAAGAAATATGGGTTGATACCTATCTGGGTGAGTTTGTCAATTATGCCTGAGTGGGGGATAGTGTCAAAAGCCTTGGCTAAGTCTAGGTAGGCTGTGTGCACAGTTTTCCCCTCATCAAGGCCTTGATGTCTGTCTCAAAGAAGTCCACCTGGCATGATCTCCTTTTGACAAATCCATATTGAGTAAGGTCAAGTGTTGATAATGTCCATAATGATTATCTCCATGGCCTTGCAGATAAGGCTAGTCAGGCAAATAGGTCTATTATTCCTGGGGTCAGTGGAAGCACCACCTTTGTACAAGGGAATAACAGTGGCCTTTTTCCATTCAGCTGTGATGAATTCAGTGCTTAGACTATGATTAAAAAGAGTACCCAACGGGGTTGATAATTCTTGTTTGAGCCCATGCAGGATGCTGCCTGGGATGTTATCAGGTCCCATGGATGCTGTGTTTTTGACCTTGGAGAGGGTGTTCATGACTTGTTCTTTAGAGATATTGAGTAGAGGACAGGTGGTAGGAATGTCTTGGGGTAAGTGTGGCTGGGAAGGGAGAGTGAAGTTTTCACAGAACCTGTTGGCTAACAGGTTAGCAATGTCACCAGGCTCGGCATATGTGGCATCATTAACTGCCAGTTCGGCACAAATCTGGGCCTTTCCTTTTAGGTTACGGATGTAAGTGTAGAATGCCTCATGGTTGTCTTTAGCTGAAGAAGCTAATTAGGATTCATAGTTAGTTTTGGAGGACTTCACAAGGAGTCTTATTTGCTTGTTTAAACTAAGGAGAGAGTGTTTCCAGTTTAGGGCTCACTCCCTCTTACTCTTAGACAGCAATTTCTTCCTGTTATTGTAAAGCTTGTTAATGGCAATTGCCCACCAGACAAGTTTAATCTTCTTCAAGCAGCTTGTTTTGGGGGTCTATATTAGAAGCACGAAACAGCTTTTGAACGAACATGTGAAAATCGACACATATTCATCGAACCGCATTTAAGTAATTCGATGAATACGTCACAGGGCAAGGAGGTAGTTGGCCAACTACATGGAGTTGCCCTTTCCTTCGCTATAGTGCGATTTCAGAGTTGGTATATTTAGTTAGGGGGGTGTGGGGGGCACAGTCCCCCACATTGGGGGGTGTGGGGGGTGAAGCCCCCAACTGATAATGGTTTCTAATTTTTATTTTCCGAATGGCCTTGTGAATTTTTTCACTAGGAAAAATTTTAATTATGTGGCTGTTCGCTGTTTACAGGTTTCAAGTATTATGTGTCAAGTTTTATGTAGTCACACATATGCACTTTCATTGTTCTGATATAGACCCTGTTTTGGTGCTATCTGATATGGCCGCATCAGTGCAGTTGTTCAGATGTTTGTATAGAGCATTTGCATAGAACTCGGCATAGTTGCCAGTTCCATCTGAGGGAAGAGGTGCCGTGAAGCTATTTATACCATCCTGTAAAAAGTTATAATCCATTTTGGAGAAGTTTTTAGTTTAGTTTGTGCTACAGGGGAGGTCAGATGTGATAGTAATTTCGAATGAGACTGATTTGTAGTCAGATCTCCCCAGAGAAGACCTCACAATGGGGGAACTATAGTAGTCCCCCATATTGGTAAGTACTAGATCCGGGATTTTGGCACCCCTTGTAGGGGTGTCAACTAGCTGTTCCAGAGCATTGGACTTTTTTTTTTTGCAATCTGATTTTTATTAGCATTTTTAAAGACACAAATACAGAATCAATTACAAGTCACACAATGCAAATAGGTTCAAAACAAATAAGTGAATATACTTCATACAACCTGCTTAGGCACAAGTACAATCAGTCCTATATAACAAAAAGAAATATTAACCTTCATTAAACAAGTGATTAGGAGATTAACAGAAAGAGAGGTAGCAAAATTTATTGACAAGTATTTATTATGCAGGTGTGTGGAAGTGTATCAGTATGCCTAAAACCTATTTGATTTAACTATATACAATATATATACACACAACTGTCACTGAATGAATGGGTGTTAGTATAAGGAAGCTAGATGTTAGTGCTTGCACAAGGGTAGGAAAAGATATCATAGAGGGTTGTATTGTTTGTGATCATCCAAGGGTTATGTTGGAAGTAGAAATTAAAGAGGAAAAATATTTGCCACAGAATTAACAATCCAAATGAACTAGGGGAATTAGAGACAAGGGGGATAAGATGAGGCCCAAAGGAATAAAAGGGAGGATGGAGGTCTACCTAAGGATGATGCTGATTAAGAGCATCTAGAAGGTTATTCCAATATTTTTGAAAATAACTTGTTTTCTTTTTGCTTGTTGTCTTTAGTTTACTTGCCAAAACATATTTAACAGTCATCGACTGGAAGTCCTGCCAAGACATTTTGGATCTGTCTAGCCAGTTTAAAGTAATGTAAGTTTTGAGGAGCGCACACAATGTCACGATAATATGTTTAGTTTCAGATTTAAATCAGCCTGGATAAATATTTAATAGCGCCATTTCCCAGGATAAGGATGACTTCATGTATCCCATTTCACAGGATAAGGATTACTTCATGTATCCCATTTCCCAGGATAGGGGTGACTTCATGTATCCCATTTCCCAGGATAAGGGTGACTTCATATATCCCATTTTCTCCAGTCGTGCTCTTAGGGAGCACCAAAGTTTGTACACATTTTTACAGGACCAGAAAATGTGGAGTATGTCTGCCACTGAATTAGGGCATGTTGGGCATATAGGTGAGGTGTTTGGGTTAATTTTATTTAGGAATGACGGTGTGTGATAGGCGTTATTGTTTATCATGAGCTGAGTATAGATTAGTTTTTGAAGGGGGTTAACTTTATTGTTGCATCAATTGCATCAAGTTTTTGGCTAAGTGTAATTTCCCTGTTTTGTCCATCCCAGTACTTAGAGAATAATATATTGTCTTGGTGTTTTATTTTTGTTACTAGTCTATAGACCTTGGAAAGCATTTTAGTCCTTGATAGAACTTGGGTTATTAGTGTCTAGTAAAGTTGGTATTCCGGGGGGGGTGGGACTGACATCATGTCGGTGACCAAAGATATTAGGTATAGCATTTATTTAATGATTGTATAGTATATTTTGACTGCCAAAGATGATATGATGTCATTAAATGGTAAGTTTTTGACTATATAGAAGTCCCAAACTGGACATTTCCTAATGAGAGGGTAACTATCAAGATTTAGCATGCTGTTACCCAATTTAAAATATGGATTAAGATGGATTGGTTGGGCCATCATTAGAGAGTGTCACAAACCAAGGGATGTTATCAGTTTTTGGAACCCATTGATATTTTTTATTAATTTAGGGTGGATTTTATGTTCTTTGAGAGTTTTAGTGTTAAGAAAGATAATTGCTCTAGGATTGAGGTTGGATGCCTTTATATTAGCATAATAAATTCTTATCCATAAGGGATTCCAGTCCTTGTTTGATTGTTGGAAGTTAGCAATGTGTACAGTGCGACTGGTGTTTATTATATGGTAATATGTTAGAAAGTCCGGTAGGGCCAGACCTCCTGTATCTTTGGGAAGTGTAAGTTTGATGTAGCTGATTCTAACATTTTTAGGGTGCCAAATAAATTTCCCCAGTGTAGCATTTATTTTCGAGAAAAAAGTGTTTGGAATGTTTTGGTTAAGGGCGAAGAAGTGAAAAAGAAGTTTGGGGAGAATATTCATTTTTATAATAGCTACTTTTGAGAGGAGGGATAAGTTTAGACTTTTCCATCTTGTGAGATCTTCAATGACTTTAGACCATGTTTTGTGCAAATTACCATTGATTAGCTCTTGTTGGGGGTGGGCAAAGGTTATACCCAAATATTTTAGGGAATAATTAACTTTGATTGTTGTTTCTGGTATAAAGAATTCTTTGTGACTAAGGGGGCTTAGCGGGAAGATTATTGATTTGTTAGGATTAATGGTATAATTTGAGATTTGTGAAAATTTGTCTATTGAACTTAGAATTTTCTCAAGTTCCATTGAGGGAAGTTCTAAATAGATGTTTAAATCGTCTACAAAGGCAGTATATTTCACTTGCATTTTATATAAGTAGATTGAACGGTGGAATGTTTTCTGACTTAGTTTTAGCAATAATACTTCAAGATAGATATTAAATAGGTAGGGAGAGAGTGGACAACCCTGTCTTGTACCATTTATAATCTGAATTGGTTTGGAGTTTTTTTTTGTTTATATTGAGGGTAGTGGAGGCCTTAATGTAAAGGGTTGTAACCATTTTGATAAATTCATCAGGGATGGAGAAGTGTTTTAAGGTTTTAAAATGGAAGTTTAAGTTTATCCGATCAAAAGCTTTTTGGGCATCGACAGATAGTGCATATTTGGGGGATTTGTCGAATTTTGTTATATAGGTTATGGCTTCAATGGTTAGACTGTTATCCCAAACATGCCTATTGTTCATGAAACCCAGTTGGTCATGAGATATAATATGTGGTAATATGCTTTTTAGTCTGTTTGCTAAGAGAGATGATAGACGGCCGGATTCACGAAGGCTTGCATGGAGTCTAAGAGTAGAGTAAGATTCCATGCGGCCAACATGTCTGCCGAGTGATCCAGGAACAGCCGGCAGGGGCGTGCAAGAGAGCTCCTGAAACGACTGTTACACGGACAAGGTTAGTTTATGCAAATTACCTCATTTTCTGCTGAAAGCTATGCAAATGAGGTAAATTTGTGATCCAGGAAGCACTAACCTGTCCGAGCAAGAGTAGTGTTATTTGCAGAAATGTACTCGGTTGTCAACTGAGTACCGTTCTGCAAATAACAAAATGGAGGCATGACAGCTCCAAATAAAGGATGCATCTAGTTGAGGAAGCATGCCAATGGCCAAATATAAGGCCATTGGCATTTTTATATTTTGCAAATTAATGAAAATAAAATTTTTTTTTTGCACGATCTCCGATGTTTAAGCATAACTCAGCACCGCACAAACGTGCAGCGCTTTAAAAAACATGAAAAAGAAAAAAAAATAAGCCAAAGTAGGCATTTTAATACAATTTGTAATCTGCCATGCAGGTGAATGGCAGGCTGAAGACAACATGGCTACTGAGTAGGGGTTGCTATGGGGGTAAGC
Source organism: Protopterus annectens (assembly GCF_019279795.1). Lineage (NCBI taxonomy): Eukaryota > Metazoa > Chordata > Ceratodontiformes > Protopteridae > Protopterus > Protopterus annectens. The sequence goes on from NC_056726.1 coordinate 1,095,404,451, forward strand.
CATATTTCAGAGATGTAACCAAGCATTAGTAGGCAATCCTATGCAAATGAGGGTAAGGATAGTGAATCCCAATTTTGCATGGTATATGAGACAAGTCTGTGGAATGTAAGAGTAGGATAAGGGGAGTATCAGAGTAGAAGATAGGTGACATCATGAGGGGGGTATGTATGAAAAAATGTAAGCTGATTGGAGAAGAGTGGCATGTGTTTTCTGTCAGTTACTCATCACTGGAAGAGGTGTGTCAACAGGTATCCTAGCTGAAAGCAAGAAATTGAAGGTGTATGCCGTGCATATCACTAAACTTTCTTGTAAAATTGCCTACAACATTTTTGCGCACGTGTGCTCACCTGTTAAACCGAGTCAGAATGTGTGTGCACGTGTGCGCCTGTGTGCGTGCGTTTAAGCCGGAGTAAGCATGTGTAAGTTTGTTGAAACCTGTGTAAGCATTTTTTGCACCTGTGTGTGTGCATTTAAGCAGGAGTAAGCAAGTGTTATGTTGTGGACACCCGTGTAAGCCCGTGTAAGCATGTTTGCATGCATGTGTGAGTGTTTAAGCTTGTTTGCACGGCGCTGCCCCCTGTGGAAACAGAGAAAGGGAAAAGGAAACAAAGCAAATAGTAGGAAGTTAACCAAGGGGAACTAGCAGCGCTAGCAGGTGAAAACAATCAAACAATCAGAATCAGCCAATTACACAGGCAGTACACTAGCCCAGCCCAGCCCAGCACTTAAAACTCTGCAAACAACATTCCACCATGTTTTTCTCAGACACACTGCAACACTGCAGTATACTAAGAGAAGTGAAAACTTAAAAAGCCTTACTGAGACAAAAAAATGTTAGGGGCTGCAATTGCTGTTATAATTCGACATATGCAACATGCTGAGGGTGGTGATAATTTGAATGCTGCTGGTCAACCCACAGTGAGGAGACGTAGAAGAGTGTACAGGCCCAGGGAAACCTATCAGGGGCTACATGAGTTGGAGATAGTGGAGCGCTATAGAGTGGACAGAGACCTCATGCAGCAAATAGTTGAGCTGTGCAGGCCACGCCTCACACACAGAACCAACAGAGGGGAACCCATCCCAGTGGAAACCAAGGTATGTGTTGGCCTACGAATACTAGCAACAGGTACCTTCCAGAGACCAATTGGTGATATGATGGGGATTTCACAGGCATCAGCATCCAGGGTACTGCACCAGTGCCCGAATACCATGTCAGCACATGTCGGTGATCATGTATATTTCCTTAATTCCTGTGAGGTATTGCCCAGCAATATGCGTCTTTTCCAGAAAATAGCGGCATACCCTGAGGTAGTGGGTGCAATAGACTGCATGCACATACGCATCAAAGCACCAGCCAGTTAGCAGGGTAGGGCCTACTTTAACCGCAAGGGCTTCCCCTCCATCAACTGCCAGGTCATGTGTGATGACCAGGGCATAATACTGAATGTGTGTGCTGGCTGCCTTGGAAGCTACCACGATTCCCGTATCTGGCATCTGATGCAGTTGTACCAGACATTTGCCAATGGGGACATCCCTCATGGTCACCTAGTGGGGGATGCTGGATACGCACTGGAACCATGGCTGATGACACCCATCAGAAATGCACACACACCTGAACAGGAAAGCCATAATGAGGCACACGCACAAACACGAAATGTAATTGAGCGTGTGTTTGGGCTGCTCAAGTCACGGTTCCGGTGCCTGGACACATCAGGTGGAGCCTTGCACTACTCACCAACTACATGTACTCAAATTGTCATGGTATGTGCTATGCTACATAATATGATCCTGTGAAAACAGCTGCAGCAGGAGCAGCATAGGCCCGGGCCAAACAGCCCCCACCATTGCCAAGGCCATCACAGGCAGGGCATGACTTGGAGGAGGAACAACCTGAGCCTGCCCCAGTAGACAGAAGGAGGCATGCCCAGTATGCCTTGGCCTTGGCAAAGAGGAAACGCATAGCACATACACTGGCTCAGTAGGAAACCTGGAAATGATACCTCTCTCTGACTCACACATACAGTAAAAGGGATGCCTAACTTGACACTACCTGTTTTCAAACATGAATATAGAGTGTACTATGTGCATCCAACATAGCCAGCCCTGCTGCACCACCTGAGGCATGATTGCTATGGTTTAAGCAATATAAAGCAGTGCTAAACAGCTTTTACCACTATTTAGTATATGTAAACAAAATTGCACGCACTAACTAGCACTACTTTGGGTAATGTGGAACAATATAGGCCAACGTTCAGCAACGTTGGTCAACGCTGAGCAATGATGGGCAAGTTTGGCCAAAGTTGGCCATAGTTGAGCAAAACCAGGTAAACATGCTCATATTTGCTTTACTGCTCCTGAAGCAGTCTGGTCTGTCCAGTATGAAAAAAAAAAGCAGTGATAGTCCTCGGACCCAGGATACTGTGCACTATAGTCACAGTACTGAACCAATAAACCATGACAGTACTTCACTGCTCAGCCTGTATGAAGAAATGTTGATAAGTCTATGCAAAGTGTGTCATGGAAACCCTGCAGGCAAAGCATAATCCCTGTAGATTTTATGACACAAATGTGAGCCCTGCAGTAAAAATGCAACTTCATTTTCAACACATATATAGTATAATAGTATAAATGTTAATATTGGCCGTGTTTACACACGTATACAAATGTAGTGGACTTCAGACAGCAACATACTGAAAGGTCACACTGGGCATGCGCACACATTTGAATAAATGAGGCAAATGTCAGGCAACATACTGAAAGGCCAAACTGGGCATGCTCATACACTTAGGCCTTGTCTGAGTACAGCAGTGGGCCACACATATCTGGCAGTTGCATGTGTTAACCCACGAACCTCTCACTATTTACCAATCTTGCCTTGTGCACACAGTTATATGAAAACAGACACAGATATAATATATTGGAACCCTGTCATAATTAAATATGTACTACAGATACTTAGGTTGTTTATAGAAAGTGGAAAAGCAAAGAAGAGAAAAAACCTGCAATCAGTATCATCAATAAACAATGTGCACTCCAAGCATTATCCAATCCAGGTTATGGAAAAATCATCTGTGAAGAAGTCCATACAGAATCACGACGCTTCCTTCAGCTATGTCATAAATAGCAATGTACACTCAGGGCAAACTGTAAATGACTGACAAAGCCAACATCCTGGCAGACAGGCCCATACATACATACCCACCTCCCATTGACAAAAGGCCCTATCATCATACCAGGAGATATCACATGTACAGTGGCTAAACAGCTCCTTTCAAAGATGAAAACATGGCATCAATGGGATTACATTGTTTCCCTGTATGTGTCATAAGTGAACTGCAGAACAAACAGACCCTGCACCTGAACAGTTTGTTGAGCCTCATCCTCTCTACAGGATATAGGTTCATAGGTTCATAGGTTCATAGGTTGATACTGGGCTATCTGCCCTAGAGCATTTATAAGCCTAGCCAGAGTGTGTTTGGCTTTCACCACCCTTTTTAGATTAATTGACCATGTCTCTGTATAGTAGGTCACAGAAGATAGTCCATTTAAGGTTAGTTAACAGTGGCTCTGACAAGCAGGGACACAGAAGAGATCCCAGGGGTAAATCTACGATCTCCCATCCACTCGTCTAGATTTCTCTTGAAAAGGGACATTAAGGGTCTCTGCCTAACATGGATTTGGATTTATGTCCAGAGTGAGGGGAGCCTCTGGTATAGGAATCTGTCTCTCCAGCATGCCCTATTTATTTCTGTGCTGAGTCTTAAGTCACTGGAGCATGTAGCTCTAAGGGACTTGGATTTCCTGAGGTGGAGCATGTCCATTAATTCTGGGTTGGACATGGCTTTATACATCAGGCACAGGTCACCTCTGAGTAGGCGGTAAGCAACTGAGTAGAGCTGGAGTTTCTTTAGCCTAACTGCGTAGGGCACCTGTTCAAGTCCCTTGATCCTCTTGGTGAGGTACTTTTTGGGTCTTTCCAGTTGCTGCAAGTGTCGGGTAAGGTACATCCCAAACGGGGCATTGTATTCAATTATGGGCCTGATGAGTGATGAGTAGAGGGGCACAATGACCTCTCTTGATCTAGATGTGAACCTTTTTGTGATGAGGTGGGCTATATAGAAGGTCTTTCTAACCATGTTGGCAATGTGATTGTCAAGGAAGAGGCCGCTATCTACCTGGGTCCTCAAATCCCTTATTACCTCTTCTGTACTTAATGGATTGCCACCTATGTGGTAATTTGTGGGCACTTTGTTTTTCCCAAAGGGGATGACTATGCAGTTTTTGGCATTTAGCTTTAGGCCATGGCTCTGGCACCAGTTTTCTGTCTCCGTGAGGCCCTTTTGGAGAATGCTTGTGTCAGTCAGTGAGTTGATTATGGCTCCCAGTTTGCAGTCATCTGCAAACTTTGTCAGCCATAGCCCTCCCGTGTTAGCCTGTACCTCAAAGAAATATATACTGAACAAGAGAGGCCCCAGGACTGAGCCTTGCGGGACGCCACTCATAACTGGTTTAGAGCCTGACAAGGCACCTGCAATTCTGACCATGTGGGTTCTATCCCTAAGCCAGTTTGCAACCCATCTAGTGACACAGGGGTTGATATTTAAGCTGGTGAGCTTATTTATGATGACCGAGTGGAGTATTGTGTCAAAGGCTTTTGCGAGGTCCAGGTAGGCTGTGTGGACTACCTTCCCTTCATCTATGGCCTTAGTGACCGTTTCAAAGAAGTCGACCAGGTTTAAGAGGCAGGATCTGCCCTTAACAAAGCTGAATTGGGTAGGATCCAGAGTTTGGAGGTTCCCAATGTCTTTGTTTATGAGTTCCATGATGATACGCTCAATAGCTTTGCAGACCAGGCTTGTCAGGCTTATGGGGCGATAGTTTCTGGGTTCTGTTGTGGCACCACCCTTTTGGAGTGGGACCACTGTTGCTGTACACCATTCCTTGGGTACATATCCTGTAGTGAGGCTAAGACTGAACAGTGACTTTAATTGAGGGATTAGTTCTTCTTGGAGCTCATGCAAGACGCAGCCTGGGACACCGTCCGGTCCCATTGATGCTGTGTTTTTTGCCTTGGTGAGGCAGCTCTCACCTGTGCATCTGTGATGCCAGGGAGACTACACTCTGTTGGGATAGACATTTGTTCTTTTGGGGGGAAGGGGGGGAGAAGTTTGCACTGAACCTGTCTGCCAGGATGTTGGCAATGTCTGTGGGTTCAGTGTATTTTTTTTTCATTTTGCACAAACTGAGAGCATACCTGGGAGTTGCCAACCAGGTTCCTGACATAACTAAAGAAGGTATTATGATTATCTTTCGTGACTTTTGCAATTTTTCTTTCGTAGCTGGCTTTAGATGATGTTATGAGGGATCGTAGTTTCTTGCTAGTACTGATCAGAGTTTCCTTCCCTTTTGGGATTTTGCTCTATCATTTAGTAGCTTCCTCCTTCTGTTGTATAGTTTATTTATGGCTTGGGTCCACCAGACAGGTTTCCTGCCTTTGGAGGAGTGTGTCTTTGTTTTATTTGGGATGGCATGATCCATGCATTCCTGTAGGTGTCCATAGAATGCGTTTGTAATGGATTCTACGGTTTGGGCCGTGTTTTCCACTGGCCCCGGGGCTTTGAAGGATTCCACCTTGGCTTTTAGAAGTGTGAAGTTGGCTTTTGAGAAGTTCTTCACCATGGTTTCCTTTGCTGGGGGTGGGGACGGGATATGGATGTCCAGAGAGATTAACTAATGGTCAGATCTTACCAATGAGGGTTTTACCTCTGGTATGGAACATACAGTCCCCATATTGGTGATGATCAGGTCCAATATGTTTTCTCCTCTTGTGGGAGTGGTGACCAGTTGTTCCATAGCATTCGAGTTTATGAATTCTAGGAACCACTGGGTGAAGGTGTTGGGGCTTGAGTAGTGCTCCCAGTTTATATTTGGGTAGTTGAAGTCACCCAATATAATGGTGTATGGAGAGACCTTTATATTCTCCAGTGTCTTCAGAAAGGCTGAGTGGGTATCCTGAGTTTGGGAGGGTGGTCTGTAGCAGGCTACAACCTGAAAGGCAGTTTTGCCCACTGTTAGTTGTACATGGATGGTCTCCGATGCTTCGTGTAGTGCTAATAACCTGGAGGTGTGGGTATCTTTGATGAATATGGATACTCCCCCTCCTTTTGTGGTTCGGTCTGGTTTTGGGGCCGAAAGGCATGGTATGAGGTATATCCTGGTAGTGCTGGTGTGCTCTCGGGAGCCTTGAACCAGGTTTCTGTTACTGCACAGATGTCGATTTTCTCCATACTGAGGAGAGCCTCGAGTGTGTGCATCTTGAGGTTTAGAATCTGTTGAATGGGTTACAACATTTGGCACACTCCACAAGTGTTGGTGAACAACAGACCATGGGAACTAGAGTCTTATAAGTCTATGAAGTCTGATCTGCAAGGTCATGGAGTCCATCATGATTGAAGTCAGAAACAGAGCTATTGGAAGCCTACAAACACACAACCCTACCAACTTTGTTTTGGTCATGGGCAGATCATGGTTCTCAAACCTGCTGGAGTGTTTGCAAGGCAGTCACCCAGGACATACATCAATGAAATGAGCTACACACGTCCCACATACACTTTGAATAGCCCTTTTACAACAATGCAGACAAATGTTGGATCCACCAAATCAACAACCTGTGCAGAAATATTTATTGTCATCTGATGGATTGCTAACTGGGCCACTGTGGAGTCACCCCCATGTCTGAGTCCTGTGATTGCATAAAACAAAGTGCACACACATTACCAGTTGTAGTCTGATGATGTCAGCATCCCTCAAATATAGCAGTGGAAATGCAAACTCCCAGTAGCACCTAAAGCACGTCATGTTAATGCATCATTCTCTAGTATCATGAAATAGTTAGGTAGGGGTTTGAATCCTGCAATTGCTGAGTGTGTGTGATTTCTGTTAAGAGTAGTGTACTTTTTTGGAGACTAGGAAAACACCTTAAAAGTGGTGTACTCATCTTTGGCAAGTCTGATGATGTCAGCATCCTACAAATATAGCAGTTGAAAAAAAAACTTTCAATAAAGCGTAGAGCACGTTGTGTTAATGTGTATTCATCTAGTATCATAATATAGTTAGGGAGGGGTTTGAATCTTGCAATTGCTAAATGTGTGTGTGTTACTGTGTAATTTACTTTAAGAGGAGTGGCCTTTTTGGAGACTAGGAAAACACCTTAAAAGTGGTATGCTTATCTTTGGCAAGTCTGATGATGTCAGCATCCTACAAATATAGCATTTGAAATAACAATGCCCAATAAAGCATGTAGTGCATCATGTTAATGTGTGTTTCTATGTATCATAACACAGTTTGGTAGGGGTTTGAATCCTGCAATTGCTGTGTGTGTGTGTGACACAGTTTGTCAATGTGTTGTGGGTTTTGCTTTTATTACTGTATGACATATTAGTATAACAACAGTATGTGCATTGCACACTTCAGGTATCTGTGTGGCAAATACATATGTGTACTTGTGACCTCAATTAGTTCATAGGTGTGAAGCCTGCCTTTTATATGAATACATCTGTTACCTTTGCCACATTGTGCTGCTGCTTCTCAGACCATAGGTCACATATGTATGTTTGTGACAAGGCAAGCCACTGTAGTGATCTGTGGCCTAGGTCATCTGTGTCACACACACCCATGACAGTTTCGATACAATACTGTGAGTGAGGGTTCATGGCTGGAGTATAATTCAGACATGCTCAAACACAGCAAAGTCTGTCAATAATGGACATTCATTATAGGTGTACAACAACTTTTGTGGATATGCATACAGACACCTTATTGCTTATGTGATACACTGAGGGACTTCAGAATACCTTTTGAAATGTGAATATCAAAGGACAGATGACATAACACTTGGCTGTATGTACACATCGGTACCCATTCTACATGTTGAGGGCTACTACCTATGTGGTACTGTCGGAATACTATGTTTATTAAATGTGGATAACTATGCTATAGTTGGCTTACAGCTTTACAGCATGGGTTGGACAACAGGTATCTGTCTGTATGATACCCTTGTGGAGGATAAGTGTCTCATCTGGAGAATGCATTCTAGGCCACTGTATGCATTTGCAGACGTGGCTGGACATATCCCTAGTGTGTTTGCTTGTACCTAAGAGCGCTATATGCCAAACAGGAGTGGTCCCAGGAATGGGTGGTGGTCAATACCACTGGTTACTGGTATAGTCTAGTACTGGAAAGATACAAATGTTAGTGAGTTTCCTACATCTGTGTATCAGTTGTAAAGACATCATCCAATGATTGGTTATAGTCAGGCTGTTTAGGTTGTGTATACTACCAGAATGCAAACCAATGACAGATAGTAACAGTATCACCCACAGCATAGTGTCAAACCATGTCATACACACATGTGTACCCAAGTTAAAACATATGTGTAGTAAAATACATACTGGCCACCAATAGAAACTATGATGTGTTAATACTGTGTAATACAGGGCATGTCACCCTTCCCATGTGTCCACTATGCACGTACATGCAGACAGTGCACCTCCACCTTGTTCACAAACGTACACCTGCAAATCTGTGCTGCACACATCACACATGTACTGTCCACTCTCTAACACATGCTGGCAAAACTACACACATCAGCCAAGTGGCACGTGGGCGGACAATACATTTTTGGAATTAACACTGATGTAAACAATACTACATTGACAATCATAGCTTTAATGCATCATGCCTGCTCAGCTACACCTTCAAGGATATCATTACACTTTACTGTTAACAACATACTAACATTACTACACTGCTATAAAGTCACCCTGTGCATCAGCATCATGTTAGCCTGTTCCTGCATCAATGTTACAGATGACAGGAGGTGGCACAGTTTCATCATATGCACAGGGTGTGTTCTTTGGTTGCCAGAGCCTGACAATGACCCATCCAATCAACATGTATGTGTGTGTGTGTGTGTGTGTGTGTGTGTGTGTGTGTGTGTGTGTGTGTGTGTGTGTGTGTGTGTGTGTGTGTGTGTGTGTGTGAGGGACAACGGTACAGCATGGGCCAATGTTGATGTGATGTGTGTGTATGTGTTAGCCCTAGGTGTTTGCTTTATGTGTGTGTGTCTGCATGCACACAGTTCTACCATGTGGCTGCCATATACAGGAGGTTGTGGGACAGCCACAGACTGTACCTGCCAGGCTGTACAGATCACTGTCTCTGGCCATGGACATGGTACCTGTGCCTGGCAGGGGTGCTACAGACAGTATTGGGTACTAAGCCAGACTGGGTACTATCATCAGAGGCAGAGGTATGTAGACTGGACCCATGTCACGTGTACATGGTCTTCTAGGACAATCTATTGACAGTACAGCCCCAACATTGCTGGGGCTGGTACTGCCACTATGGGAGCGGCTATGACTTGTGGGTCATCCGCAATGGCTGCCAGCTGATGATGTTGCTTTCATACATCCACGTCCACATCTCAACCATCCTGCACTGTCCTGGCACATGGACATGACATTGCAGAGGACGTCTATCAATGACCTCGGTGTAATTATGGACGGCACCGGCAAGGTCACGGATACTGTCATTGATAGTGGTGTAATGTGCCCTCTGCGCCCTTAGTCCCTGTCTAGTGTACCATTCCATATGTGCCTGTGCCTGCATTACAGCCTGGAACATACCTGAGGTTGTAAGACCTCTGGAGGCATGTCTGCCAGGGGTATTATGACCACAAGTGCTCCAACGAGAACCCCTGGACATCTGCCTTTGTGGTACCAATTCAGGAATCTGGGTATGGCTGCTGTGAGGGGATGCATGTGCCATAGATACCACACTATCCTGGTCAATGCCTACTGTATGCTGTCCCTCAGCTAAGGCCATTGGTGATGAGGGATGTATCGGCAGGATGAATGTGCACATAGATGGGGTGGAAAGCTGTGTACTGTCGATTGGTGGACTAATGACAGACCCTGTCAAACCTCCCTGTGCCACAACACATGTATCATCATTAGCACTATTTGTGGCAGTGACTTCAGGTTCCCTGCTGCACTCAACCAAACCAACCTCAGCACCTGTGAGAGGAAGTCAGGAAAGACACTTTACAATCTGTACATGAACACATGCACACATGCACACATGCACACGTGAACACATGAACACATGAACAAATGAACACATGCACACATGCACACATGCACACATGAACACATGAACACATGCACACATGAACACATGCACACATGCACACATGAACACATGCACACATGAACACATGAACAAATGAACACATGCACACATGCACACATGAACACAAATACAATACTCACTAAAGTAGACACACACACACACACACACACACACACACACACCAACAGCAATCCAGAACATACTCATTAGTGGTTGATGGTGGGGTACAGTATCACAAGCCAAAGAGTCCTAGCACACGTGTCAGCATGCAGGATGTGTGTTGCTCAACAGAATGCAGTGTGAGTGTAGAGATTCCTTGTTAATAACAGTATACATGTCTGTGATGCATGTGTGATGTTCAATGATTGGTCTCACCCTGGAACACAATGTGTACATGGACACAACATTGCTGTGCATGTATTAAATGCTTTTCAATGTCTTGTGCACCATCACTCACAAGTAGACATACCATGGCTGGATGCACACAACTTTCAGGTGTATAGCAATGAATGCTATGTGTAGTACTGTAGTTACTGTAACTGGATGGAGTGTAGTACCATGAGTCATCATCAGGCAGCATCATGTGGTCAGTCAAGGCCAGTAATGTGTGCCACACTGTCAACTATCTTGCTGTACCTGAACTGCAGCACTGTGTCTACATTTACCATTTCACAGCCAGTTGTTACAAGGGTATATAAGTGTCCAATAGGGAGCATTGCCTAACATGAATGTGTTGTGTGTTGAAGGGTGTTGTACTGTCCCATGATAGGCCTCTACCCCTCAGGTATAGTATGTGTGCTGTGTGGATGACATTTGGGATACTGGAGTCTCACCTTACAGCAGGTGTCTAAATTCACCATGTGTATCATATTAACACGTACTGTGTATGACAAAGTGGTGCATGTTGTGCGCATGTGTATTGACTCTGCCTATACAATGTCCAATACAGTGTACCACAATTGTTTTGGATGCTCTGTGTATTGCATGTGTTTGAGGCAGCTACTCATGTTACTGGGATGTGCATAGTCCCACAGAAAACATGCACAGCATGCATTATGTGTAGGTGTTTTACATGTGTATATGGCCTACAACTCACCGATGACATGCACATGTTATTTGCTATATTAAATGTAGAACACTCACCAGCATGGGTGTGCTGTCTTGTTGTCACACCAGAGGGACCTACAAGGATATGAGGCAGTTTGTCAGTGTCAACAACTATGGCATTGCTCCTGTGAGTTTTCAATTTTACAGTAGTACAACATTGACAGTCACAGGCATACAGATTATGTTCCAAATTATCAGTATTGCACAACAACAGGCTCCACATCTTTTAAGTACACAGTACACATTTGACATATGCATGTTCTAACAATCGAGCTAACAGTAGTCTACAGATATGCCATGTTACCTGCATGCTGTAAGTCAACTTGCTGGGTGACTCCGGCCTCCATGATGACACATGTGTGTTGTTGTTGTTGTTGGCCAGGAGCCACAATGCTGAGGAGCAGTTCCTCCACTCTGGTGAGAGGCAGATGTAATGCAGCACCACCACCTGTGGCAAGATGTTGTCTGCGGATATCGGAAGCATGCTGCCGGATATGTCTAATTAAATCACTGCAGTGATGGCGAACCTGCTCATAAGTCCGGTTATGCATGCCTACTTCATTCACCCAACGGACAACATCTTGCCACAGTGCTGTGCACTCATGCTGGTCCTGGCTGGTTCTGGAGAACAGCAGGGTGTGATGTTGTAGGAGGATTCCCACTATTATAGCTTCCTCCTCAGGGGAATATGCAGGATTACGATGGTGAGACATATCCCTGGAAGACAATAAAACAATAATTGTGAGCAACTCATGTGGCATACTTAACATTTTAAAATACAGATATCAATGAAATGCCATATATAGCAACCTATTGGCTGTCAGTAGATACATACTTGTAATACCACATATCAGTGCTCAGCCCAAAACTGCATGACAGTGCCTGGCACATTCTATATATTAAGCCATGTTCAGCACAGCAACAAAGAGAAACCAGTATGTAAGACTATACAACAGTACATGGCACACTGTATGTGACACAATGCACCACCTAGCCACAGAAGGTATATATGAAGCTAATGCATAAGGAAAATGTCATCCATTTAAATGATTGTAAAGTACAGTTACTGTACTACCACTACACCACAGTACTTTTTGATAGCAACCCCCTAACTAACATATGTGCACATTCATCAATATAGGTGGCATATCCACTATACATGTTGCTAGATATGCACTTATATCTGGTAACATAGATATGGCTGAGGCCATGTTACAGGCATACACACACATCTGACATACCTAGAAAACAAGAAGATATGGCAACCCAGATGAGCTTTACCTGTGTACCATACAGTACTGTGTGCCAGCACTTACAAAACCTTATGCCTGAGGTATGTGATGTGTGAGGACTACAGGTACCGAACAAAACCGTGTTTCCAAGCAATGTGTATATACACCATACTGTGCTGTTTATGCCTACAGCTTCAGGTAGTACTACAGTTCATACAGGATTTGTATTCACTACTGTTGATAATCAATAGGCATACATGTACTGTTTTAGCCTACAATGGCACACTCCAATCAACACCATGGGACTACGTCACACCATATGCCATACTGCTTTTACTGCCTAGCAATAACATGCATATCTTTTGCTGGGATCAGAGCTAGAACACTACATACCATGATATAAACAGTTTCCCACTAGGCTATCACACATATACCCAACTTTGACACATTCACCTACACATTCACCATCACACTCAGTCAACCTCACATAGCAATTAATGCAACATGTACATGCGTGTGTGTATCAGGTCCTAGGTAATTAATAGGCTATTAGCCATAGGGCCTATAGAAGCATAGACATACGGTACCCTGGCCTTCAACACCCATGTAATTTAAGTTCATGTGTCCCTGTCATGCAGAGCCACAGAGGTGAGTCCCGGCTTGTATTTCTTATCTCACATCCAATCATCAGGATTATTCATGACGACTGCTAATGAGGACCTTTCTTTGCTATTGATAGGTAGTTTGTTCCACAGTATGGTATGTGTCTGTGATGAGAATGTACTACTCCAGCATGTTCTGCTTTTTGATGTTACAAGGTTTAGAGTAGTACAGTGTGTAGCTTGTAGGTATTTTGATCTGTTTACATGGAGCATGTACAACACCTGTGGGTTTGGCACAGCTTTGTATGTTAGGCAGAGGTTGCCTCTGGGTAGGCAGTATGCAACACAGTGTAGCTGTGGTTTTGTGAGACAGTCTGCATAGGGCATCTGTTTGAGTCTGGTAATACTCTTTGTGAGTAATGTGTCTGGCATCTACAGTTGTCGTAAGTGTCTTCTGAGGTACATACCAAAAGGGCCATTGCACTCTATGATGGGTTTTATGATTGATGGGTATAGTGGAACACTGACCTCTTTTTCCATGCATGACGCACCTTTTCTGATGACATGTGGACCATACCCAGTTTACATGACTAGTGTGGCACTGTGATTATCAAAAGGGACACTACTGTCCACCTGTGCCCCGTGGTGTTGAGTAGACTGCCACCTATGTGGTAGTTCATGGGTACAGGATTATTAACAAAAGGGATGGCAATATATTTACAACATTTAGCTTGAGCGTACATATAAACATCCATTGGTGTACATATACATATACATATAGCCACATATACAGTCCACCTTTCATGGTGGGAATATCAATTATGCAAAGGTTGAGAGGGATACAGTTATGTAATAATATTGTACAGTCTAGTGCAGAATGCATTGAAGGTATTCTCAGCCCATGTATTTTTAGCAGGACTCCCTGTCTGGAAGACTAAAAACCTTATCATACCCACAGCGTTTAAACACCACATGTCATATACTAGCAGTATATTCTGTCTTGTTTGCCACACACTACAACCTACATAAAAATATGCACATAACAACCTTCACCAACATATATATGTCCACCCTTCACAAACAGTTGTAGTATGTCCCTTGCTCTTTGCACATGTTAAGATGCTAATATACCTGACACATAAATATCTCTCCATATGTGTGTGCCATACACACACAAGGTCCACACTGTTCTAAGTCCCTAGACCTCACAGATGACCTATTGTGCCTTGCTGCAACATGAGCAGTTGTCACATGTGTGCATACAGTTATATTACAAGGGGTATATATAGCTGCAAATGCTACATTACTATACTAGCCTGGTACAGCAGTTGACAATGCTAAACTACAGATTATATGATTATCATGCATGTCTTACTCTGACACATACAAGTTTGTATAGCTGTTTGCAGTACTCCCCCGAACAGACATTATACACACTACAGTTCACAACATAGATAACATCATCAGAAGTTTGACATTTAATGCTGAGCTACATATGTCACAGTTATGTCCCACTGCACTCAGTTGCACACTAATTTGTCCATGGCAGTAGTTATGCATGGCATCAGTGTATACATACCTACTGCTGCCACATATGCATGTTTCAGAGTATGTACAGTACTCTTCATAAACTACTTGCCAGTAAGTACATATCTGTTACATACCTTTTTGTCACTTCCAGGTCCGTCTGTTTATGTTTTGACACTTTTTTTTATTTGTGTCTTAATTAAGTAAAGGTTGTTTTTATTTATTTTTTATTTTATTATTTTATTAATTAAGTATTTTTTTACTTAATTAATATTTTGTTAGTAATTATTTTTTTTAAGTAAGAATTTTTTTTATCCTCTCGAAGATATGCAACACTTTGTTTTTTTTGTGTCTTAAGTACAGTTTATTTTTATTTTTTTTTATTAATTATTTTTTTACTTAATATTTTTGTTAGTAAATATATATATATTTTACTTAATTAATATTTTTGTTAGTAAATAATTTTTTTTTACTTAATTAATTTTTTTTAAGTAAGACTTTTTTTTCCCTCTTGCATATATGCAACACATACAATTGCATGTGGGGATAGCAAGTACAGTCTTCTTTTATAGGTATCTGCGCATGTGCATGTGATGCCCTCTGCACCAGTTGGTGCCCAGCATTTGGTAAATGCATACAGCCTGCTGTGTGGTAATTGCAGTACTCACTGTCATAGCAACCCAATGCTATAAATTGCTAAGTTATGTAGGCGTAGCCCTTTCAGATTTCCAGAGTGGGGCCCATGCTTGTTTGCTGTGGACACTGTTGTTTAAGTCCAAAGGTTGGTATACTTCTTATATCTGAAGCTAGAGGTGTAGCCAGTGATGTACATGTTGTACTCAGACCTGAGTGTTGCCACTTCCAGTACAGAGCTAGCAATGTAGAGTTTAACTCACCCTTACAAATGCTTACACAAGATATATGTAAGTATGTAGTTTATTTTCTACTGATATTATTAACTGCCATACAAAAGTAGTTATTGAGAAGTATTCTTTTGGCACATGAACTGTTTGTGAACTGTTATACTGTGAATATTAATATACTCACTTCTGCAGGGTTTGTGTTTCTTATTGTTGACATTAGCACAGGATTGTCATGAAAAATGGACAATTCCAGTACTGAGTATGCCTACCTACATCCTTGGTAGACCCTAAACACACAAGTATATTTTAAACATGGGGGGGGGGCAGACATACAGAGAGCATTATGTATTACTGTGTGAATGTTATCTTACTGGACTTAAAGGATTGGTGTGTACCTGTTAGTTTATCAAGGCAGGTGGTCTGTCTGCATAGTTCCCAACTGTGAACCTATCCAGATGGTAGCCAGATGTTAACCTGGTATTCTTTGTGTGTGCAAACCGCAGGTGTTTTCAACACTTGTACAATGGCATTGTTACAGTCAGTTGCTACTAGTACATGCTACATCCTTTGGTATTTCTGTGTTGAACTCCTACATAAGGGTATGCTTGTGGAAGTCCTCCCAAAGCTATTTGCAGAGTGTGTAACAGCAGCAAAGCTGATATGCCTGTGTGTTTGTGCCTCTGCCAGGCCTATAAAACACTCAGATACATATTTGCATGGAGTCAGGTATAGGTAGTTAAAAGTGAGGTACACCTTCCAAATAATAGAGACAGTAAGTGTAGACTTGAGTGAAGCAGTGCATATGGATTAGTACACCTTTTATGAAGTGCAAGCGGTGTCTACTGTTATTATTGTCATTATTCATTGTGTAATACCCCACCTTTCTGACTAACGTCAGTACTTTACAGAGGGATTGAGAGGAACACAACTAAAATATGTTTCACAATCAGGGACATCCTTGAAAAGTAGTCACAGTTAGGAAGTATGGCCTCTGCCCTAATCAGATATGCCAGTGTTTGTCCTGCTATGATAGTGTGTGGGGTTTGTAAAGTGCCTCTGTAACATTATTTTCTGCTAGAATGGCTGCTTCTCTTATCACAGTCATGTAATGCAATTCCACAACAATGGCTGCTAAAGATCCACAGAACAAGCTTTGTGTTATGGCCTTCCTATTTTTCCTTTACATTCACTCATTGTAATGCATGATATATTTATTACAGCACTAAGTTATTGCGTATTTGCTGTGGCTTAGTGATACTTCATGCAATCTAGTATATGCAAGGTCCGGGGTTCAAGACTAACATAGGTGTTTTATTTTGTTGCTGAGCAGAATAAGGGCCCTGACATATAGAGTGACTAAGGCACTTTTAAGCAGTTGTAAGTGGGTTTGCGCTACGCTTATCTACACTTAGCTAAGCACACACAAGCGCACCCCCGCTAATTACTGCTTAAAAGTGCTTACTCCCGCTAACCCCTACGCTAATTTCTTTTAAAGAAAACAAAATGGGGAGATAGGAAAGTGGTGAAAAAGGGGCACAAAGAGGGAAAGACAGTAGGAAAACAAGCTCGGGATGTGCAGGAAGGGTGTAGGGAAGGTCCATAGCTGTCCATTTCTTTACCAGCAACAGCTGTGCATATATTAGAAATTTAGAGTGAAATTTGAAACCTTCCACCCCTGAGTGAGGGGTGAGGAGAACTAAGTATGTTGTACAGCCAATTATAATTATCAGTTTACATGTCCAGTGGACATGTGTGCGAAATGGGCAGCTGTGTATGGGGCGTAATTTTTTTTTGCGGGAACAGATTGCCCTTTTTTTTTTCTTTTTTTTTTCAGGTGAGAGTGGAATGTGAGGTAAAGGAAGTAAGTATATTTGGGGAGGTAGGTTGGGGAGGTAAACAGACAAGACAAACAAGGCGCATACAGGGGTGGAATATGACACATGTGGTGGGTGAACACAATCGACGGGGACGGATGTTTGGATATCACAAGCCCATGAACCCACAGATAGCAACAGTGGAACTGAGATCCCCACCCATGGGCAGTTACCACTGCACCTTCACAGCCCAGAAGGTGGCTGTGCTGGGGGGCTGCATAGGAGGGGCAGGCTCACCCATGAGTCGCGACACTCTTGCCTCGAGCTGGCATAGGGGATCAGTGACTGAATGCTTAATCTCCCTACGCACCACAGCCTGGACCATTCGGAGGGTGAGAGGTGGCCCTCCTCCAGCCACGTTTGCAGGGGGGGGGCCCATCCCCTGCAACGCTTCCACCCAAAGGTAGCACAGGGCCACCGGAGGAGGAGGGCCCGGGCTGGGCTCTGGTGCCAGGTGCCATCGCCAGCTGAGGTGGGAGAGGAGGATCCGCTGGGACTCACCTTCCCATACGTTCTATGTTTAGCAGGATTTAATGACAATATGGGTTAGTAACAGACAACACCATTCCAAATTAGTTGTAACAGCATGCAGTAGTATTCCCATTAACCCAACACACAAGAATTCCAACAGTTGAACAGCAAGCATAACACATGCATATTTAGAACAACAGTGGACATTCCAACAGCATGCAGGATTGATTGGTGGCAACAGGCCACCAAGATTGTGGTATGTGAACAGGGCACATGCATCAAAGTACATGCAGATATTTATAAACCAACAGGACATATGTCCCAACAAATGTATTTGAGAGTACACATACCCATTTTGGTGTGGAAGGCATTATTTGGGACCATAAAGTAGGGTGGAAAAAAAATTCCATTAACAACTTAAATTTCTTATAAGTTTACTCTACATTCCTACTAACTGCAGATATATATCCCCTACATGTATTATTACAGTAGGCTGTATCCATTAAATTGTGAAATGGCTTTGGATAGTTGTTTATATACATGACCTGTATGTGACATAAAAACTGTTCAAAATGGTGATGTTACTGCTACATTCTTATATATTTAATTTCTATTCATATATCTACATATCTGGCTGTCTTTAGGTGACATTATCAGCTACATTTAAACAGATCCCTACATTTCTAGCAACACACTGACATTTTTGGGGATCACAATCACAAGCTACTCATGTGCCAGATTAACCTGTATATACTAGCCATGAAACAACAGTTGAGGACTGTATATATGCTTAAGAGCTACTGGCATTCCCTTCATTCACTTTATATGGACCTAGCCAAGTGTGGATGGACAGAATTTCATACAACTGTACTTTCTCCATAATGCAAGGGTACAACAACATATCAAAGAAAGTGACACGGACACAGTCCATGAATTCTACTTTATTAATTACATTACACACTTTTGTAGTGGCTCTCTCATTCATTTCATATTTTTGTGCATGCAGAATACCTTTATTCCAGATTTTATACACCTTTATTGATGGGTTCAAACACTTTCTTACACTCTCACTTATTTTATATTACAATACAAGCTGATACTTTCTTCAGGGCTTTATAGACCTTTATTAATGGGTTACAACAATCCTTTCCGGCTGACTCACTTATTTCATATGACAGTACATGCAGAGAATTTATTCAAGACTTGTTAGACCTTTATTAATGGGTTACAACACTCTTTTTCACTTATTTTATATTACAATACAAGCAGAAACTTTATTCAAGACTTTTTAGATGTTTATTAATGGGTTACAACACTCTTTTTCAGTCTGCCTCACTTATTTGATATAACACTACATGCAAAGAAATTATTCCAGACTTATTACACCTTTATTAATGTGTTACAATGGTCTTTTTCAGGCTGTCTCACTTATTTTATATAATAATGCATGCTGAATAATTATTAACCTGCCTGGTGGTGCAGCCTTAGCAGCCTATCTGCATAGGCTTGCCGATTCGCAGCAGGAACACCTGCAGCTGTAATATAAATGAAGAGATATTGAGACATACCTATCCATAATATAGACTACAATAGCATTTCTTACATACTTCATTCCATGGATGCTTACTCAGTAGTGGGGCATTCTGCATATCATGGACCTCCTGGATTCATCGGGTCAGTTGGTCCTGCTTCCATCTCTTCAGGTCTGCATGGTGGTGACGGACCTGCTCACCAGTCCTAGGGATGCCTGTGGCACTGGCAAGATCATGAGCCAACTGGTTCCAAGCCTCCGCTTTGTACTCTGACCCTTGAAACTGGCCCTGCAGGAGTCGAGACTCATGATGGTGGACAAGAAGCCAAACCATGTATTTTGACTCCTTAATGCCCCACCTTTGTGCTCTAAAGCGATTTCCCTCTCCAACACCTGACATCCTGACTGCAAATGGGAGCCACAATCAGTTATGGCGAGCATTCCCTCCTATGGAGCTTAAATATGCCTGATTTTCCACACTTATTTGTGATTGGCTGTTTTGGAAAATTCTCAGCTAACAGCAAACCTGCTTAGTAATGGTTAAACTTCCATTCATAAGTATATGTATGTTAATAGTGGAAGTTTATGCAAAGCTGTCATGGCTTAGTGGTTCAGTACTTTGACTATGGTGCACAGTATCCTGGGTTCAAGCCTTGTCATAGCTTTTTATTTTACTACTGTCTAGACAGGTTAGAGGGTGTGGCTGTGTGAAGGCGACTTTGCTGCACTTTGCTCTACGTTGCCCAGCGTTGCCCGACGGTGCGCTGGTTGGCACGATGCGCAGCTCCACACAAACCTTTTGCACTAGGTAAAGTGCTGCTTAGCTACGGGCATCTATACTGCACTGGGTAAAGCGCTACTTAGCCTTGGGCATCTATGTTGCACTGGGTAAAGCGCTGCTTAGCTATGGGCAACTATATTAAGCTGGGTAAAGCACTGCTTAGCTATGGGCAACTATATTAAGCTGGGTAAAGTGCTGCTTAGCTACAGGCAACTACATTAAGCTGGGTAAAGTGCTGCTTAGCTATAGGCAATTATATGTCAAGATGCTTTTTATATTTAAATATGTACATTTTGTTCAATGATACATAGGCCATTTCATTACTTTTTAATAAAATTTTATTCATATATGTCAGCAATTATTTAATATACTAATTTAAAACAGAAAATAGAAAAGGGAGTGGTGGGACTCAAACCGTGAATGCCTCCTCGTTGGGCAAATGCTCTACCACTAGGCTATTGCGATTTGGCTTAATTTGCATACACATTTCTTTTTATGCTCCTCGATGTCAAAATTGCTAACTGTAGCTAAGCAATGGGCACACCCGTGCAAACACGTGCAGATACGCACAGCTATATCAGAAATAAAAAAAAATATATACATTTAATAACTGTACTGGGGATTTACAATGTGAGGGAGTGTAGTGTTGAGTGTGTAAACATTTGAGTGGACTCGCTCATGTGTGTTGATATTTACAATTCAAACACTTGCAGGGGCATGGACCTTTGGACTGCTCGGCAGTCAGACACGCCACCTGCCTTCCTACACGGTTCGTGTTGGACTTTGAGTAGAGTCAGCATGCCCTCATGAATATTCATGGCACGCTGACGTCATACCATTCAACTGCCGTTTCCGAGTAAGACTTAATTAGTCTTACAGGGAGGATTCGTGAATCCGGGGGAGAATCTTTATGTCAATGTTAATTAAGGCAATTGGATGGTAGTCATTTGTGCTGAGGTTATTGTCATTTGATTTTGGTATAAAAATGGTCTTGGAGTTGTTGAGATAAAGATCGGATATACCAAACTGAATAATTTGATTATAAACTTTAAGTAGTATGGAGGCAAGCATTTGCTTAAAGGACATGTATAATTCTGACACATAACCATCTGGTCCTGGGGCTTTGCCTGGTTTCAGCTTGTTTATGGCCAACGAGATTTCATTCCTGGTTATAGGTGCCTTAAGTAATTTAATGTGAGTATCGCTTACTGTTGGAAATTCTAATTCATTTAGGAAAGAGTCCTGTAGGCCTACTGATTCAAGTGTTTTGGGTCCATAAATTTCCTTGTATACTTCCTGAAAGACTTGGATGATTTCCTTGTCTGTAAAATAGGAGCGACCCTTATGAATAATGTGTTTTATTGCAGAAGGTGGGGGTCTGATGTTTATAATCCTAGCCAGGATGTTCGAGGGCGTTTGCGCCCATTCAGCATACTTATGGATAAGTCTGGATTCCATAAGTGGGTAATGACTTAGGTGTAATTCGTGAAGTTGTTTTTGAATGGTGGATATTTGTTTCTCAATGTCAGGAGTGAACCTGGTTTGGAGTTCTGGTTCTAGTTTTTTTAGTTCTGTTTCTAGCACCATAGTGTGGGATTTAGATTGTTTTTTAATTAGAGAGGAGTTTTTGGATAAGGGTACCTCTTAAGGTAGCTTTGAAAGCCGCCCATTGAACATCTAGAGGTATATCAGACATTTCAAAGGAGGTAATTGTCTGTGGCAGGAACTGTTGAATTTCTCTAAAGAGAGTCATGTTGTTCAGGAGGTTTGGATTAAGGGATCAGTTTGTAGGGATGAGATTCTCATGGTTATGTTTACAGATATTTAGGTGTAGGTTAATTTTGGCATGGTCAGAACTAGTTCTGGGGTCACTGCTATATATTATATCATAGGAAACAAAAATTGTTGATATTAAAAAGAAGTCTATCCTGGACCAGGATTTATGGTAAGCTGAGAAGAATGTGTAGTTAATAATGTTGGGGTCTTTTCTAAAGAGTTCAAAAGGATCAAACAAGTTGAAATCTTCCATCATATCTCTTATAGTGTTAGTAGTAGTTATGGGCTGTTTATTGGTTTTGCAGGTTCTGTCTAATTCCGGTCTGATTGTAATATTCCAGTCCCCACCAAGGATCAGTAGATGATTGTTGAATTTTTCAATGAGTGAACAGAGTTCGTATAGGAATGAAGAATGGTGTATACAGGAACCATAGACAGGTGTATACAGGAACCATAGACAGGTGTATACAGGAACCATAGACAGGTGTATACAGGAACCATAGACAGGTGTATACAGGAACCATAGACATTTAATATAAGTATTTATTATTTGTAGGACGGGATAGAACATGTTAGGTAACAACAGGGCATTGGACTTAATAAAGTCAAGGAACCTTTGGGCAGGTGAGATTCCACATGAGTAATTTCCCCAGACAATGGATGGGGAGTTGAAGTTGCCCACAGCCATGGTGTTCAGATGTATCTAGATAGACTCAA
Source organism: Protopterus annectens (assembly GCF_019279795.1). Taxonomy (NCBI): domain Eukaryota; kingdom Metazoa; phylum Chordata; order Ceratodontiformes; family Protopteridae; genus Protopterus; species Protopterus annectens. Next base: position 1,095,427,123 of record NC_056726.1, read on the forward strand.
GTAGAACTAGATATGCAGAGTGGTTGTCCTGATTCATGGATGGCATCCTGCAGCTGGCAATGACTTGAATGGGTGTCTTACCAACAGTTAATAGCACCTGAAGTATCTCCAGGGAATCATACTGTTTAACCAATCTGGTGGTGTTTTTATCTTTAATGACTATTGATACACTGCCTCCTTTAGTTTTCATGCCTTCAGTTTGTGGTCTGAATGTGTGGAAGGAGGTGTAGCCCGATATGGCTGGTGTGCTTTCCACAGCCTTGAACTAGGTCTTCATGACTGCACAAATATCTATGTCTTCCACGATGAGGACTGCTTCCAGTGGGTGCAGTTTCATGATAAGACTCTGAACATTTAGCAGCATAACCTTGAGGTTGTTCTTAGATGGAGGTCTTACATCAGGAATTTTGTCCTTGAGACACTGCCTAAAAAGGCACTCTGGGGGTGTCAGGAGCCTTAGCCAGTAGCAGAAATCCCAGGGGTGACAGATGAATACCATCTCTGGCAAAACATCGAGGTCTTTCAATCATGTCACCCCAGGCTGACAGATACTGTATCCCCTAGGAATGATACCAGAAACTAAGCCAGTTATTGAATTTAATTTTTTCTGTTTGTACTGAGGCATTATCCTAGGGGAAGGAAAAATGCTGCTTCTGGCTAGGGATGCACCAGTATGAGATACAGAATCCGAGACCTCAATCATGTCTCTCTTCATATAGTGCAGAGAGGTATGTGTCAATCCATTCACACCAACATGGACTATGACAAAGTCATAACAGTACCTATTGTTGAGAGACGTGAGTGCATGTGTGATATGGAGGATCCTGGCACCTGACAGACAGCTGACCGTGACCTTCTCCTTATCCAGTCTGGTGAGAAGGACATCTGTGTCTTACGATGGAATCACCTATGACTAATATGTTTGGTTTTGTGTTTTGCCTTAAGGGCTTTACAGCTGAGACACTGGTAAGAGAGCTATTGTCAGTATTTTGCTCTGCAGAGGAATATCTAATCCCACCCTTGCCCAACACTCACATATCACCACATCCACTTTCACCTTCAAACCTGTACCCTCTTCGTATATAAAATTACTCTTAACTCATTACAGCTGAGTGATGTCTCCAGGCATTTGTGCAGTTACCTCCTACTGCACCTGCAGGAAACAAATATTGCTTGTTCATATTTGCATTAGTAATTCCAAAATCATGCTACATACAAGATATCAGAATATTTTATCTTGAAGCATACAGGATGGAAAACACAATTATATTGATATGTGACCTCTGTCAATGAGTATTTGTTAGGTGATAACTTAATTTAATGGCTCAAGCCACACCCACTGGGTGAGCTATACTGGAGGGAACAGAGCTCTTTTTCAGCTGCTGACCTTCCCAGCAGGTACCTAAAATTATCAGCCAATAGCATTGCCTATCCTATCACAATCCTTATAAATAGGTCAATCCAGGAATCCCACATTTCTCCCTCTGGAACAAGGCACACATTATCCCTCTGCAGAAAGGAATAAATTCAACAGACATTAATAAGATTTTTTAGGTCTAAAGTTAACTCTCCTAACCAAAATACCTGAAAAATGTATTCGAAAATCATTTCTAGACTATCTCCTGCAGGAAGAACTCCTACCTCCACACGTCATGGCTTCCATCCTTCCCATAATAATAGCACTGCCCTTCTAACCTATATAGATACTGTCAATAATGCTAGAGATCATGGTAAACTAGTCTTTTCTTATTTCTAGACTTTTCTAAAGCCTTCGATACAGTGTGTCACAACAAACTTCTACTTCAGATGTCCTCACAAGGTCTTTCTCCACCCACCTTCTATGGTTCAAAAGCTACCTTTCCAATAGCTATTAGTCAGTAAAATGGCACTCCATGCTTTCTCCTTACTTCCCAGTTACCACCGGTGTACCTCAAAGCTCTATCCTTGATCCCCTCCTGTTGACATTTTTACCAACACCATATATACATCCACGCAACATGTCACACTAATACACTACACAGATGACTGCACTCTCATTTGTGCATCTGACAACACCTCTAAAAAATTACTGAGGAAACAGCAATTGAAACATGACTTTATAACTCACGTCTCATGCTCAAACCAAAAAAAGACCAAACTACACCCCCCAATCCCTCTCTCACGAAAAATGTAAAGTCCCATATCTTGATAATATAACCATTAGTCACTTCTCATACCAAATTATTAGGGGTAATAGTGAATGATAAGCTTAAATTCAACCTGCATATACAAAATTGCGTAAGAAAAATTCATCAGAAAATAGGACTTCTTTACAGAGCCAAACACTTTCTCACCAACACAACTAAAACTACACCTGCCACTACTTATCTCCTCTCCACACTTCTTTAGGGTGTTCCCTTTCCCATCCTTACAAAGTTGCTAAATTAGCAGCAAATACCCCTTTCAGGACCTACCACTGTATAGCACTGAAAAGCCGAAACCGGTTAGAACTACCATATCGACTAACATATATACAATTTCTTGTCACCTATAAAATTATTCAGCATTCATCTGCCTGTCCAGCACTAAAAACATTCTAAACAACTATGTTCTCAGTCTGTCATTGTGAGCCAGAACAAAAACCTCTGTCTGTCTAAAAACCTAGCAAATCTGCATGGTGTTGTCTGCACTCATGCAAGGTTGCTAAGGCCTGGAACTCCCTACCTGTATCCATCAGGTCAATACCCTCCCTCCCATCTTTCAAAATCACTCAGAAAGACTTCCTAGATAAAATTTGTCTGCGTTCTTGCTCAAAAGCAGGATAAACTATATGCCTAAATGTGAACAAGTACTTTTTCATTCCTTATACCTCCTTATTCTCAATTATTCACTTACTTCCTTACTTCTATCAAATTCTCTATACCACAAGCCTGTTTTTCCTTCACTTCCTTTTGCAATTCATGTTTGTATTGCACTCATTTACCTTTAATTTCTCTACAAACTGTCAACATTTCTGTAAATATTAAATGATTGCTGTATAACGTGTATTAATTATTCACCAATGTTTTTATATTATTGCTAATTTGTTATAATTGTTTTATTTTTAGTTTTGAAGATTGTAAAATTATTGTTCTTAAAATTCTTTGTAATAATTTGGAGCTTTTCTCCCTGGGCTTCCACTGAAAATGGACTTCTTACAGTCAGACTTTCCCAGTAATCAAATGCCAATAAATAAATAATAAATAAATAATACTCCCTGACTACTGAACAGCACTAAACATGTGCTAGTGTCCCCACCTCTCATACCAGTAAACTGTCCAGATTTTCGCAGAATGTGCAGATTTTTGCCTAATATTTTTTGGTCTGTTCCTCAAAATTTGTAGTTTTCTGGTAAGGCACTTAAAACTGAAGTCACTAAATTATGAAGAGCATTTGAGTTTTAGACTTCATATCCTTCAGAAAATGCATGCTATCACAAATGCTGCTATTCTAGCAATTTTTTTTAAGTTTATAAAAGCAATATTTAAAATCTGTTACAATTTTTGGGCCTCTGTTCCTCCATTATTTTAGGCTTTGCCCAGATTTCTTGTGCTATGCACCCCGACAGCCTTTCAATCTGAACTTGGCCACTGTCTTTGTGTATGGGGTATGGTACAAAGCAGTTGGGATACAAGGGTGGCCTCTCCATATGCAGAACAGCAACACATTTTTTTCCTGGAAACGGATACATTTTGATGAATTTTCTCTTTATTCAAACTGCTGACTATTATATTAAAAGTAACTGTTAAAGATTACATGGACTATGTTTTGGCACCAGTATTTTATTTATGACTAGAGAATATTTAGTTTATTTTATTTTCTTTCTCTATCTCTTTCCTTTTATCTCTTTTGTTTTTGGTTAGCTAAACCACAGCCTTTGTAAAGAAATAAATACAGCATGTGAGACGTACATGCACAACTTCCCTGGAGGCAGAGTTTGCATGCAAATGAGGTTATTAAGAGCACACACACACGCACACGCACACACACTACATCCACCACATAGTGTCTGCCACACACACACACACACACACACACACACACACACACACACACTACATCCACCACATAGTGTCTGCAACACACACACACACACACACACACACACACACACACACACACACACACACACACACACACACACACACACTACATCCCCCACATATTGTCTGTCACACACACACACACACACACACACACACACACACACACACACACACACACACACACACACACACACACACACATAGCCCAAACTACATTGAGGCACTAAAAAGCAATCTTCCCAAACCTCAAAGGCCTCCTAATCCTATAAACAGCAACACCTATCCTCAGCAATCTCTAAATCACTCACCAAATGGAACACCAAACATCACACGTATGCCTACACCCAGTGGAGCCTCAAGTGCACGGCCCATAAGGTAAGCCAGCACATTACCCAGGATTCTTGTTAAAGGGGACTCCATTGTATGATGCACAGATGCCCCACTCACCAGACTGAACAATGAAGAGATAACAGTTAGTTGCATATCTGGAGTCAGTTATGCACAGGCTCAAGTCCCTACACCATAGGTAACAGTATGACTGTATCATGGTCTGTGTGGGCATTAATGACCTCAGAGTTACCTCCCTTGACTATATGAAGAGGGACATTATTGATCTCTCTGAATATGTGTCTCAGGCAGGTATGTGCCTTGCCTTGAGCAGCATTCTACCTTCACCAAGAATGAAGCCACAGTATAAACAAAAGATGATTGACTTTAATAATTGGCTTAGTTACTGGTGTGTTTCTAGGGGGAATCAATATTTGTCAGCATGGGAGGACATAGTTAACAAACCATGTTGCTTTGTAAAGGATGATCTGAACCTGTCCATCCTAGGCTTCTGAATATTGGCTAAAACTTCATCCATCCCCTTAAAGCCTTTTAGGCAAGGTCTCAAAAACAAACTTGCCGACGTGAAAATTGCCAACCATAACAAAATAAGGGTTATACTGCTAAACACTAGGAGCTTAAACCAAAAACTTCACACCCTGGAAGCACTTTTGTCACTGGAGGATATAGATGTCTGTGCAGTCACAGAAAACTGGTACAGGGCCTTAGAGAGTATCCCAGCCTTGCAAGAATACAATGCCTTCTACACCTTCAGTCTGTGAAATGAATGCATGCGAACCAAAGGAGGTGATGTTTCTATCCATATTAGAGATAAATTCACCTCCCAACTAGTTAGACTGTACAACTCCATGGTGTTACTCCAAGTTCTGATTACTGTGGGAAAGACACGCATTCAAGTCATAGCTAGTTATAGATCCACTCCATGGATCATGATGCGCACAGGGCCTACTTGACCAAACTGGAGTCAATCCCAATATCTCCAAACACACTGGGTATGGGGGATTTTAATTAACCCACTATCAATTGGGAAACCTGCTCTAGCTCAAACTCACTAGTGCAAAAGTTCCTTGACTTTGTTAAATCAAATGGTCTGGAAAAAAATTTCAAACCCTGACAAGAGGAACAAGCCTACTAGATCTGCTCTTCGCTATCATGACAACAGATGCACCACCACAACTGTCAGACCCTCATTAGTTAAATCTGACCACAAATCAGTCACCTTCGAGCTGGCAGTAACATCAGAACCCACAAAGGGCAAAGTCAAACTAAAAAACTTCTCCAAGGCAAACTATACTCTCCTAGGGGTAGGTATAAATGCATTCCAAGCCCCTAACCAAGATGGAAGTGGTAACTATACCAAAGCTTACACTAAAGACCTGTACAATCACTTGCATAAGTGTATAGACTTGGCTGTTCCACAGAGAACCGAAGCCAGAGCCCCAAGTAGCAAACCTGCTAGCAGACAGATTTGGTGAAAACGTCATTCTCCTATCCCTTCCAAACTTATCACAAACCTTTCCCCCAACTTCCTCACCACCCTATACATCAGAAGAGCAAGTCATTTAAGCCTTGTCTAGGGCAAAAAAACATAGCATCTATGGGACCAGATGATATTCCGGGCTGTCTTCTAAGCCAACTAAAACATGAACTAGCACCACCTTAGATACCCTATTCAATCATAGCCTACCCACAGGCTTTGTTCCTGCAGAATGGAGAACAGCAACAGGTATCCCCCTCCAGAAAGGTGGCTTTGCAACAGACCCAGGGAATTATCAACCCATAAGTTTGACCAGCCTCATCTGTAAGGTCATGGAACTTATCATCATGGACCTCAGAAATAAAGACATAGGTGACCTCCAAACCCTGGATCAAACCCAATTTGGTTTTGTCAAGGGTAGATTCTGCCTGTTAAACCTGGTCGATTTCTTTAAAAATGTGACCAGGGCCATTGACAAGGATAAATCTGTGCACACAGCATAACTTTACTTGTCAAAGGCCTTTGATGCAATCCCACACTCAGGCATTACCGATAAACTTAGCAAACTGAATGTAAACACCTTTGTTGTAAGATGGGTTGCCAACTGGCTCACAAACCAGACACACACTATCAAACTGGGTGACTCCACATCAACCAGCAGACCTTTCAACAGCGCAATGCCACAGTGGTCAGAGTTGGGTCCCTTACTGTTTGGTATAGATTTCTCAGACTTTCAGGCCAAGACTATGGGGCTGTGGCTGACCAAGTTTGCAGATGACTGCAAACTGGGTGCAATTATTGAAAACCCAAATTATGTAGGTATACTTCAGGAGAATATTATGCAGGCCAATGACTGATGTCATCATTCCCTTCAGAAAAAAAAATGTCCCTTCACACTATCAAATTAACAACAACATCTTAAGTACCTATGAAGTGGTAAGGGATCTGGGATCACAAGTTGACTGCAACTTTAACTTTGATCACCATGTGTCTACTGTAGTAAGGAAGGCTTTCTATGTAGCGCACTTGATTAGCAAAGGCATCACCTCTAGAACAAAGGAGGGTATAACCCCTGTATACTTTTCACTAATCAGACTCCTAACTGAGTATTATTTTGGTATGTACTGTACAAAGCACCTGCAGCAAGTGGAGAGACCTCAGAGGTTTCTAACAAAGAAGATCAAGAGACTCCGGCACGTGCCTTACACAAACTGACTAAAGTTCCTGTGACTGTACTCAGTATCGTACAGACATCTTAGGGGAGACTTATGCCTGGCTTACAGAGCAATCTCTGACCCAAACCTAATGAATTTGCTGCACATCTGTAAATCAAATGGGACAAGAGCTACCCATTCCAATGGCCTAAAATATGGCCTGTATCTTAAAGAGGACATACTGGAGGGACAGATTTGTCTCACAGCAACTGTCATGCCTTTGGAACAATCTGTCAATTAATGTGAAGCAGGGCACCTCTATGACACTTAAAAAGGAACCTAGATGAGTGGATAGGGCAGTGTAAATTCTTACTGGGGTTAGCACCCACAACCCTCCTGGACATGGGAAGTCATTACTAAATACAGTCCTGGGTATTGACTAGAGTATGTATGGTACTACACTGGGATGAAATGGCTAGGCTCAAAATGACCTTCAGGTTGACAGCCTAGTAACTTCCTATGATCCTCTGTAGGCAATGCCAACTACACAAACCTACTGACATAACAGATAAAACCCAAAGGTGGTACTACTCATACTAGGAGCCTAAGCAATAAACTCCACACCCTCCAAGCGTTCCTCACCCTGGAGAATATAGACATCTGTCCTGTTACTGAGACATGGTTTTAATCTGCAGAAAGTACTCTAGCACTGCAAGGCATCAGTGTTGTCCTGATATTTAAAACAATAGCGGCACAGATAGGTGCAAATGATAGAAGAGACGTGATCTACATTAGCAACAGATATACACATAGGCTGGTTAAATAGGATGATGCTCTGGAGACGTTTTATATATATTAAGAAGTGTAGAAAGGAAAGGTAGCATGGGGAAGGTATGGGTTTTAAGGAGGATATAAGGATGGCAGATGAGGCAGACAAATGTTAATGGGGGAGGTGCTGACACAAGTGGGTATACCAAAAGGAATACTGTAGATGGAGGATACTTGGTGATGGGGAGGAGTGTACTACAGACTGGGAAGGAAATTAAATATTAGCAGAGGAGAAAGCCATGATGGGGAGCGGGGTGGAGCTGAAGGCTGACTACCAAGCTGCACAGTTTTTTACATTGATTTGATTTTATCTGTTTGTTAACTTTGTAAACAAATGAACACAACAGTCCTTTTTCAGAGATGGCTTAAGAGTACTGAATGGTTAAGTGACTTGCTCAGAGGCGAACTGTAGGCAAATGGGGGTGTGAGAATCGAACCCTGTATAGACTTAAGGGCAACAAGTAGCTCAGTAACTTGTCAGAACATTAATCCTTTGCAGTAACTGCTAGATACGCCTTTGTGTCATGCTGCACCTAATCAGAAAAGAGCCAGTGGTCAGGGCCAGACAGCTGTGTCATTCTACAAGTCATACAATGATGTTTTAGGATGTCTGTTACAATCCACAAAGGCATCACAAGGCTTCCTCTGCCAATTTGACACAGCCAAACACCACATGTAATTACCAGTAATAGGGAGGCTACACCCCCTGTCACGAAAGGAGATACTGCCAGCCCAGCAAGCTGGAATTTTTTAAATAATTATATGTCAGTTGTGAATATCCACATCATTCATATGCTTGTGTTACAGATGTATTAGAACTGTCTATTATGTGTATATCAAACTGTTGGTACAGAAGTGTGTGTGAAAAGGGTTTGTACAGTACTGAGCTTAGAGGTGTTACCACAGTGTGCCCTGCTAGATTAGAAAATAAAGTGTATATACACTATTGTAACTGCTTGGCTGTATGTATTTTGACAGTGAAGGCTTAAACACAGGAGGTTAATTTCAGAAAAATAGCTGAAAATTTAAATTACTTTATGACAGCCAGAGACAGGATGTGTATACTAGGGAGCTCTCTGTGTTGAAAGAGAAATAATTAATAGGCTTGAGATGTGAAAGTGTTTTATTGTTTTTTGACTTCCAGGATCTGCCTTAACTCTAAGAAGAGTCTTGTTTCTGTATTTCCCAAGTAGATGCTACATGTTGTTGTTTCTGAGCCAGTGAACTGAAGTCAGATAACAAGAAATTATGTCATTCTGCAATTATCCCAGCAGTAATATTTGGGATATTAATTTAAGTACTCTCTGAAAGAGACAGACTGGGAATTCTAGATTTTGTCTTTCACCTCACAAGAACATCCACTCACCACATCTGCTTGCTCTGTAAGTAAGTCAACTAGGGTACAATATTTTTTTTTCTTAGACGCAGCCAGAATGCAATGAAACACAGCTTAGATGTTGTCTTAATTTATTTAAGACTGTCATGCAATGTTATTTTAAATATTTCCTATGATTTTGAATTCTAATGTAACTGTGATTACTTACTGAGTATTTTCTTGTTCTTTTATCATTTGTTATTAAATATATTTAAACCTTTCATCCTGGCTGATATTTGTGAGATGTATTTAAGCTCTGAAAGTACTTGCATATTTATTTGGTGACACTGTGAGCCACTCCTAATACCCTTGTACTTGGTTAAACTACATTTTGGATTAATAGTAAAATTGCACAGTAATATTTTTACACCCATTGTTAAATGCCTTACAGTGGCTGATACAAAGTTGGCTTGGCAAAAGGGGCATAGCTACTAAACTGGTTCCAGCCTTTCCCAGGTGTGTGTGTGTGTGTGTATATGTGTGTGTGTGTGTGTGTGTGTGTGTGTGTGTGTGTGTGTGTGTGTGTGTGTGTGTGTGTGTGTGTGTGTATATAAATCAAAACTCAGAGTGTGCGTGTGTGTGTATGTGTGCGTGTGTGTGTGTGTGTGTGTGTGTGTGTGTGTGTGTGTGTGTGTGTGTGTGTGTAAGTAAAACTGAGTGTGTGTGTGTGTGTGTGTGTGTGTGTGTCAGCTACTTGGGCAGGGACACAAAGCACTGGTTGGACAGAGAGGGTGCTGGAAGTCTTGGCCTGGTTACTCAGCTGAGACCTTAACTTCCTTAGCTGTGGCAGTGGGGAGTCTTATTGGGGATCTGGAGAAAGAGGGAGAAACCAGCCCCAGACTGACTTTGGTCTCCGTATGCTCTTATGGGAAATTGCACTTTAATGTGTGTACATGTCATCCTCTCAATGTATGCCCACCACCGTTGTCAGTGGTGATTATTGAGTCTCCTTGATTACTGGGCCAGTAGTGGGGGATCACATCCCCTATCAGGTAAACAGCAGCACAATGCACCAATGAGCCCATCATGTTACCCACCACAGGATGGCCATTATTACCATGCAGTTCCACTTGATCATTAGTCAGTTACATGAGGCAGTGCCCATTGACACACATCATCCACTGCCTCAGCCAGCACTGCATAGAACAGGAATGTAAATAAAGGGAAACAAAAGAACAAAAGACACATTTACAAAATGGAGATGAAGAGAAAAATAAAATCAAAATTGGTTATCAGTAGTGCTATACACCACATGGCAAGACAGGCTTTGGAGTTGTACAATACAGACAACTATGCAATGGTGTCTTATACCATGTGGCAAGCCACACTTTGGAGGTGTACAATACAGAGAACTGTGCAATGGCACCATACAACATGTGGCAAGACAGGCTTTGGTGGTGTACAATACAGAGCACTATGCAATGGTGCCCTACACCACATGGTAGGCAGGCCTTGAAGGTGTACAATACAGAGAACTATGCAGTACTGCCCTACACCACATGGCAGGCAGGCCTTGGAGGTGTACAGTATATAGAAGTATGCAATGATGCTCTATACCATGAGGCAAGACAGGCTTTGGAGTTGTACAATACAGAGAACTATGCAATGGTGCCCTACACCACATGGCAAGACAGGCCTTGGAAAAGTACAATATATAGAACAATGAAATGATGCCTGATACCATGAGGCAAGTCAGGCTTTGGAGTTGTACAATACAGAGAACTATCCAATGGTGCCCTACATCACATGGCAAGACAGGCTTTGGAGGTGTACAATGCAGAGAACTATGCAATGGTGCCCTGCACCACATGGCAAGACAGGCTTTGGAGGGGTAAAATATATAGATCTATGCAATGAATGCCCTATACCATGAGGCAAGATAGGCTTTGGAGTTGTACAATACAGAGAACTATGCAATGGTGCTCTACATCACATGGCTAGATAGGCCTTGGAGGTGTACAATATATAGAATAATGCAATGATGCCCTATACCACGAGGCAAGTCAGGCTTTGGAGTTGTACAATACAGAAAACTATGCAATGGTGCCCTACATCACATGGCAAGACAGGCTTTGGAGGTGTACAATACAGAGAACTCTGAAATGGTGCCCTACACCACATGGCAAGACAGGCTTTGGAGGTGTACAATACAGAGAACTCTGCAACGGTGCCCTACACCACATGGCTAGACAGGTCTTGGTGGTGTAAAATACAGAGAAGCATGCAATGGTGCCCTACACCATGAGGCAAGGCAGGCTTTGGAGATATATAATACAGAGTACTATGCAATAGTGCCCTACATCACATGGCAAGACAGGCTTTGGAGGTGTACAATACAGAGAACTATACAATGGTCCCCTACACCATGTGGCAAGACAGGCTTTAAAGGTATACAGTACAGATAACTATGCAATGGTGCCCTAAACCAAGTGGCAAGACATGCTTTGGAGGTGTGCAGTACAGAGAACTATGCAATGGTGTCCTACAGCACATGGAAGGACAGGCTTTGGAGGTGTGCAATACAGAGACTTATATATTGGTGCCCTACACCATGTGGAAGGACAGGCCTTGGAGGTAAACAATATAGAGAACTATGCAATGGTGCCTTACAGCATGTGGCAAGACACACTTTGGAGGTGTACAATACATTGAACTATGCAATGGTGCCCTACAACATGTGGCACGACAGGCTTTGGTGGTGTACAATACAGAGAACTATGCAATGGTGCTCTATACCACATGGCAAGACAGGCTTTGGAGGTGTATAATGCAGAGAACTATACAATTGTACCCTATAACACATGGCAAGACATGCTTTGGAGGTGTACATTACCGAGAACTATGCAATGGTGCCCTGCACCATGTGGCAGGACAGGCCTTGGAGGTGTACAATACAAAAAACTATGCAATGGTGCCCTAAGACACATGGCGAAACAGGCTTTGGAGGTGCACATTACAGAGAACTATGCATTGGTGCCCTACACTATCTGGAAAGACAGGCTTTGGAGGTGTACACTACAGAGAACTATGCAATGGTGCCCTACACTTTGCAGAAGGACAGGCCTTGCAGGTGAACAATACAGAGAACTATGCAATGGTGCCCTACACCAAGTGGCAAGACACGCTTTGGAGGTGTACAATACAGAGAACTATGCAGTGATGCTCTATACCATGTGACAAGACAGTCTTTGGAGGTATACAATACAGAGAACTATGCAATGGTGCCCTACACCACATGGCAGGCAGGCCTTGGAGGTGTACAATATATAGAACTATGCAATTATGACTTATACCAAGAGGCAAGACAGGCTTTGGAGTTGTACAATACAGTGAACTATGCAATGGTCCCCTACACCACATGGCTAGAAAGGCCTTGGAGGTGTACAATATATAAAACAATGCAATGGTGCCCTATACCATGAGGCAAGACAGGCTTTGGAGTTGTAAAATACAGAGAACTAATCAATGGTTCCCTATATCACATGGCAAGACAGGCTTTGGAGGTGTACAATACAGAGAACTATGCAATGGTGCCCTACAACACGTGGCAAGACAGGCTTTGGAGGTATACAATACAGAGAACTATGCAATGGTGTCCTACACCACATGGCAAGACAGGCTTTGGAGGTGTACAATACAGAGAACTCTGCTATGGTGCCCTACACCATGTGGCAAGATAGGCTTTGGAGGTGTACAATACAGAGAACTCTGCAATGGTGCCCTACACCACATGGTTAGACAGGCCTTGGAGGTGTAAAATACAGAGATTTTATTTTATTTATTTTACATTTGTGAACCGGGGGTGTCTGACTGAGCTGTTAAGGCCCTTTTTCAGCAGAGGCTCAGGAGAAAAGCTCCACAAAGAAAAATTACAGACACATTTAGTTATTTAGACATGATCAGTATACAAACAAATTACAAGAGACATGTTTTTACAGTGGTATGAGGCACATAGTTCTCTGTATTGTACACCACCAAAACCTGTCTTGCCACATGTTATAGTTATAGAGATGTATGCAATGGTGCCCTACACCATGAGGCAAGACAGACTTTGGAGATGTACAGTACAGAGGACTATGCAACGGTGCCCTACATCACATAGCAAGACAGGCTTTGGAGTTGTACAGTACAGAAAACTATGCAATGGTGCCCTAAACCAAGTGGCAAGACTGGCTTTGGAGGTGTACAGTACAGAGAACTATGCAATGGTGTCCTACAGCACCTGGAAGGACAGGCTTTGGAGGTGTGTAATACAGAGACCTATACATTGGTGCTTTACACCATGTGGAAGGACAGGCCTTGGAGGTGTACAATACAGAGAACTATGCAATGGTGCCCTACACCACGTGGCAAGACAGGCTTTGTAGGTGCGCAATACAGAGAACTATGCAATGGTGCCCTACACTTTGTGGAAGGACAGGCCTTGGAGGTAAACAATGCAGAGAACTATGCAATGGTGCCTTACAGAATGTTACAAGACACGCTTTGGAGGTGTACAATACAGAGAACTATGCAATGGTTCCCTACAACATGTGGCAAGACGGGCTTTGGTGGTGTACAATAAAGAGAACCATGCAATGGTGCTCTATACAACGTGGCAAGACATGCTTTGGAGGTGTACAATACAGAGAACTATGCAATGGTGCCCTATAACATGTGGCAAGACAGGCTTTGGTGGTGTACAATACAGAGAACTATTCAGTGGTGCTATATACCACATGGCAAGACAGGCTTTGGAGGTGTACAATACAGAGAGCTATGCAATGGTGCCCTAAACTCTGTGGAAGGACAGGCCTTGGAGGTAAACAATATGGAGAACAATGCAATACTGCCTTACACAATGTGACAAGACACGCTTTGGAGGAGAACAGTACAGAGAACTATGCAATGGTGCCCTACACCATGAGGCAGGACAGGTTTTGGAGGTGTACAATGCATAGAACTATGCAGTGTTGCCCTATACCACATGGCAAAACAGGCTTTGGAAATGTACATTACAGAGAACTATGCAATGGTGCCCTGCACCATGTGGCAGAACAGGTCTTGGAGGGGTACAATACAGAGAACTATGCAATGGTGCCCTATAACACATGGCAAGACATGCTTTGGAGGTGTACATTACAGAGAACTATGCAATGGTGCCCTGCCCCATGTGGCAGGACAGGCCTTCGAGGTGTACAATACAGAGAACTATGCAATGGTGCCATTTAACACATGGCAAAACAGGCTTTGGAGGTGTACATTACCGAGAACAATGCAATGGTGCCCTGCACTTTGCAGAAGGACAGGCCTTGCAGGTGAACAATACAGAGATCTATGCAATGGTGCCCTACACCAAGTATCAAGACACACTTTGGAGGTGTACAATACAGAGAACTATGCAGTGATGCTCTATACCATATGACAAGACAGGCTTTGGAAGTATACAATACAGAGAACCATGCAATGGTGCCTAACATCACATGGCAAGACAGGCTTTGGAGGTATACAATACAGAGAACTCTGCAAAGGTACCCTACACCACATGGCAGGCAGGCCTTGGAGGTGTACAATATATAGAACTATGCAATGATGCATTATACCATGAGGCAAGACAGGCTTTGGAGTTGTACAATACAGAGAACTATGCAATGGTGCCCTACACCACATGGCTAGACAGACCTTGGAGGTGTACAATATATAAAACAATGCAATGCTGCCCTATACCATGAGGCAAGACAGGCTTTGGAGTTGTACAATACAGAGAACTATGCAATGGTGCTCTACATCACATGGCAAGACAGGCTTTGGAGGTGTCCAATACAGAGAACTATGCAATGGTGCCCTACACCACTTGGCAAGACAGGCGTTAGAGGTGTACAGTACAGAGAACTCTGCCATGGTGCCCTACACCACATGGCTAGACAGGCCTTGGAGGTGTAAAATACAGATATTTTATTTTATTTATTTTACATTTATTAACCAGGGGTGTTTGACTGAGCTGAAAAGGCCCTTTTTCAGCAGACGGCCAGGGAGAAAAGCTCCACAAAGAAAAATTGCAGACACATTTAGTTATTTAGACATGATCAGTATACACACAAATTACAAGAGACATGTTTTTACAGTGGTATGCGGCACATAGTTCTCTGTATTGTACACCACCAAAACCTATCTTGCCACATGTTATAGTTATAGAGGTGTATGCAACAGTGCCCTACACCATGAGGCAAGACAGGCTTTGGAGATGTACAGTACAGAGAAATATGCAATGGTGCCCTACATCACATAGCAAGACAGGCTTTGGAGTTGTACAGTACAGAGAACTATGCAATGGGGCCCTACACCATGTGGCAAGACAGGCTTTGTATGTGCACAATATAGAGAACTATGCAATGGTGCCCTACACTTTGTGGAAGGACAGGCCTTGCAGGTAAACAATACAGAGAACTATGCAATGGTGCCTTACAGAATGTTACAAGACACGCTTTGGAGGCGTACAATACAGAAAACTATGCAATGGTTCCCTACAACATGTGGCAAGATAGGCTTTGGTGGTATACAATACAGAGAATTTTGCAATGGTGCTCTATACCACGTGGCAAGACAGGCTTTGGAGGTGTACAATACAGAGAACTATGCAATGGTGCCCTATAACATGTGGCAAGACAGGCTTTGGTGGTGTACAATACAGAGAACTATGCAGTGGTGCTCTATACCATGTGGCAAGACAGGCTTTGGAGGTGTACAATACAGAGAGCTATGCAATGGTGCCCTACACTTTGTGGAAGGACAGGCCTTGGAGGTAAACAGTACAGAGATCTGTGCAATGGTGCCTTACACAATGTGACAAAACACTCTTTGGAGGTGAACAGTACAGAGAACTATGCAATGGTGCCCTACACCATGAGGCAGGACAGGCTTTGTAGGTGTACAATATGGAGATGTATGCAATGTTGCCCTACACCGTGTGGCAGGATAGGACTTGGAGGTTACAATACATAGAAATATGCAGTGGTGTCCTACACCACATGGCAAAACAGGCTTTGGAAATGTACATTACAGAGAATTATGCAGTGGTGCCCTGCACCTTGTGGCAGAACAGGCCTTGGAGGTGTACAATAAAGAGAACTATGCAATGGTGCCCTATAACACATGGCAAGACATGCTTTGGAGGTGTACAGCAATATTGCAAATATGGCCCTATGTTCCAGCCACTGTCCTCCACATATATACCAGGCTTTGTCCAGATGTCATGCAGTAGGAGGTTGTTAGGTAATGGCCTATCATTATTTAGTGCTGGCAATCCTGCTATCATTCCAATGATGTTGTGGACACCCACACAAATTGTGGGGTGGGTTCCATATATATAAGGGCTACAGCTGGACAAAACAGGTGTGACCCTGTACAGTCTGCTGGTCAGTGTATGGAGAACACTGTTATATGCCCTTGTAAGACATGTGGCAGAACAGGCCTTGGAGGTGTACAATACAGAGAACTATGTAATGGTGCCCTTTAACACTTGGCAAAACACTCTTTGGAGGTGAACAGTACAGAGAACTATGCAATGGTGCCCTACACCATGAGGCAGGACAGGCTTTGTAGGTGTACAATATGGAGATGTATGCAATGTTGCCCTACACCGTGTGGCAGGATAGGACTTGGAGGTTACAATACAGAGAACTATGCATATGTGCCCTGCACCATCTGGAAAGACAGGCTTTGGAGGTGTACAATACAGAGAACTATGCAATGGTGCCCTACACTTTGCAGAAGGACAGGCCTTGCAGGTGAACAATACAGAGAGCTATGCAATTGTGCCCTACAGCAAGTTGCAAGACAGGCTTTGGAGGTGTACAATACAGAGAACTATGCAGTGATGCTCTCTGCCATGTGACAAGACAGGCTTTGGAGGTATACAATGCAGAGAACTATGCAATGGCTCTACATCATGTGGCTGGACAGGCTTTGGAGGTGTACAGTACAGAGAACTATGCAATGGTGCCCTACACCATGTGACATGACTGACCTTGGAGGTGTAGAATACAGAGAACTATGCAATAGTGTCCTACACCATGTGGCAAGACAGCCTTTGGAGGTGTACAATACAGAGAACTATGCAATGGTGCCCTATAACACATGGCAAGACATGCTTTGGAGGTGTACAATGCAGATAACTATTCAATAGTGCCAAACACCATGTTGCAAGACACTCTTTGAAGGTGTACAATACAAAGAATGATGCAATGGTGCTCTATACCACTTGGCAAGACAGGTTTGGCAAGTGTACAAAACAGAGAACTATGCAATGATGCTCTACATCATGTTGCAGGACATGCCTTTGAGGTGTAGAGTACAGAGAACTATGCAATGGTGCCCTACACCACGTGGCAAGACAGACCTTTGAGGTGTTCAATAAAGAGAACTATGCAATGGTGCCCTACACTTTGTGGAAGGACTGGCCTTGGAGGTGAACAATACAGAGAACTATGCAACAGTGCCCTAAACCACGTGGCAAAACAAGCTTTGGAGGTGTACAATGCAGAGAACTATGCAATGTTGCCCTATAACACATGGCAAGACACGCTTTGGAGGTGTGCAATGCAGATAACTATTCAATAGTGCCAAACACCATGTTGCAAGACACTCTTTGAAGGTGTACAATACAAAGAATGATGCAATGGTGCTCTATACCACTTGGCAAGACAGGTTTGGCAAGTGTACAAAACAGAGAACTATGCAATGATGCTCTACATCATGTTGCAGGACATGCCTTTGAGGTGTAGAGTACAGAGAACTATGCAATGGTGCCCTACACCACGTGGCAAGACAGACCTTTGAGGTGTTCAATAAAGAGAACTATGCAATGGTGCCCTACACTTTGTGGAAGGACTGGCCTTGGAGGTGAACAATACAGAGAACTATGCAACGGTGCCCTAAACCACGTGGCAAAACAAGCTTTGGAGGTGTACAATGCAGAGAACTATGCAATGTTGCCCTATAACACATGGCAAGACACGCTTTGGAGGTGTGAAATACAGAGAACTATGCAATGGTGCCCTACACCACGTGACAAGACAGTCTTTGGAGGTGCACAATACAGAGAACTATGCAAAGGTACCCTACATTTTGTGGAAGGCCTGGCCTTGGAGGTGAACAATACAGAGAACTATGCAATGGTGCCCTATACCAAGTGGCAAGATGGGCTTTGGAGGTGTACAATACAGAGAACTATGCAATGGTGCTCTATACCATGTGACAAGATAGGCTTTGTAGGTGTACAATACAGAGAACTATACAATGGTTCCTTACACCACATGGCAGGCAGGTTTTGAAGGTGTACAACACAGAGAACTATGTAATGGTGCCTTACACCACATGGCTAGACAGACATTGGAGGTGTGCAATAATTAGAATTATGCAATGATACCCTACACCATGAGGCAAGACTGGCTTTGAGGTGTATAATACAGAGAAATATGCAATAGTGCCCTACATCTTATGGCAAGACAGACTGTGGAGGTATACAATACAGAGAACTATGCAATGGTGCCCTACACCACGTTGCAAGACAGACTTTGGAGGAGTACAATACAGAGAACTATGCAATGGCTCTACATCATGTGACAGGACAGGCCTTGGAGCTGTACTGTACAGAGAACTATGTGATGGTGCCCTACATTATGTGGCAGGACAGGCATTGGAGTTTTACAATATGGAGAACTATGCAATGGTGCCCTACACCATGTGGCAGGACAGGCCTTGAAGGTGCACAATACAGAGAACTATGCATTGGTGCCCTACACCATGTGGCAACACAGGCTTTGGAGATGTACAATGCAGACAACTATACAATGGTGATACCAATATGATATAGAAGTCACAGAGAACAGTACTCCAGAACTAGGCATACAACAAGTGGTAAGAGTTTGCCAACTATCCACACACCCATGAGTAGGCTAGTGACATAGTTTATGAGCAACAACCAGGTAGAGTGCAAAAGGCAGTGAAGCTGGACAGAAACAATCCCCTGAAAAAAATATTGATGACCCAGCCCTGAGGGACTTAGGAATAAGAAGCATTCAGATGTTGGCAATTCTGTGGCCATGCCATGTAAACCCTACATCCAAATAGTGACTGGAATATTCATGTGGTAACTAAGTCCTGTGATAATACAGAACCCTGACATATGTATGACATCCACTGTAGTGGCACACAATAGCCTGGCCTCTTCATGCCAGGTGTAATCGATATAAACATGGGCAACTGAATGTGTAATGTTTGTGAAAGCCACATCAGAGTGACAAGAGCATTGTGCATTAATGATTTTGTACACAGATGTAGCACTAAACAAGGCTAGCCACACATGTACCGAAGCAGATAATGCCACCTGTCACAGTGGTGGCACTCCCACCATTACTCCACTTTGCATTGCCATAATATTGTTTCTGGCATTGGGAGGGACAGTGGAATCTTATAGTTTAAAGGTGTTTGATACATACTGAAGGGACAGTAGAGGCAACAAACAAGGTAACAAATAAAACAAAATAAAGCTGTAAACAATTGTGAGAGTGATTAGCAGATATCAAACATGTACAGTGAAGTGGTTTAAGTGATATGCAGGTATATTGTCAATCTCATATACTTACCCTGACTCCAACACAGCATTTCCTTCCATTTCTGTTGTATCAATCCAATTTTCCTCTACTATTCCAGGTGCTAAAAAACAAATATGAGACACAAATAAAATAAACAACAGTGACTTCAATGGCTACATAAATAAGCAAGTGAAAATAACTCATGCTTGCTTCAGAGCTCTAGAACTGTGGATGGCCATAATCCCTTCTTCCCACTCGATGATAGAGCCATGATGGCACCTCTGCATTAATGAAGCTGGCACTTTTCACATGAATGGGTGATTCCTGTGTTATCACTCTGCCCTAGCAGGGCATCGAGGTTCCTCATTCCTTAACAGGCACTCATGATGTTGTCAAAGCAGCAAGTAGATAAAAAACTTTTATCTTTCACTTTGCTTTCTTTTTGTATTTTTCCCAAACCCTTTTGTTACCAGTCAATGTTTATCTGCAAAACAAACCATCCTTTTTTCAAGATTGCAAGTACATGGGATATTTTTAGCACAGACATTCAAGTTCCTACTAGATACCCTTGTCTTCCTCATTTGTAACTCATTATCAAACGTTTGTAATGTTTTAATATCAAATGTTTGTAATGTTTTAATATAACTCACATTCAGATCAGCATATCTGAGGACATTCTGAAAACGTGCCACTGTTGATACACTTCTATTTAGTCTTTCTTGTAGAAAAGGTACCTGTTTTTCATAAAACTCAATCAAGCATTCTACAAATGTTTGTAATGTTTTAATATAACTGACATTCAGATCAGCATATCTGAGGACATTCTGAAAACGTGCCACTGTTGATACACTTCTATTTAGTCTTTCTTGTAGAAAAGGTACCTGTTTTTCATAAAACTCAATCAAGCATTCTACAAATGTTTGTAATGTTTTAATATAACTCACATTCAGATCAGCATATCTCAGGACATTCTGCAAACGTCCCACTGTTGATGCACTTCTATTTAGTCTTTCTTGTAGAAAAGGTAACTGTTTTTCATAAAACTCAATCAAGAATTCTACAAATATCTGTAATGTTTTAATATAACTGACATTCAGATCAGCATATCTGAGGACATTCTGAAAACGTCCCACTGTTGATACACTTCTATTTAGTCTTTCTTGTAGAAAAGGTAACTGTTTTTCATAAAACTCAATCAAGCATTCTACAAATGTTTGTAATGTTTTAATATAACTCACATTCAGATCAGCATATCTCAGGACATTCTGCAAACGTCCCACTGTTGATACACTTCTATTTAGTCTTTCTTGTAGAAAAGGTAACTGTTTTTCATAAAACTCAATTAAGCATTCTACAAATATCTGTAATGTTGCACACTGTATTGGACGCCATTTCTTTAAAAAGTCCAAGTCCTCAGAACCAGCCCCAATTTTGAGGTGTACCCCTACGCCTCATAGCACAAGATTTTTAGAAACATAACTTTTTAAACTTTTAGCATGGCATATATTAGAGCATACCTTTTTAGTGTCCACAGTCAGCACTACAAATCATTGATGTATCAATATTCCATAGTGCACCAGATATTTTCTTAGAGGTTCAAGCAGCTAGCTTGTATAATCCCTGTCAGCAACAAGGCCAACTACAAAATCTTCAAGGGCCATGTCATTTTTTCATTGTTTGTCTAAATCCATTGTCCAAATTTAAATTCAAAATCTCCCAAAAAGCACTTCCATAATCTAAACAAATGCCACAATGAGGTGCATTTATTTATAGAGGAACTCAGTACACAAAATACTTGACAACCATTCAGACAAACAATCAGTTCCAGGATCATCCACAATATTTTATTAGAATAACAAGTCACTCACAGACAGTGGCTTCATCCAAACAGACTTTAGGGTATTATAGTAACTTCTCATCTTTGATGTCTGCTAGACGTGCTCTTCTTAGCACCCTCAATGTGCTGAGTAATGACTCCTTCCGCAATTCATATGGAGTTACATGTATTAATAACTTATCCAAGAATGACTGTAAGTTATTTTTTATAAGACCCGTTGCTCCTGCTACTATTGGAACTGTCTGGATATTCTTCTTCCACATTGCTCTCCTTTCTGCACACAAATAGGTTCATAGGTTCATAGGTAGGTACTAGGCTATTGGCCCTAGGGCCTATATAAGTCTAGCCAAAAAATGTACCCTGGCTTTCGCCACCCAAGAAAATTATTTTCCTGTGCCCCTGTCGAGCAGAGCCACAGAAGTGATCCCTGGGGAGAATTTCCCATTACCCATCCAAACATCAAGATTTTTCTTGAAGAGTGCTAATGAGGAGCTCTGTTTGACATAGATAGGTAATCTGTTCCAGAGTATGGGAAGTCTCTGGGACAGGAATCTATCCCTCCAGCATGTTCTGTTTATTGTGGTAACAAGGTTTAGGTCTCTAGAGCATGTAGCTTGGAGGGACTGGGATTTCTTTAAGTGGAGCATGTCCAACAGCTCTGGGTTTGACATAGCTTTGTATGTTAGGCAGAGATCGCCCCTGAGTAGGCGATATGCGATGGAGTAAAGCTGTCGTTTTTTGAGACGGTCTGCGTACGGCATCTGTTTGAGGCCAGTAATCCTCTTTGTGAGGTATTTCTGTGGTCTTTCCAGTTGTTGTAGATGTCTTGTGAGGTACATACCAAAAGGGGCATTGTACTCTATAATGGCTCTAATGAGTGATGAGAATCCTTTTGTAATGAGATGAGCCATGTAGAAGGATTTCCTGACCACTGTGGCGATGTGATTATCAAAGGAGAGACTACTGTCCACCTGTGTCCCAAGGTTTCTTATCACATTTTTGGCATTAAGTAGACTACCAGCTATGTGGTAGTTCATGTGTACAGAGTTTTTACCAAAAGGGATGACAGTACACTTTTTGGCATTGAGCTTCAGGCCATGGCTTTGACACCAGGTATCTATCTCAGTGAGGCCCTTTTGTAGTATGTCCACATCGTTAGGAGTTTCGATTATGGCTCCTAGTTTGCAGTCATCTGCAAACTTTGTTAGCCAAAGACCTTCTGTGTTAGCCTGCACTTCAGAGAAGTAGATACCAAACAGGAGAGGACCCAGGACTGAACCCTGTGGTACACCACTTGTCACTGGTCTGAAGTCAGATTTGGAATCTGCTACTTTCACAGTGTGGGTTCTGTTCATGAGCCAGTTGACAACCCATCTTGTGACATAGGGATTTATACCTAGTTTAGTGAGCTTATCTATAATTCCAGAGTGGGGGATGGTGTTGAAAGCCATGGCGAAATCTAGATCAGCTGTGTGAACCACTTTACCCTCATCTATGGCTTTGGTGACTGCTTCAAAGAAGTCAATCAGGTTTAGGAGACATGATCTGCCTTTTACAAATCCAAACTGGGTAGGGTCCAGAGTTTGGAGATTACCAATGTCTTTGTTTATGAGTTCCACGATGGTACGTTCCATGACCTTGCAGACCAGGCTCGTCAGGCTAATGGGGCGGTAGTTCCCGGGGTCCATCATGGCTCCCCCTTTGTGGAGTGGGATAACTGTCACGGTGCACCATTCAGAGGGTACAAAGCCTGAGGTGAGGCTATGATTGAACATGGTACTTAGGTAGGGTGCCAGTTCATTCTGTAGTTCATGTAAAATGCAGCCCGGGATATTGTCAGGTCCCATGGATGCTGTGTTCTTGGCTTTGGAGAGTGTGTTTTTTACCTGTGCAGCCTTGATTATAGAAACTTTGCATTCTTCCAGTATAGAGATGAGCCCTCTAGGGGGTGAGAGGGGGGTAAAGTTAGCACTGAACCTATCTGCCAGGATGCTGGCAATATCAGTTGGTTCTGTATATTTAGTGCCATTGTGCTGTAACTCAGAGCAGATCTCAGTGTTCCCATTGAGATTCTTGACATAGCTATAGAATGCTTTGTGGTTGTCTTTAGAGTCAGTGGCAATTTTGTTTTCATAATTAGCTTTGGAGGATTTTATGAGGGATCTCAGCTTCTTACTGAGGTTGACCAGGGAGTTCTTCCAGTCATGGGATTTTACTCTTTTTTGCAACAGTTTCTTTCTTCTGTTGTAGAGTTTGTTTATGGCAGAGGACCACCAGATTGGCTTCCTTTTTTGGAGGATAGCATCTGGCTTAAGGACAGAACCCACAGGGTTAGAGTTGCTGACGCTGTGTCAGACTCCAAGCCGGTCACAAGTGGTGTCCCACAGGGCTTGGTCCTTGGCCCCCTATTGTTTGGCATCTACTTCTCAGAAGTACAGGCCAACATAGGAGGACTTTGGCTGACAAAGTTTGCAGACGACTGCAAACTGGGCGCCATAGTGGAAAGTGCATCAGACACGGATATCCTTCAGAAGGGACTCACGGAAACAGATAGCTGGTGCCAGAGCCATGGCCTGAAGTTAAACGCCAAAAAATGTATAGTCATACCCTTCGGGAAAAACAAGGTAACCCCAAGCTACCATATAGGTGGCAATCCACTAAGCACAGAAGAGGTTATCAGGGACCTGGGGACCCAGGTTGACAGTGGCCTTTCTTTGACACTCACATTGCTAAAGTGGTTAGAAAGACCTTCTACATTGCCCACCTGATCATGAAGGGATTCACATCCAGATCTAGTGAGGTCATTGTTCCCCTGTACTCTTCACTTATCAGACCAATGATCGAGTACAATGCCCCATTCGGGATGTATCTCACCCGACATCTGCAGCAATTGGAGAGACCCCAAAAGTTCCTCACCAAAAGGATAAAGGGACTCCAAAATCTGTCATATGCTGCCAGATTGAAGAAACTCCAGCTCTATTCAGTCGCATACCATCTGCTCAGAGGTGACATGTGCCTGACATACAAGGCCATGTCCAACCCGAATTAATGGACATGCTCCACCTCAAAAAATCCAAATCCACCAAAACCACTAGAGCAAGCAACTTAAACCTTAGCACGGATATAAATAGGACGTGCTGGAGGGATAGATTTATCACTCAGAGACTCCCTATGCTGTGGAATAAAATCCCAGTCCATGTGAGGCAGAGCACCTCGCTGACTCTGTTCAAGAGAAATCTAGACCTGTGTATGGGAGATCGTAGGTTTACCCCGGGAATCATCTCTGTGTCACTGCTGGACAGAGGCACAACAAACTAATGGGCACAGTATTTTTTCATATAAGGGGTGGCGTAAGCCACAAAAATTTGGGCTAGGCTTATAAATGCCTTAGGGCAGATAGCCTAGTATAAACCTATGAACCTATGAACCTATTAGGGATAGCATGATCCATGCACTCGTGTAAGTGCTTATAAAGTGCATTTGTGTAGGATTCAGCAGTCGTACCTCTGTTGTCTGTCTGCATGGATGTCATGAAGTTTGCCACTTCTGTCTTAAGAAGTGTGAAGTTGGCTTTGGAGAAGTTTTTTACGATAATTTCCCTAACTGGGTGTGGGGGTGGGATGTGGATGTCTAGGCTGATTAGCTTGTGGTCAGATCTGACCAACGAGGAATTGACCTCTGGTTTGGAACACCGGTTTCCCATGTCAATAATGACCAGGTCTAGGATATTGTTGCCCCTGGTGGGGGTGTGAATAAATTGATCCAAGGCATTGGAATTTATGAACTCTAGAAAACGTTGAGCAAAAGAGTTGGTACATGAGTAGTTTTCCAAGTTAATGGTGGGGTAGTTGAAATCGCCCATTATTAGGGTGTTGGGTTGTACCCTAATACTATCCAATGTATCAAGAAATTAGGATTGGGAATCCTGGGGCATGGTGGAGGGTCTGTAGCAAGTTACAATTTGGATTGTGGTCTTGCCCAGAGTTAGTTGCACTTGGATAATCTCGGATGCATTATGCTGTGCAACTAGCCTGGAGGTGTGGATATCCTTAATGAATATGGACATGCCTCCACTTTTAGTGCTTCGTTCTGGGTTAGAAAAGTGGCTGAAAGGTGTGGTATGAATTGTAGCCTGGTAATGCAGGGGTGCTCTCTGGAGCTTTGAACCAGGTCTCAGTCACTGCACAGATGTCAATGTTCTCCATTTTAAGGAGTGCCTCAATTGAGTGCATTTTTAGGTTTAGACTTCTAGCATTGGGTATCAGTACCCTCAGATTTTGCTTGCTTGTGCCTGTTACGGTGGTGAATTTATCATTTGAACCTTGCCTAAAAAAGGCACTATAGGGGTGGCAAGAGCCTTTGCCAATATCCGGAATCCTAAGGGCGACAGGTGCAGGCCATCTCTGGCAAAGCATCATGGTCTGTCGATCATGTCGTCCCAGGCAGAGAAATACTGGATCCCCTTAGAATGACACCAGAAGCTTAGCCAATTGTTGAAGTCAATCATTTTGTCCTTGTACTGTGGTATCATTCTGGGTGATGGCAGGATGCTACTCAGGGTTAGGGTCATACCTGCCTGGGATACAAGATCAGAGAGCTCCTCCAAGTCACTTTTCATGTAGTCCAGGGAGATACGTCTCAGGTCGTTCACACCAACATGGACAATGACAGTGTCATATTTGTACTTGTTGTGGAGTGACCTGAGTGCATGCATTATGTTGCAGATCCTGGCACCTGACAGGCAGCTGACAGTAACTTTCTCCTTGTTTAGCCTGGTGAGTGGAACATCAGTGTGCCTGACTACAGAGTCACCTATGACTAGAGTGTTGGGTACATTGTTATGCATTATGGGCTGTGGTTGATTGGCACACTGGGTTTGTGGGCTATGTGTCATTTGGGTTGTGTTGGGGGGTGGAGGTTGCTTGTGTTTCTGCTTTGGAGGTCCCTGTTGCTTGGGCAGGTTTTTATTGAGAGCCTCTGTGAATATAGGTGTGTGTTTTGTGTTTCTATGTGTGTGTTTTGGTGGTGTAGGTTTTGAGGGACTATGTGATGAGTGTGGTGTGGTGCAAGTGTTTACCTTCTCCTCTTGACTGTCTAGTCCAGTGTTGGGTGAAGAGAGCTTTGCTTCCAGTTTGGCTATGTAAGTGCATCTCTCACAGGTTGTAGTGTTGGGTGGTAGGAGGAGAGGGTTGTCTGTGTATTTTATGACTTTGTGTCTCTCTGTACACAAGACACTGTAGTCACTGGGTGCAGCAATTTCAGTGATCAATGCTACTCTTGTCTTCTTTTCATGGACCACTATAGCTGGTTTTCTAACATCTATCTTTTGAACTGTTGATAATGGGCAATCCCATGTAATATAATCTTCATTGTCTATGATGCTTTGTGGCTCCTGTTTCCAGTGTTTTTCAGCTACTTCAATATTATGTTTGGACAATCCACAATGAAACAGTCTTGCCACATTATTATGCCTTTCAGTATACAGTCCTTCTGGCATTAGTATGTCAGAAAAGCAATAAGATGTGTGACTTTCCAATTCTGTTTTATAAAACCTCCATTTTTCTATTTCTCCCACATGTTCAATGGACTTTGTAAACCAATGTGTATGTAGCCCACCATCTTGGACCATCAATATTAAGATTTCATATTTTGGTTTAAATTCACGTCTCCTTAACCATTATTGCATTCGATCCTGATCAACATAAGGTTGTTCCAAGAGTTTTCTATACTTACAACTATATTTATGCATTTTCCACATTTCTTGCCTTCTCATCTGATCCTTCACCTTATATTCTTTTGGCACATTCAGTTGTTGCCTGATTTTTATCTACTTCTGGTTTGATTTCCATTCCCCTTAACTCCAATATGATTCTGCAAAACTAAGAAAGGAAGTCATCTTAGACTTATTCTCCTCATGTTTTAAAACTTTCACTACATTTGGGTCTTGAGAGGTCAGCAGATACGTTTGCAGTCCTACAACTGAGGATCTATGCATGTAATCAGTTTTGAGCAGACCCATACCTCCTTCAGAATGGGGAATAAATAGTCTTGGTATACACTGATTTTTGTAAATCATTTGATAAGCATGAAGCATCCTCCTTGTTTTCCTGTTCAACTGATCCATAACCTTTTGAGGCCTGCTGATTACTCCAAAT
This sequence comes from Protopterus annectens, assembly GCF_019279795.1. Classification (NCBI taxonomy): domain Eukaryota; kingdom Metazoa; phylum Chordata; order Ceratodontiformes; family Protopteridae; genus Protopterus; species Protopterus annectens. The sequence goes on from NC_056726.1 coordinate 1,095,454,935, forward strand.
CTGTACATTAGGACAGGAAAACATCACTCATCAGACCCATCATAGAGTACAATGCCCCATTTATGATGTACCTTACAAGACACCTGCAACAGCTGGAAAGACCACAGAAGTACCTCATCAAGAGGATCACTGGCCTCAGACAGATGCCCTAAGCAGCTTGACTGAAGAAACTCCAGCTGTACTCGGTTGCATACCGCCTGCTCAGAGGTGATCTCTGCCTGACATACAAGACCATGTCCAACCTAGAATTGATGGACATGCTCTACCAAAGAAAACCTTATCCCTTGAGCCACACACTCTAGGGATCTAAACCTCACCACAACAATAAATAGGATGTGCTGGAGGGATAGATTCCTGTCCCAGAGACTTCCCATGTTCTGGAACAAGATTCCAATCTACATTAGGCAGAGCTCCTCGCTAGCACTCTTCAAGAGAAACCTTGATGAGTGGATGGGAAACAGAAAATTTACCCCTGGGATCACTTCAGTGGTTCTGCTGGACAGAGGCACAGGGAACTAAACTAAGGGGGTGGTGAAAGCCAACACATTCTGGCTAGGCTTATAAATGCCTTTGGGCAGATAGCCTAGTACCTACCTATGAACATATAAAAGCAATTTGGTTGATAGCTTGGACTTTGTTCCTAGATGCCAGCATTGTTTTCAGTATTAATTTTAGTCTTCTAAAATATTCCTTACCAAGTTGTATTCTCATTTATTCATATTTTATTGTTGATCCTTCATCAGTTCCCAAGTATTTATACACTCCCTCTTGCTCAAGTTTTCTTAAATTATATTCCTGTCCCAGGCTGACGTTTTCTTGCTGCTGCAGCTTTCCTGCTTTAAAGGTTGCTTTTGCACATTTATCAAGACCAAACATTCATAGGCTCATAGGTGTGTACTAGGCTAATGACCCTAGGTCCTTTACAAGCCTACCCATAGGATTACCCTGGCATAGTGCCAACCAACCTTAGTTCCCAGTGCTTCTGTCAAGTAGAGCCATTGGAGTTATCCCCAGGGTGAATTTTCTGTTTCCCAGCCACTCATCAAGATTTCTCTTGAAAGAGGTTCAGTGAGGTGCTCTGCTTGACATGTATGAAAAATCTGTACCATAGCATGGGCAGTCTCTGGGTTATGAACTTGTCCCTCCAGCATGTTCTGTTAATTGTGGTAATGAGGTCTCTGGAGCATGTGGTGCGAAGGGACTGGGATCTCTTTAGATGTAGCATTTCTAACAGAGCTGGGTCAGACATGGCTTTGTAAGTCAAGCAGAGATCGCCTCTAAGTACGCGATATGATACAGAGAATAGTTGGAGTTTTTTGAGTCTGTCCATATAGGACAAGTGTTTAAGGCCTAGGATCCTATTTGTGAGGTACTTTTGTGGCCTCTCCAGTTGTTGCAGGTGTCTAGTGTGGTACATGCCAAATGGGGCATTGTACTCAATGATTGGCCTAATGATGGAAGAGTACATGGAGACAATGACCTCTTTCTTCCTGGATGCAAAACCCTTATTAATGAGATGTACCACATAGAAGGACTTTCTGACCACAGTGGCAAGGTGGTGATCAAAGGTTGCTGTCAACCTGTGTTCCCAGATCTCTAATAACGCCGTCTGTGTTCAGTGGACTACCATCAATGTTATAATTCATGGGAAGTGGGTTTTTCCCAAAGGGGATGACAGCACATTTTTTGTCATTGAGCTTAAGGCCATGGTTCTGACACCAGTAGTTGGTCTCAGTGAGGCCATTCTGTAGGATGTCAACATCACTTGGGGAGTTAATAATAGCTCCCAACTTGCAATCGTCTGTGAACTTTGTCAGCCAGAGTCCCTTCATGTTAGCCTGGACTTCAGAGAAGTAGATACCAAACAGGAGTAGACCCAGGACCGAACCATGTGGGACTCCACTCGTGACTCGTCGGCAGTCTGACTTGGAATCAGCTACTTTCATACTGTGGGTTGTATTTCTGAGCCAGTTTGCAACTCACCTATGGATATACCAAATAACATTCTTATTTCATCAGAAAAAGTTTTGACCACATGCAGTTGTGCTTTCAGTTCCTCAACTGGTTAACTATACAATTTTAAGTCATCCACAAAAAGAATATGAGAAGTCTTTACACTTTGTTGTTTGATGGGAGCCATATTGAAGCCATGTTCTAATCTGTTAAGTAGACAACTTAATGAGTTAAGGGCAAGACAAAAGAGCAGTGATGACAGAGTCACCCTGAAATATCCCACTTTGACTTTTTATCTTTAGAATAATAAGTTGCCCTTTATCATGGCTTAATTGCAAAATGGTCTTATAATGTTTCATGGTCACTGTAATGTAGTTGATCAGTGTAGGTTGTATCTTATACATTTCTAAACACTCTTTCACTATTAATGTGGGATACTATCAAATGCTTTTTTTGTTGTCCCTCCATGCCATACTTAAATTCTTCCCCTTTTTACAGTTCTCCACTATGATTTTATTTAACAATAAATGGTCCTTTGTTCCATGTTTCTTTTCTTACCTTTTTGCTCTACTGCCATGATTGAATTTTATATAAAGTCTGTCAGCATCATTTCCAGTATTTGCAAATTAGCAGTTGTCATTGAATCCCACACTGACACAAATGTCCTCCAGGAGGGGCTGACACAGACAAACAGCTGGTGTCAGAGCAATGGACTAAAACTAAATGCCAAGAAATGCATAATAGTATCCTTTGGGAAGTCATCCATCCCTCATAACTATCATATTAACAACGCAAAAAACGAAAGCGAGGACCAATGCAGGCTGAAAATGTTCTCCGATTTTATTACCACACAAATTCACGAAAAATATTTATTTATTTATTTATTTGCAGTTGGTTTACCAGGATAGTCCATTGGGCCAAAAGAACCCGTTTTCAATGGAGTCCTGGGGAGAAAAGCTCCGATATAGACAAAATTAGGTACATACAATAACTACAACATAATTATACAGAGTAGAGATAAAACATTAATACATTTAGGCTTAAATTTGAGAAACATTCAAAAATAAAAACAGTATTGAGATATGCCTTCAGAGAAGTTATTGAAGAAGAAACACAGAATTTCTTTATTAAATAACTATTGTGAGGGAACATAACCTTTAATAGGATAAGTTGTGTCATAAGTGTGAGGGGGATGGAATATTATAGATCTATGAGGGGAGGGAGCAAGAACAATCCCATTGGGATCTTAGATATATATGAAGTGATTTTTTGAACATGAATTTGTTAGTGATAGTACGAATGGATGGAGGAAGTGAGTTCCAGAGACGGGCAAGGTTAAAAGATAGTAAGTGTTTGCCTGGGGGATGACATGGTTTGTGTACTACTAATAGGTTTTGATTGTTAGACCTTAGGACTCTGTTTGGTAGGTGCATTTTTAAGGCAGAAGACAGGGAGGGACAAAGAGAAGGGCTGAGAATGAGCTTATGAGCGAAAGTCAGCTGAATATATGTAAGCTGATTTGGTAATTCAAGCCAATTTAATTTTTGAAGAGAAGAACAATGGTGGGTAGAGGACCTGTGGCTGTTGGCAAATTTGGCTATTTTGTTATAGCAAGAAGAAAGTTGTTTTTAGGAGGCCTGAAGATTAGTCAGTAATGGAGCCCCATAGAGAAGGGAGGGGATGAGAAAAGAGGAAGCGAGTGTAATTTTGGAGGAGCTTGTAAGGTATTGGTTCTGACGGTAGAGCATACCTAGTTTTTGATGGGTTTTTTTAATATTTAGTAGTAGATGGGAATTGCAACTAAGCCGATTGTCAATTAGTACACCTAGTAGCTTAGTTTCAAACACTAGTTCTAGGGGTGAGTTATTTAGGCTGGTAATTGAGAAGGAGTTGGTATTGAAGGAGGTAGCTTTGGAAGGGGTGAATACCATACATTTTGTTTTGGAGGCATTGAGTGCTAAGTGGTTTATTTTCATCCAATGTTCAGTTATTGAAAAGGCTTGCTGAGTAAGTTTTTGGAGCAGTGAGGGGGAGGTGGCAGAGCAGATAATGATGGAATCATCTGCATATTGGATGATGTTTGCAAAAGGGATAGATTTATGAAAGTCATTGACAAATATATTGAAGAGGAGGGGGCCCAGAATAGATCCTTGGGGAACTCCAGTAGGGGTGCCAAGGAATGGGGAAGTGGCCTTCTTCCATATAACTGCTTGGTGTCTATTTGACAGATAACTAGAAAATCAATTTATGGAAGAGGGAGAGAGGTTAAGTTTTGACAGTTTAGTTAAAAGCAGATTGTGTGAGATGGTGTCAAAGGCCTTGGATAGGTCAAGAAGTAGGGTAGAGACAATGTGGCCAGAATCACGTGCATTATTGAAAGTCTCAAGAAAAAAAGTAATAAAACTTTTGAAACATGTGTTTTTAGAAAACCCACGTATGTGAATTCCTTTTGCATTATAAAAGTGCCCACCCTTTATATTGTAAAAAAAACATAGTAAAAGGGCAATTCGTAAGGGGGTCTAGGATGACAAATAATGAAAGAAAATTTAAGGCAGAATGTGATTTGTTGGAAAGAATGTTTATTGAAAGAGAATATCCATTAGAATTTATTAAAAATATTAGAACTGAAGTGGAAGAAGGAAGAAATGGGAGGTTTGAACCAATTTTTGGTATGATTAGTGAACAGAACAGGAAAGAGGAGGTTAAAGAAGGAAATTTCCAACAATCTCTGATTTTGGAATACAATTTATTGAATAAAAACATAAAATTTGCATTCCAAAGAGAATGGGAGAGATTTAGGGCCCTCACGGATTTGGATGGGTTACCACAGAAGTCACCCAGAGTGGTATTCAAAAATACAACAAGTATAAAAGGAATTTTGGAAAATAATAACAATACTACTAAGAGAAACCAAATGGGAGCTAGGGTTAAAGTTGGAACCTTTAAATGTGGTAAATGCAAACAATGTGAGTTCATTATTAATAGAGAAAACATTTTTCTGACTAGCAGGGGAAGGTGCATAAAAAGTAAGGGGTATTATAATTGTGAATCTATAGGGCTTGTGTATTTGGCTGTCTGCGTGGAATGTCTGTCATTTTATATAGGAAAGACGGAAAGGACATTAAAGAGACGCATTTATGAACACATGTATGATGTTAAAAAAGGAAAAGAAACAAATGCTATTTACAGACATACCAAAACATGTGTGGGAGCCAAATTCCAATTTTTTGTCCTAGATCAAATAAAAAGGGATGTAAGAGGGGGCCCTTGGGAAGAAAATATTGCCTATAAAGAATTATGGTGGCAAGTGGCCCTGGAAGCAAACAAAAAGCCTGGGCTAAATGAATATATTTCTATTTTACCCCTTTTGAAAATTAGATCTGCTAGAGTGTGATTTTAAGTAAGCAATTACCAGATTTTGTCAGTAGGTGTCACCCATGCTTTATTTTAGGTAACCTTTTGTCTAACACTATGATTTGATTTGTATAACAAATCTTTTAACACGACAACTTTTTAATAACATTTTAGAATTTTAAAATAAGTCAACACACTAGAAGGATGTTTTAAACTTGTTTAATAAAGTTTATTTATTTATTTATATATTAATATAAAGAAATAATTATTTTTGTAACAGGAAGTGATGAACTACTAAATTATTTAACAGCTTGTAGGTTGATTCGTAGGTTTATAATGTATTAGGTAAATGATTGGTGCTTGTGGAAACTGAGTTTGTATAAAATACTTTAAAGTAGTAAGGCATTTTATCTGATGAAGTCCATCCGGACGAAAACGCTGTGAGTGCGAAGGCGTTCATTTTGTGTATTTATTTTTCGTGAATTTGTGTGGTAATAAAATTGGGAGAACATTTTCAGCCTGCATTGGTCCTCGCTTTCGTTTTTTGCTTTGTTTAGTGGAGTTTGGCGGAGTACATTACGTTTATCATATTAACAACATATCCCTTAGAGCTGACCCAGTAATCAGGGACATAGGGACATACATAGATATTAATCTAACCTTTGACCATCATGTGTCTATAGTGGTGAGGAAATCATTTTATGTTGGACAACTTATAAAAAAAGGTATGGCATCTAAGTCCAAGGAATTCATTTTTCCACTGTATTTGGCATTCTTCAGACCACAATGCCCTCTTTGGTATGTACTTAACTAGGCATATCCAACAATTGGAACTTTCGCCGACTGCTTCAAGGCCCTATCCCTGTATTCTGTTTCCTACAGTCTTTTGGGGGGGGATCTGTACCTGGCATGCAGGACATTGTCAGATCCCACTTTGATGGACCTCCTGCATATCCACAAACAGTACCAGAATTATCCATTCTAAAGACTTATACCTTGCCTATGATATAAACAGGAGACTGCCGTGTCTATAGAACAGGCTCCCCATCAGTACCAGAATTACTTATACCTTACCTATGATATAAACAGGAGACTACCATGTCTATAGAACAGGCTCCCCATCAGTACCGGAATTACTTATACCTTACCTATGATATAAACAGGAGACTACCATGTCTATAGAACGGGCTACCCATCAGTACCAGAATTACTTATACCTTACCTATGATATAAACAGGAGACTACCATGTCTATAGAACAGGCTCCCCATCAGTACCAGAATTACTTATACCTTACCTATGATATAAACAGGAGACTACCATGTCTATAGAACAGGCTCCCCATCAGTACCAGAATTACATATACCTTACCTATGATATAAACAGGAGACTACCATGTCTATAGAACAGGCTCCCCATCAGTACCAGAATTACTTATACCTTGCCTATGATATAAACAGGAGACTACCATGTCTATAGAACAGGCTCCCCATCAGTACCAGAATTACTTATACCTTACCTATGATATAAACAGGAGACTACCATGTCTATAGAACAGGCTCCCCATCAGTACCAGAATTACTTATACCTTACCTATGATATAAACAGGAGACTACCATGTCTATAGAACAGGCTCCCCATCAGTACCGGAATTACTTATACCTTACCTATGATATAAACAGGAGACTACCATGTCTATAGAACAGGCTCCCCATCAGTACCGGAATTACTTATACCTTACCTATGATATAAACAGGAGACTACCATGTCTATAGAACAGGCTCCCCATCCCCCCATCAAAAATATTACTTATACTTTACCTATGATATAAACAGGAGACTACCATGTCTATAGAACAGGCTCCCCATCAGTACAATTACTTATACCTTACCTATGATATAAACAGGAGACTACCATGTCTATAGAACAGGCTCCCCATCAGTACCAGAATTACTTATACCTTACCTATGATATAAACAGGAGACTACCATGTCTATAGAACAGGCTCCCCATCAGTACCGGAATTACTTATACCTTACCTATGATATAAACAGGAGACTACCATGTCTATAGAACAGGCTCCCCATCCATGTGAAGCAGAGTTCCTCTCTAACCCAATTCAAGTACAACTTGGATAATTGGATGGGAAACTGGAAATTCATCCCTGGTTTGGCACCCATGTCTCTAATGGACACAGGTAACCTGTAAATGGTTCATATCCCAGGCCCATGCTTACACTTATCAAGGGTATCAGAACTTGTCAGAGATTTTGGATGCATGACTAGGCTTAAAAAGGCCCTTGTGGTTGTAGGCCTAGTAAACACCTATGAACCTATAGTTTACATGTCATCGGAAGGCAACTTATTGGTCTATAATTTTTAGGATAATTTACAGGTTTGCTCTTAGGTTATTGTTTTCTCTGTTGTTAACCAGCTTGGTGTCTGTTTGGGGTGCACGTATAAATATTTATTTATTTATTTATTTATTGACATTTGTTAACCGGGTTTGTTCAACTGGGCTTGTGGCCCATTTTCAGTGGAGACCCGAATAGTTCTTACTCATGGTTAAATCTTCATGTAAAGTTGTAAATACTTGTAGCCAGAAGTTGGGTACTGCATCTGGGCCTGGGGTTTTCCATTTTTGAGCTACTCTTAACTTTATTTCCATCTCTCTGGTAATTACTTCATCCCATTTCATATCCTGTATACTTAACTTCATATTCTCCCTTTTACTTCTTCTGTCTGGTCATCATCTTTGTTATGTTCCACAGGATCTTCATAAATATTTCCACACAATGTATCTATTTCTTCTTTTTTGGTGGTGTTTCAGTACTCTTTGTCTTGTTTCCCCTTTCTCTATAAAACATTTTAGGGTGATGTATGAATTGCTTATTTTGCACTTTTCCTGTATATTTCTCTGCATATCTTCAAGTAGTTTCTGCCTGTGCTGACATTTTTCGTTTATTATTTGTGATAGTGCACAACGAATCCTGATCTGTTCTGCTACTGCCCTATGCTTTTATCACATCTATATTTCTCAGTATTTTTGTTGATCTGTTTCCTCTTCTATACTCTGCTAACAGTGACACTTGGCTTAATTGATTTATACTTTTCTCTGTTTGATACTTCCATGACGGCATTTGACTTTTACTCTTCCTTTCCCTTACTGCCCTCTGCTTTTGTGGTAAAACTTTACTGTTATTAATTCAGCTGCGCAGTAATACATCCTATGTACTTCTGTTATATTGCATGAATTTATATGAACATCCTAATTACTGTGTTCATTTGTTTTATCAAACTTCTAGCTTTTTGGGGGTTTTAGTGACTTTCTGTAGTATTTTTCTGTCATTGATCTTAATATGTTTATCTCTAATAAATCAAGCAACTCTTCTCTCATCGTTTTCTTCTGAACTGAGGGCACATTTTTTGTTCTTCATTTCCTGCAGGCATTCTACAGAAAGTTCCGGAGTATCTTCCTGTTACACATTCTTTTCCCTTTCATCCTGTGCCATCCGTTGCTCTTTCATATGGGAACTCACTGGCCTATCACTCCACAACATTGACTGTATCAGAGTTGTCACAGTTTCCTGTTCCTTCTCTTGCTGTCAACAACACTTGAATGTTTGTACTGGTTCCCCATGGAAGAATCCAAACTATCTTCACATGGCAATTCATCAGATGTTTCCTACTCCACTGGTTTCTCCTTAATTTGGGGATCCATTGCTCTCTCCTGCTGTGATGTTATCAGAGTTTGAGTTTCTACACAAATCCTCCATTTCACAGGTATTCCATAACCTTAGTTTCTGTTTTTTTAACTTCTCCATTACTAATCCTCTTTTCTAGTTTTCCTCTTTGTTTCCTTATTTATTGTATTGCAAAATTCTCCATGTCTAGATGCCTTTCCCTTTATTTCTCTTCAAATATCTTTGGTGCTGCTCTTTTTGTATTAATTAGTTTTGCTTTCTCCTTTACATAAATATTACACCATATTAAATCACTTTTTTTCTTTCCTGTGTCCATATTTCTTTTTATACTTTTCAAAAATCTCTAGATTTTGCTGTTTATATTTTCATAATTCCTCAGTTGTTTCTTTTCACAAATGGCCCAAAGTTTCTTGGTCTATATGATGTTTTTCAGAAATCTGTTGTTTTAATGAACATGATTTTTCATTAGAAGCTTCTGGCAGTTTTTCTTGTGGAAGTTTTTTACTTTCCTATAATTTCTATTTTAATATTTAATATATTTATGTCTGGAAATTCTTGGCTTCTTGCATAATAATAACAATACATCATTTCTTTCATCATCATCAACAGCAGCAGCAGCCCCTTGTTTTCCATTTTTCTACATGGGGTTGGGGTATCGTTTTAACTGTCACCAACTTTCTCAATTCAGTGTCACTCTCCTGCCTTCTTCAACGCTCGTGCCTGACTGTCGCAGATCTTCTTTCACACAATCCATCCATCTCTTTGATGGATGTTCTTACTTCCTCTTACCTTTTTCCTGTCTGTCCCAAATCTTCCTCACCGGATTGTCTTCTGGTTTTCTGCACGTGTCCAAACCACCGTAATGTGTTCTCTTTGATCTTTTCTGCAATTGGAGCTACTTTGGGTTCTGTACTTATGGCCTCATTTCTTTGTCTGTCCCACTGTGTGCATACTACCACCGTTCTCAGGCACTTCATTTCCATCACCTCTAGCTTCTTCAATTGTTCTGCCTTTACTGTCCAGGTTTCTGTACCGTAAAGTAGTACTGGTCGCACCACTGTCTTGTACACCTTATTTTTCAGCTTCTTTGGCATTCTTCTGTCATTGACTACACCTGGTACTCTATGCCAGTTGGCTGCAACCCCTCTGAGTCTAGATTTGACCTCTTCATTCAGACTACCCTTCTCCTCAACTACCCCTCCCAGATACTTGAAACTGTTTACCTTTTCCACTATCTTCCCTTCTGTCGCTATTCTCAGCTTCTTCTGATTTCCCCAATTTACTGCCATTACACCTGTGGTGGTGGTGCAGCAGTAGCATTGTTGCCTCACAGCAAGAGGTACTCCCATTCGATTCTCGGCTGGAGTGCGGGGAGTGCCTTCTGTGTGGAGTCTTCATGTCCTCCCCGCGGTTGGGTGGGCATTCAAAAGACATGCGTAAATGGGCGCGCCTTCTTTGAAGGTTGAACATCAAGCTGGCACCTCAGCTTTTGTGAAAATCTACCGCCAATCATTAGTGGACCGGAGTTCCGCTGTGGCGACCCGTAATTGGGAAAAGCCGAAAGACAAACAACAATAACCATCGTCTTATGTGTGCTTAGCTTCATCACATGTGCCTTCAGAGTGGCTTTCCATTCTCCTATCCTTTCCTGAAGTTCTAGCTCAGCATCTGTCTGTACTGTGACATCATTTGAATACAGCAGCTTTGTTGATCTGCCCCCTCCAAACTGTTTGCTAATGTAGTCCATCACCAGTATGAACAGCAGTGGGCTTAGAGCTGAATGCTGGTGTACAGCCACTCCCACTGGGAATCCCTCTGTGAGGCCGAACACTGTTTATACTTGAGTCACTGGGTCCTTGTACATAGCCTGCACTAATTCTACCAATGTTTTTGAGACTTCAAACCACCGCAGTACTACCCAGATTAGCTTTCTTGGGACCTTGTCATATGCTTTCTCTAAGTCTAGGAATACCCAGTTGCACTCTCTCCTCATATCTAGCTTCTTCTGAAGTATCTGTCTCACTGCAAACATCAGGTCAGTTGTACTGCATCTTGATCTGAATCTGATCTGTTTATCTCCCATCTTACATTTTACTACTCTGCATATCAATTTATCATTCACCCTCTCCAGAACTTTCAAGCAATGTGGTAGGAGTCTGATGCCTCTGCACTGCCCGCAGTTGTGCATGTCCCCTTTGTTCTTGTACACTGGCATGAGTATGCTTATTCTCCAGTAATCTGGGATACGCCTTTCTCTCCACACTATTAGTACCCTCAGGAGCCATTTCTCTTCTATCTCACCCAGCATCTTTATCATATCTGTGACCTCATCTGAGCCTGCTGCTCTCCCTGACTTCATCTTCCTTATTGCTGTTCTTACTTCTTCTAAGGTGGGCTCCAATTCTTCTCTCATCGTAAGCTGTTTCTGGGGCAGTAATGCTTCTGTGGGGTTTTTCTTCATTCAGAAGCTGCTGGAAATACTCCTTCCATCTGCCTTTGATGTCCTGTGGGCTGGTAAGCAGGTTGTTGCTGGCATCCCTCATGAAGGGTATTTGACTATCTTCTTTATCTTTCTATCTTTGCCTTGCAACCTGATATAGTTTCTTTGTGCCCCTTACTGACTCACTTTCCAGAAGTTAGTAGAGTGCCTCAGATGCCCTATTGTTTGCTATTGCAACTACTTTCTTATCTTCTTTGTTAGCCAACCAGTAGTCCTTCCTAGCCTGGTCAGTCTTTTCTATCTCTCAATTCTTTCTGCACTCCTTCTCTCTTTTGATGACTTCCTGGACTTCTGCATTCCACCAGCAGCTTTCCTTATGTACCTTATATCCATATCTGCCTCAGCCACATATCTTTTCTGTGGTCCTAACACATGCTGTTTTTAGGCACTGCCACTGTTCTTCAAGTCCACCTATTTCCTCCTCTTCTTGGGGTGGTATAGCCCTGAGTAATTACTAGAACTGCTGTACTTTATCTCCAGTCAACTACCAGATCTTCAGCCTGGTCTCTGTTGATGTTAGAGCCTTCTCTGATTGCGGCAACTAATGGTTTATGCTGTGAGCTGACTGTTTCATTGGAGATTACTTTGCAATCATGGATTCTACCCCAGTGCCTTTTCCTTACTAGGAGGAAGTCTACCTGAGTTGCATGTTGGCTACTCTTGTATATGATCTTGTAACTGTCTCTCTTTCTGAACCATGTGTTGGCTACTATCAAGCCATTTGCCAGGCAGAAGTATAAAATGGCTTTTCCTTCTTTATTCCTGTTGCTCCACCCATGTGGACCCAGGGAGTCCTCGCATCCTGTTCTGTCTGTCCCGATATGTGCATTCAAGTCACCCGTTATCAACACCAATTCATGTTGTCCTGCTTTATCTAGTAGACTCTGTAACTGCTGTCTGAATGCACTCTTTTTCTCACTATCACAACTCTGCTGTGGGGCATAGGCTAAGATTATGAATACTGGCCTATTATTACACTGGAGTCTCATTGCGATGGGTCTGTCATTAATTCTGATGATATCCCTTTCTGCCTTCTGAAGCCTCTCTCTCACCACAATTCCTACACCATTTCTAACCTCTTTCCCTCCTGAGCAGTAGAGTCTGGATCCCAAGCCAAGTGGCTTTGCTGCACTGCCCTTCCATCTGGTCTCTTGGATAGGAAGTCCAGCCTCCTCTGTATCATCATCACATACACTTCCAAGCTGCATTCTGTCATTGAACCTGCAATAAGCATAGCAATTCTCAGTTAATGCTTGGCAGGTTGGTTGGTTTTACATCTGGCTTTTGCTTAACAGAGCTATCCCAGGTAACCCAGGCTGGGCAACTAGACACTAGTAGCTTATTGACCCAGGGCTGCTGGGCTTTATGGCAGGCACACACTGGCCAGTAGGGGCACATATACCCCTCCCACCATTAGCAAGGGTCCCTGGCGTGGGTCAGAGTAGGCCAGGTCCTCAACCCACTTATCACTGGTAATCACCCATGCCAATTTTTGGTGACATTAGTCAACATGACTGAATCATCTAGAGCCATATTTTATGCATAATTTCTTTCATATCCTCAGTAGTCCACTTTATCTTCTTTATGGCTCTTTTTTGGCCTATCAGTTTTTGTGACTTTTTTGGACTGCTACTTCCTTCTACAACAGGGAGGGCCATCCTCCTCCTGGGCCTGGCCTAGCCCCATTGTAAGAATGTTTCCATGTCTTAAGGATACTGCACTGTCTTTTTTTTCCAGTCCTGGCATCAGTGTGCCTACCAGAATTTCACACTTTTTTATCTGGGTCTTGTGGAAAAAGCTATCTTTTTTATTTTTTATCCTGCTTCTGTCCATCATATATGTAATATAAAAATACTGTCTAGATATCAGTGTTGTCTTTGTGAGACTTTGTAAAAAAAAAATACAGTCCACCTTGTGAATGTACTCATCAAGACTTGAGGATGAATTAAATTCCAGCAAAACTACTCTACTTTGCTTGCTGATTTATCATCTCTCCATTCAGACCAGAACAACAGGTCACTGACAGGATGAATCAGGCCTTCCAGGAATGTGCATGGCATGAGCTAGTTGAAAATGTTAACTCCACTTGTGGTAATAACGGACTAGAACAAGAGGTCTGTTTCAGGGTCAGTGATAAGATTCTGTATGCCTGCATGTAGGCCCAATACATTGCAAAGATGTGGAGGTCAGAAATGGGTGTCTACTATATCAGACCAACCTCACGTTTTAGTTTTTCCAAGTCTTTTGGGTTTGTAGTACCATGAAAGGAATGGACCCCATTCCTAAGTCAAAGTATGATTAAAGTTCATGAAATTAGTATTGTTTCAGCCTTTGATGTTAGTGCCCAGTTATGACTCCTTCTGTGATTCATAAAGTTACATGTATCAATAACATACCTAAATATGAATGTAAAGACCTAGTGCTCCTGCTACTAGTGGAACTAGCTGGATATCTTTCTTCCACGTTGGTCTTGTTTCTGCCTGCAAATCCTTGTATTTTACAACTTTGTGTATCTCTGCATGTAAGACACTGTATTCACTGGGTGTAGCAATTTCAATGATCAATGCTACTTTTGCCTTCTTTTTATGGACTACTATATCTGGTTTTCTTGCATCTATTTTTGAACTGTTGGAAATGGGTGATCCCATGTGATATAAACTTCATTTTCTATGTTGCTTTGTGTCTTGTACTTCTAGTGTTTTTCATCTACTTCAGCATCATAACATTTGCACAATCCCCAGTGCAACAGTCTTGGCACATTATTATGCCTTTCGGTATAAAGTCTTCCTGACATTAGTATATCACAACCTGCAATAAGTTGTGCAACTGTTTGCAGTTCTGTTTTACAAAACCTACATTTGTCTGTTTCTTCCACATGTTCAATGGACTTTGTAAATCAATGTGTATGTAGCCCACTATCTTGGGCCACCAATATTAACCTTTTGTCTTTTGATTTAAATTCACCTCTCCTTAACCATTCCTGCATTTGATCCTGATCAAAATGAGGGTGTTTCGAGAGTTTTCTATACTTGCAACTATATTTATGCATTTTCCACATTTCTTGCCTTCTCATCCGATCAATCACATTATATTCTTTCTTATTTATTTATTTTTTTTGGTTTTCAGTTGCTGCCTGATTTTTATCTACTTCTGGTTAGATATCCTTCCCCATTGATGCCAATGTGCTGCTGCAAAACTAAGCAGGGAAGTCATCTTAGACTTATTCTCCTAATGTTTCAAAACTTCCACTACATTTGGGTCTTGTGAAGCCAGCAGATATGTATGCAGTCCCAAAATTGCAGATCACTTTTTTTCATTTCTTCAATTATTTTGGGTGTCTAATGCCATGATGGGAATGAACACCATTTCTAAGTCAGAGTATGATTAAATTTCATGAAATTAGTATTGTTTCAATCTTTGATGTAAGCCAAAAGTGCCCTTTGCAGCACCTGCAATGTGCCCATTAATGACTCCTGCAGTTCATACAGTGTTACATGTATTTGTAATATCTAACTACAATTGTAGATTATTTTTATAAGATTCATTGTTCCTACTACTATTGGAACTGTTTGGGTATCTTTCTTCCACATTGCTCTCATTTCTACCTTCAAATCCTGATATTTTATGACTTTGTGTCTCTCTCTGTGGATAAGACATTGTAGTCACTGAGTGTAGTTATTTCAGTGATCAGTGCTACTTTTGTCTTCTTTTCATGGACCGCTATATCTGGTTCATGGACTACTATTTCTGTTTTTTTTTCACATTTATCTTTAAACTGTTGGTAATAGGTGATCCCGTGTGATGTAGACTTCATATTTTTTATGATGCTTTGTGGCTCACGTTTCCAGTGTTAGGAACAGACCCCATTCCTAACTCATAGTATGAGATTAGTATTGTTTCAATCTTTGATGATGATGCACTATTATATCTGGTTTTCATGCATCTATTTTTGAACTTTTGGAAATGGGTGATCCCGTGTGATATAAACTTAATTTTCTATGTTGCTTTGTGGCTCGTGCTTCCAGTGTTTTTCAGCTACTTCAGTATTATAATGTTTGTACAATCCCCAGTGCAACAGTCTTGCCACATTACTATGACTTTCAGTATACAGTCCTTCTGCAGTTAGTATGCCACAACCAGTAACAAGGTGTGCAACTGTTTCCAATTCTGTTTTACAGAACCTACATTTGTCTGTTTCTCCTACATGCCCGTACTTGGCATAGCAATTCTACTCTTTGTGTTTGAAATTGTTGTTCTCCTCGGCCTTATGAGGGAGTATACATAATTGTGAACAATCCATATGCACTGCTAGTCTGCCTCCATCTCCTCTACCTCTCTGCTTTACATTTCCTCTTCCACTACCTACCCTCTTTTCTTTCTTTTATTCACTCCTCCTCTCCCTACAGTATACTCTAGTACTACCTTTCCCAACCTACTATCTCCTCTTTCTGTCCTATCCTTCTACCTAGGCCCCCCATCCTTGCCCCTCATTTAATGAATTTGTTTCTTTTCTCTCTTTTCAGCTCACTCCCATGGGTGCTCCCTCTACTCAGTTTCCATACAGGAGTCTCTCCCTCTAATTGTGAAGACGTCCTTGGATAGCCTGCTCCCGGGCTCAAACCAACACTACCTAACCAAGGGGTATAGTCTCCCTCCTACAAAGAAACCTTAATGTATGTAGATGTATAAGTAATGTGTAGCATATTGTAGTAGAATCTTTCTAGACTAGAGAAGCACTCTACCAAGGTGAGCGCGATAGCAGCCTACCCAGTTCACTGCCATTTATTTCCCCGTTCCTGGCTCTCAAACTATTCCCCTAGCCACTTCTTTTTAAACTTAGTGTTGTAGATGCGAGTCTTGACGAACCTTCTTCTTCCAGTGTACCACCCTCCTCTCACCACTAGGTGGCAGCATATACCCATTAATTGTGTCTGTAAAGTTTAAAACAGGGAAAAATAAACCCTGCAGTAAATCCTCTAACCAGCCTCATGCCTTACATATTGTATTTATAATTCTCTCTGGCCTACACTACAGATTATGTGGACTTTTCCACCTCTTTCTCATTTTTTCTCTCCAATAATTCCCATATGTATACCTTTGCAATTTTTCAAAATAAGAAAGTTCTAAACTGAATACCTTCTCCCTGGCTGTAACTTCTTTCCAACTTCAGGTCACTGATTGTTTTTCTGGACTTTTCTTGGCTCTTCCCTCTCCATTCACACTACGGGCTCACTCAACTACTCTACCCTACCCCAATTCTCACCCACCCCCAGTACCTGTACTTTTAAACATCCCCTAACTCCTCCCCATCCTCTCTTCCAACCAATTCCCTATCAAACTCCACCCACATATCCAATCTCAAGTTCTCCGCCTTCTTCCCAACCCCTCCCACAGTGTTCTTCTCATCAACTCTCACAATTACTTGAATACCCATTCTACTCTGCCTAACCTGTCTGTCCTATCTCACACAACTTCCCTACCCTTACCTAACCCCACTTACACACTCCACAGCATCATACAACCAGCCACACTCCCCCTCTTACTCATCCATCTCACACAGACTCTTTAATTTCTACACCTCCTGCCTTTACAAACCTAAACTATTCCACCCCAGTCCCCCTCTACACTCACCTATAAACCATCATTACAAAAAAACAATACTACCACATCAACCTTACCATCCTTCCCCACCTATCTACTTCTCTCCTCTCCTCCAACTAATCTCTCACTCACTCGCTGGCGACGTCCACTCCAACCCCGGACCTGCCTCCAACAGTAAAGCCACCAAGCCATCCTCTCAACCCCAGACAAATCCCAAGTCCTTTTGCCTCACTACACTCAATGCCCAAGGTATAAGAAACAAAATCCTTAACCTCCATGCATGGCTTTCCCACAACCACCCTGACATAACCGCCATATTGGAAACCTGGCTCAAAACCTTCATAAAAGATAATGAAATCCTACCACCTGGTTACCAAATGATTTGCAACAACTGAGCCCACAAAAAAGGAGGTGGCATAGCTATAATTTACCCCTCCTCCTCCAAAACTATAACCCTCTACACCAATGCAGTTCCAACCTTTGCCAATGCTGAAATAACAATAGGATTATTAAAAATAAACAACCACAAATCCACATGTATCACTTCCCTCTATATTCCCCCCTGGTGATAACATCACAGCACTTGAGAACATACTATCCTGGTTCTCCTCTCATGTAAATAATGAAACTTATATCCTAGGCAACACCATTATCAAGTGATCCACTTTTAACTATGATGCCCCTTTCCCATACCATCAACCTATGCAACTTCATCCAACTAATTCATTCACCAACCAGACCAAATAAAGATGGCACCTCAGGTACCATCATTGACTGGATCCTTACAAAACACCCTAATCACATCACCAAATCTGGACTAATACCTGATCCTCACAGTGATCATTTACCTGCCTTCGCTGACCAACACCGAACACCATTACAAAAACAACACCACTACATTCAAACCTGTAACCTCTCATCTTTCAATCCCCAAACTTTCTCAGAATGCCTGAAGAACATTAACTGTTCCCCTCTAAAAACTCTCTCTCTAGATAAAGCCATCTCCTACTTTAACTATTCTTTCCTAACCCTCCTTAACCAGCTAGCCCCACCCCCCAAGAACCAAATGCATCAAAACCAATCCCTGCCCATGGTTATCAAAAGAAACCAAAACTACCATGCGACAAAGGGACAAAAAATGGAAACAATAAAAAAAACACAAGAACCCAAACTCCCTGCTTGAATTTAAGCAACTCCATAACTACACAAAAAAGCTACTTTTTAAAGATCACAAAGCTCACTACTCCAAACTCCAGTCCTTGCACACCACAAACCCCAAAAAGTTCTGGAATGCCATCTCTTCGATACTACACCCTGGTAATAAAGAAAACCTCTGCCACAATCCCCTCCTCTCCAACCTTAATACTGCCTCCCAGTTCAACTCTTTCTTCATAGACTGCATAGCCAAACTTTTGAGCTCCTTGTCACCCCCCTCCTCTAACCCCATCCCCTCCTTCCACAACCCCATCTCCAACTAGACAACCCACTCCTCACCTTTCTACCTTAATCCCATTCCTATTGGCACTATAAAAAGGCTTCTTCTCAAACTCAAACCTTCCCGCAATGCACCAGACAATCTTACTCCAACCTTCCTCAAACTAGCTGCAGATGGAATCACCTTCCCTATCTTCATACTTATAAACTGCTTCATACTAGAATATTATGTCCTTTCCATCTGGAGCCAGGCCTACATCATCCCCCTCCACAAAGGTGGAAATAATACCAATGCCACCAACTTCAGGCCTATTGCCATTCTTTCCCCTCTGTCTAAAATTCTAGAGAAAACTGTCCAAGCACAACTAATGAAGCACCTAACCCAAAATAATCTCCTCTCCCCTACCCAACACAGCTTCCACCCCAGCCACTCCACCATGACTGCCCTTCTTTCCTTTCTGGAAACTATCAACTCAGAACATGACTCTGGCAAATTTGTATCTACACTATTCCTAGATTTGTTAAAAGACTTTGGGCCAGATTCATGAAGGCTTGCACAGAGTCATAGAATAGAGTAAGACTCCATGCAGCCAACATGTCTGCCGAGCGATCCAGGAAAAGCCGGCAGGGGCGTGCAAGAGAGCTCCTAAAATGGCCATTGCACGGATAAGGTTAGGTTATGCAAATTACCTCATTTGCTGAAGAAGTCTATGCAAATGAGATAAATTTGCGATTCAGGAAGTACTAACCTATCCGAGTAAGAGTAACATTATCTGCAGAAATGTACTCGGTTGTCAACTGAGTACCGTTCTGCAAATAGCAAAATGCAGCCATGACAGCTTCAAATAAAGGATGCATCTAGTTGCTGAAGCATGCCAATGGCCAAATATAAGGCCATTGGCATTTTTATGTGTTGCAAATTAATGAAAATAATAATTTTTTTTTGCATGATCTCCAATGTTTAAGCATGGAGCAGCATCGCGCAAATGCGCAGCACTTTCAAAAGTATGAAAAAGAAAATAAAATAATCAAAAATAGGCATTTTAATAAAATTTGTAATCTGCCATGCAGGTGAATGGCAGGCTGAAGACAACATGGCTACTGAGTAGGGGTTGCTATGGGGGGAAGCCATATTTCAGACTTGTAACCAAGCATTAGTAGGCAATCCTATGCAAATGAGGGTAAGGATAGTGAATCGCAATTTTGCATGGTTTGTTAGATAAGTCCGTGGAGTGTAAGAGTATGATAAGGGGAGTATCAGAGTAGATGATAGGTGACATCATGAGGGGGGTATGTATGAAAGTATGTCAGCTGATTGGAGAAGAGTGGCATCGTGATTTCTGTCAGTTACTCATCAGTGGAAGAGGTGTGTCAACAGGTATCCTAGCTGAAAGCAAGAAATTGAAGGTGTATGCCGTGCATATCACCAAACTTTCTTGTAAAACTGCCTATAGCGTTTTAGCATGGGTGTGCACACGTGGTAAACCGAGTAATAGTGTGTGCATGTTTGTGAGCCTGTGTGCGCGCGTTTAAGAAAGAGTTAGCATGTGTAAGCTTGTTGAAACCTGTGTAAGCGTGTTTGTGCGTGTATGCGCAAATTTAAGCAGGAGTAAGGAAGAGTTAGGCTGTGGGAACCCATGTAAGCCTTTGTAAGCATGTGTACACACGTGTGCATGCATGTTAGCTCATGTTAGCATGTTTGCACTTGTTTGCGCGACACTGCCCCCTGTGGAAACAGAGAAAGGGAAAAGGAAGCATAGCAAATAGTAGGAAGTTAACCAAGAAGACCTAGCAGAGCTAGCAGGTGAAATCAATCAGAATCAGGTAATTACACAGGCAGTACACTAGCCCAGCCCAGCCCAGCACTTAAAACTCTGCAAACAACATTCCACCATGTTTTACTCAGAGACACTGCAACACTGCAGTATACTAAGAGAAGTGAAAACTTAAAAAGCTGCACTGAGATCAAAAAATATTAGGGTCTGCCATTGCTGTTATAAGGTGACTTATGCAACATGCTGAGGGTGGTGACAATGCAAATGCTGATGAGCAACCAACAGTGAGGAGACGGAGAAGAGTGTACAGGCCCAGGGTAACGTACCAGGGGCTACATGAGCTGGAGATAGTGGAGCGCTATAGAGTGAAGAGAGACCTCATGCAGAAAATTGTTGATCTGTGCAGGCCACGCCTCACACACAGAACTATCAGAGGGGAACCCATCCCGGTGGAAACCAAGGTATGTGTCGGCCTAAGAATACTAGCAACAGGTACCTTCCAGAGACCAACTGGTGATATGATGGGGATTTCACAGGCATCAGCATCCAGGATTTTATGAGGGATCTTAGCTTCTTACTGAGGCTGTCCAGGGAGTTCTTCCAGTTATGGGATTTTACTCTTTTTTGCAACAGTTTTTTTCTTCTGTTGTAGAGTTTGTTTATGGCAGGGAACCACCAGATTGGCTTCCTTTTTTTGGAGGATAGCATCTTGGTTCTGTTAGGACTCATGTAAGTGCTTATAAAGTGCATTTGTGTAGGATTCAGCAGTCGTACCTCTATTGTCCTTCTGCATGGGTGTTGTGAAATTTGCCACTTTGCCTATAGAAGTGTGAAGTTGGCTTTGGAGACATTTTTATGGTGGTTTCCCTAATGGGGGTTGGGGGCGGGATGTAGATGTCTAGGCTGATTAGCTTGTGGTCAGATCTGCCCAATGAGGAACCTGTGTTGTGGAACAGCAGTCACCCATGTTGGTAATGACCAGGTCTAGAATATTGCTGCCCTTGGTGGGGGTGTGGATAAGTTGATCCAAGGCATTGGAATTTATGAATTCCAGAAAACATTGAGCAAAAGAGTTGGTACATGAGTAGTTTTCCCAGTTAATGGTTGGGTAGTTGAAAGCACCCATTATTAGGGTGTTGGGTTGTACCCTAATATTTTCCAGTGTATCAAGAAATGAGGAGTGGGAATCCTGGGACATGGTGGGGGATCTGTAACAAGTTACAGTTTAGATTGCAGTCTTGCCTAGAGTTAGTTGCACTTAGATAATCTTGGATGCATTATGCTGAGCAACTAGCCTGGAGGTGTAGATATCCTTAATGAATATGGACACGCCTCCACCTTTAGTGTTTCAGTCTAGGTTAGGTGACCGAAAGGTGTGCTATGAATTATAGCCTGTTAATGCAGGGGTCCTCTCTGGATCCTTGAACCAGGTCTCTGTCACTGCACAGATGTTGATGTTCTCCATTTTAAGGAGTGCCTCGAGTGAATGCATTTTGAGGTTTAGACTTAAGCATTGAGTAGCATTACCCTCAGATTTTGCTTGCTTGAACCTTGCCTAAAAAAGGCACTGTAGGGGTGGCAAGAGGCTTAGCCAGTATCCAGAATCCCAAGGCCGACAGGTGCAGACCATCTCTGGTAAAGCATCGTGGTCTGTCGATCATGTCATCCCAGGAAGACAGATACTGGATCCCCTTAGAATGACACCAGAAGCTTATCCAATTGTGTAGTCCATCATTTTGTCCTTGTACTGTGGTATCATTCTGGGTGATGGCAGGATGCTACTCAGGGCTAGGGTCATACCTGCCTGGGCTACAAGATCAGAGAGCTCCTCCATGTCTCTTTTTATGTAGTTCAGGGAGGTACATCTCAGGTCATTCTCACCAACATGGATAATGGCAGAGTCATATTTGTACTTGTTGTGGAGTGACCTGAGTGTGTGCATTATGTGGCTGATCCTGCCACCCGTTAGGCAGCTGACAGTAACTTTCTCTTTATTTAGCCTGGTGAGTGGAATATCAGTGTGCCTGCTATAGAGTCACCTATGACTAGAGTGTTGGGTACGTTGTTATGCCTTCTTTGCTGTGGTTGAGTAGCACACTGAGTTTGTGGGCTATGTGGCATTTGGGTTGTGTTGGGGGGTGGAGGTTGCATGCGTTTCTGCTTTGGAGGTCTCTGTTGCTTGAGCAGATTTTTATTGAGAGCCTCTGTGAATGTAGGTGTGTGTTTTGTGTTGATATGTGTGTGCTTTGGTGGTGTAGGTTTTGAGGGACTATGTGATAAATGTGGTGTGGTGCAAGTGTTTACCTTCTCCTCTTGACTGTCTAGTCCAGTCTTGGGTGAAGAGAGCTTTGCTTCCAGTTTGGCTATATAAGTGCATCTCTCACAGGTTGTAGTATTGGGTGGTAGGAGGAGAGGGTTATCTGAGTACATGAGGCAATTGCTGCATTGCCTTAAGATGCCCAGAGTAATCCAGTAGACAGGGGAAAACACCGGGAGCTGACCTTTAGACATGCCTGGATAGGTGCTTTTTTATTAAGTACTAAAAAACGTTTTTTTCTAGACAAGTGAGGAAAGTTGAGTGTTGTATTAATTTGTAGCTTATTTAGTGCTTGCAATGAATTCTAAACAAGTGCTGAGCTCAAAGAAACAGATTAGAGTTCTAAAACAAAAAAACTGGCTAGTTCTACCATGTTGCATTAGCTTTTTGATGATGCCCAAGTGGAGGATTGTGTCAAAGGCCTTGGCCAAATCAAGGTAAGCTGTGTGTACTGACTTTCCTTCATCCAGGGCCTTGGTGAAAATCTCAAAGGTGTCAACCAGATTCAATAGGCAAGATCTGCCCCTGATGAATCTGAATTGGAGTCAAGTGCTTGGAGATTGCCTGTGTCCTTGTTTAAGAGCTCCATAATAATATGCTCCATGGCTTTACAGATCAGGCTTGTCAAGCTAATGGGGCGATAGTTTCTCAGGTCAGTAGTGGCACCACCTTTGTGCAAGGGGGTGTAAAGGCTGTAATTAGGATGTGATTGAACAGGTTGCTCAATAGCAAATCTAGTTCTTGCTGGTGATGGTGCAAAATACAATAATACAAAAATAAACCAAAATAAAATAAAATAAAGAAACAACCAAAAGACCAGTAACCCAATAGAATCCAGAAGTATTTTATTCACTCTCTTCACTCTCCGACGTCTCGGCTGGAATGCCTTCAAAGGAGAAAAGGTGCAGAATACAGCCTGAGATACTGTCTCATGGAAACTGAGTTCTTTGCCTTGGATAGGGCCTTTAACTCTTCATTTACTGATATGTGAGGTGTGGGGCAATTATTGTGGATTTCATATCGCCCTTTGGGGGATAGAGTGATGAAGTTTGCACTGAACCTATCAGCTGTCAGGTTGGCTAAGTCAACAGGATTAGTGTAAGTGGTACCATTAAGTACTACATAAGAACAAAAATGGGCTTTGTCATGTAGGTTCCTGACATAACTGAAGAAAGGCTTGTGG